>NC_072390.2:58522500-58844545 GCF_028885625.2 Pongo pygmaeus
CTTCTGTAATCATTGCCCTCCAGAGTTCAAAACATTTGGTAAGCACTCAATAAATATTTTTTGAATAAAAATTATTTTAAATATTATTTTTAAATGTTATTCTTTTATTTGGGGAGAGAAGATCCCCAAAGGGAAAAAACCTCATCATGGTTATATAGTAAAAGAAAGTTGACTTTATTTTTTTAGTTGAGCTGATAATGTTTAAACACAGCAGGCTAGACAACTCAGAGATGTGCATTATCTAATGAACCTCTTTAGTCTGAAATACATCCTACACAATATTGTTCATTTTAAGTTATTTTATACAAGATTGTTTTAAGCTTTATTTTCTTACTCTGTAAGAGGAGGAGCTCTACACTTTGATTCTTCTCTGTTTTTCTTGCCTAATAGAGTGCTGCAGCCATGGTAGATTCTTATTAAATGTGTGCTGAGTAACAGATGACTTGATTAATATAAAATGCATAACATTTTCCCCTGATTCTTGACAAGCCATATCACATAACTGCCTCAACAGGTTTAAGTTATGAAATCTTTGAGACCCATACCTGATGGAAATTGGATGTTAATAGCTAAAAGAATGACAGATGCATAACAATTTGAAATACATACAAAATCTTTCTTCATCACTGCTTACAACCAACTCTGTGCTCCATTAAGATTTAGGCTTGACTGAAATTTCTAGTGTGGCATTTGAGAGAGAATGTCCAATGTTCACTATACTCAATTCTCAAAAATAATTGAGGCTATCCTCAATAATTGAAACTATACTCAATAATTTCAACCATATAATCTTTGATAGTTTCTCCTATGCTCCTTGGATCTTCCACTGTGTGTAAAAGAGAGATTGAAACCCTAAGGATCTTGTGAAACACATTAATTTATAACTAAAACAAAACAAAACAAAACAAAACAAAACAAAACAAAAAACCCGGTTTCAAATATAAGCTAGTGCCAAATACAAAGGGACAAATGTAAGCTTGTGAATAGATAGCAGAATGTAGAGAGAAAATAATTTACTTCCAAATCTAAGAGAAAAATACACAAAAGATATTGTTTATCTTTGTGAAACACAAAATTCCCAGGGCCACATTAATTCCTCAATACTTGCCAGTCCCATCACTGAGCCTTCATTTGCCATAAAGTGTATGAAAATAGCATTATCCTGATTGTGTTTGTGTTTAGTCTTATGAATAGAAACTGTGCATTTACATATAATAAAAGGCTGATACAACTAATTTCTTAAGCCCCCAAAAATATATTTACATTACGGTTTTATATCTCTGCCTGCTTCTTAAAGATTATTAAAATAATGACTCTGATAAAATCTAAAGCAAGATTCTTGTTTGGAAATGAAATTCTATCACAAATCTTGTATTATAATAATTAGATTACTGTTATAGTTTTGTTTTACTGAGTATATGCTTCCATTTAACATAACGTTACAGATAGAGAATTCACAAGAAAAGAGTCTAAAGGTAAACGATGTAATTGTGAAAGCAGAATTAATTTTATAATACAGCTAAAACAAAATTTGATAGTGATTGAAAATATAAAAATGGAAACACGGTAAAGCTAATAAAAGGTGGCATGCATAGTTGTGTAGGTAATTTTCTTAGGTAGCATCAAAATGAAATGCAAAGCAAATGAAATAAAAAATCTATTCATGTGCCTTATGGAATCATAAATTCCAATGACATTACAATGAAAACAACATGATTTGCCCAGTCAAAGCCAATTATGTTAACGGAAAGAGAATGAGAGAGAAAGCTATGGACATCATAAACACTGTCATGCCAAATCTTCATCTCTTTTGCAGTTAAGTCAAGTTAATCTACTCTTTTACGTAATTCTTCATAAAAATGTTTGAGGCTGTGAGTCTGAAACCATAAAATGATCCATGATCAGACAGTCTTTTAGGGGCTTTTCTTTTACATTTTTATTTGTCTGTTAGTTTTTATTACCATGCACAGTTTTAGTGTAGACACGCTATTGTATCTGACGATTACTAAGTTATTTTCTCCAACTTAGCCTCGACTATACTGATAGTAAATATGATTTAACCGCACCACTAGATTTATTACTTAATAAATATTCTAAAACCCATATTAAATAGGAATAATAATCATAGTATCAAGGGCATTGAGCTAGAAATTATGAGACCGAGACTCTAATTGTATGTAGTTTAACAATAATAGGCTGTGTGACCTTGTTCAAGTAGCTTTAATTTTCTTGACTATCGCATAAATAATTTCAACCATATAATCTTCAAGAACACTACCAGTTGCAGCATCCCAGGATGCTGTATGTAAATAGTGTTTACAGTGATCAAAAATACTTTATCTCTGTGATTCACTTTGATCCTCAAAACTTCATTTATAGACAAAGAGTGGATTAAATGACTGTTTAAGGTAGAAGACACATGGTTAATATGGTTGGTTAAAAAAGAGATAGCATTGTAGTCAGAAAATACCTGTTGAATGTCTCCAGTGCTTGCCAAAGGGAATACAGTGATGGACAAGGGAGATACGGTATTTTCATCACAGAGCTTTCAGTTTAGTGTTAAGGATTATCTTTTTTCTCGAGCTGCCTTTCCAGACAGCAAGATGCTAAGAGGTGCCCACCAGTCTTCCATCACACAATCTCAAAAAGGTAACTTAAAATAAATAATAAATATAAATTGTAAAATGTTAAATTAGCATAACAAAATCTCTTAAACATCCTGTAAAGAAAGAAACCTATTTAACTTTAATTAGCCTAGAGTTTCACAAGCATATTTAATTGTAAACTACCTGCCTGCTCCCCTCCCCCTTCTCACCCAGTAACTGCTAACACCCAGTGAAGCTTTCCCACAGCACAGTTTTGGAAACACTGGTTTGAACTAAGGTCTTCAGTAGCTAAGGGTTGTTGACATAAAGAACACTAAGAGATATCAGAGCTAGCTTTGAGTCAGTGTTGAGCAGAGCTAATGAGCTATTTTATGCATATGCTGTTCTTTCAGAAAGAAATATTGTGCAGAGAATCATTTTGAAATCCCTACCAAAACTAGAGCTCTCTCTCTCTCCTTCTTCTCTCCTTTCTATGCTATTCAAACAGGAAAATAAACCTGATGGAATATTTCTACCCAGGGAGTAAAAAGCGTTGTTTACTTTTCTGCAAAACTCTCAGTCTCTAACAGAGAAACAGTAGCCTAATTAGACACATCTTTTCACTCATGTGCTGTTCTTCAACTACATATCCTTTTCTCTCTTACATTTTCTTTAAAAAGCAAACATGCTATTTTTTGAAAAAAAGAAAAATTCTGTGGTTCTTTGACATGTCCACCATTGTTTTAAGTGGAAACATCTTTCAGTCCAGAAGGAAAACGTTATGCCTAAACTGGCATAATGAAAAGAAAAAGAAAAAATAATGGCCAGAAGGTTGCAAATATGGTAATCCTGTACACACAAGCAACACAATTAAATACAATTAAAAAATAACCCTTAACATCCCTTCATACTTAAATAACCATTGTTTATTGAAGGCTGTAGCAACTTAGTGACTAGAAACAAACTAAAATGTTGTTTGCATGTTTCTATTCACTAATGTGTAGCTGTCCCTGTTTGTCTTGTAGTTCCTCATCTTACGACTGTTGAAAATAAAAATAATGAAGAAATTCAATGAAATAGACTGTTTCGGCAAAGTTTCTTGGATTTCATAATACTTTCAGGTCTCTCTTGTTTGGATTGTGTGAGTGCACGTGTATGTTGATGGGAGTAGGTAATCAGAAGTAAAAACAGAATTGTAGAGAAGTAAAAGTCAAAAATATAAGCTGAAGTTTTAGGATATATCACGAATTAAGCATTAGTAGGCAGAATAAAAAGGAAAAATTGGACTCTGGTCTGAGATTTGCTAGTAGTCAGCTAATCAAATTCGGCCACTATTTTACCATGCAGAATCATATTTGCTTCACTTATAAATTGAATTAGTGCCAACACTGAAGTATAACTTGTCAAAAAGTTAAAAACATTACTCATGTAAATATATAAACAGATATCAATTTCATTTAACTCATTAATTGAATAAGGTAATCAGTAAAAGGTGAATTTGAAAACTGTACACATATCTAGATAAGTAGTAATGCCAAAATAAATGTGCTAATAGAAGCAAACTAATTAACATCCTATGGGGAAATAAAATGTATTATTTGAGGTAATCTTTTCTTTAGGATGAAAATCAATTATATCTTTACTGGACAAAATTAATATGCATTATTGAGTACAAGAATTATTTGCCTGTCTATTGTAGTCTATACAACTTCTACCCCTACAGAGTTGGCGACATTCAATTTTTTTTCAACATTTTTATGCTTTCTAGCTAAAAAATGACAAGCTTGGAACTCATGATCACTAAACTTTCAAAAACCTGTAACTTAAAACATGCTATATGATCTTTGAAAAGAATGAGATAAAGAAAATGACATAATAGAAGTTTAGAACTGAAGATGTAAAATATAATATCAGGAATGTAACTATTTCCCTTAACATCACAATATCATTACTATTCACGATTGACATGGTATACAAGATGTCATATTTGAATTCTCAGGAAGACAAAGAACAAGAGAGAAAAAAAAGTTGCCTGAATCAAGAAAACAAAAAAAGTAACCAGAAATTCTCATTGCACTTTTGGTCTCATCTTGCTAGTCATTACTGTATAACTTAGTCACACATTGCTGCAAGGTGGCTGAAACTTGTTTCTTACAGGTATCCGTTTCCTCTTTAAGAAAACTGGGATTATGTTAATCAGAAAAAGGTTATAGTATGTATACCTTCAGCCACATAATCCAGAATTAAGATGAGAGAGCATAATCTTCAAATATGAAAGATCATAGGATTATAGGGGAGGGAAACTCTTTCTACTCTCTGAGAGTTTGATAATGGAGTCTATGAAATAAACTGACAGTAGACAGATTAATAGGAAAAAAAGGTATACCCATTTATTACATACACAGGAGCCTCACATGAAAGAAAAGTGAGTATATGAAATTCAGTGAGATCTAGAAGCTTACATGCCCTTTTCATTAGGGAGAGTGGAAGGGAGAGGTAGGCAATTTAGACAAGAGTAAATGATTTTTGAGAAAGATGAATGAGCCCTCAAAAGAAGAGGTGACAGCCTGTGACAAATTCTGTCTAGGCATGACGTCACCTCCAGTTTCTTCTCCTCTTGAGTTAACCTTTCCTAACCATCTGAGTTGATGAGGCTCCTGGGGAGGGGTTTTGTGACAATTGTGCTCGTTTTGGGCAATGTGTCTTTAGGCAGATTAAGGAAGTTCAGAGAAAGTCCCTTCCTGCGTTTGCTGTTCCCCAAGTGCCCTCAGTTTCCATTAGTCAGCATGCCCAAGCAGCATATTTTGTGGTGGCATTTCCTGATCTCCTTTAGTAGAAATATTTTTCACGTAATATTTGGAGATTCTATCATTCATTGATCAAAAAATTTGTAGGTTATTAATGTCTTTTTAAAAATTTATTACTAAGGGATTTTTTTTTCCTTTTTAAATTTCTCATGGTTGCTGCCATGTGTAAGTCATGGGAGCTACTGGAAAAAGGAGGAGTATAAGAAAGACTTACTAGTCATTAAATTCCAGCAATTTTTTTTTTCTTTTTGAGACAAAGTCTCTCTTGTTGCCTAGGCTGGAGTGCAATGACTCGATCTCGGCTCACTGCAACCTCCGCTTCCTGGGTTCAAATGATTCTCCTGCCTCAGCCTCCGGAGTAGCTGGGATTACAGGTACTTGCCATCACGCTTGGCTAATTTTTGTATTTTTAGTAGAGATGGGGTTTTACCATGTTGGCCAGGCTGGTCTCGAACTCCTGAACCCAGGTGATCTGCCCACCTCAGCTTCCCAAAGTGCTGGGATTACAGGCATGAGTCACCATGCCCAGACAAATTCCAGCAATTTTGTGGGCACTTTATATACTTTGTCGTATTGTGTTTTTACAACAAATGTACAAAGTAAAAAGTAGAATAAAATATGAGACTCAGAAGATGGTATTATTTGCCTTTCAAAGTCTATCTGACTTTGTGACTTAGGATCCTTACACCATCCTTCCATATCAAATATGGTGCTTATTGAGTAAAAAAAAAAAAAAAAAAAAAAGTAGAGAGGAAACTTGTGCTGATGTGTTTACTTCCAAGAATAATGGTTGATATTTTGTCACTCTTCGGCATGTTAAGACCTTCATTGTGGACAATTTTACAAAAGGTGGAGAAGAGAAGTGTCAGGATAGGCACAATTAGCTAAAGTACTGATTAGAAACAAGCTTCCGGAAATTTATGTGTTTCAGCTGTTCATATAAGCGTAAGCATCTCAATAGTTCAGAACATTAGAATACTTGCTTGCTCTACCATTGATACTCTAGTGAGACAATAGCATTTTAAGCTGTGTTGTCATTGATTTATATTTGAGCAAGTACATTACTCCATCAAATCAGTAGTCTCAATAGTTTATTCCTATAACTTAGTATTGTAATGAGTAGAAAATGGTGCCTATTCAGCATAATTCTCTTATCTTATCACTCTTGGAAGCCATAAGCCTGTTATGTAGAAATACAACACAAAGCAACTGCCAAAAAATCTGGGTGCATGTGTGTGTGTCTGTGTGTGTGTGAGAGAGAGAGAGTGTGTGCATGTGTGTGTGGGCATTGTGTACATAACCCACATATGTTTGTGCAGCTGTGATGTTTGAGTAACATACCACTTGGCATGTGGAATGTGTACAGAAGAGGGTGAGTACCTTTCTTTAGAATACTAATTACTGATAAAACATGATTATCATTTCCTGGAAGCCATGTTGAAGTTGAGAGTGCCAGATTTAACACAAAAAAAGCAAACAAGCAAGCAAAAACAGATTATCTGTTTCCTCTCATTGCACTGCTACCAAGCAGACCTTAAAATTCCAGTAAAACATTGTAAGATGATTTGAGTGAAATGCTGTGAAAATGCTGACACATAACAAAGGGATGGAGTTATTATAATAATTAAATTAGTTAATACTTTCAAGGAATTTAGCACCTGGTGTTTGATAAACTAAATGAAATTATTCAGTTTACTGTATTTCATGATAATTACTTTTTTAATTAGGACTCTCAGACCTTTCTATGTATTGGACTTATGGGCTTAGCCAGAACCCTTGAGAGACAACTTCTAACTTCATGCTCCTGGGCTTGATAGTCGTGATGAACTCTGTGTTCCCTTTAGGCATCTTCGCTATAAAACTGTTTCTTTTTTTGAAATCTCACTCTTAGACCTAAAGAAAATGGAGCTTAGTACTCTCAAGGGCTCTGCAGCGTTCAATATTTTACTCAGCTTGAAAGAGTCTACCATATTTTCATGGTTATTTGTAGAAGACACAAAACTCCTAGGTCAGAGATGAAAGACAGTTTATTACTTATAGCACTAGTTACACAGTACCGGCAATTTTCAGCCAATTCACAAAGATTTAATTTTCGCAAGTGACACAAATAGGACCAGAAGATACCAGAACACAAAACGAGTTAAATTACCAAAAATGATTATTAAGTTTAGAGAATCATAATTCTTTAAAATTGATGGTAAGTATGACTGTGCTATACTCCAACAGGAAGCATTGTCTTTATTATAAAAACTCTCAGCAAACTAAGAAAAAAAAAAACTTTCTTCACCTAATAAATGAAAAATTACAGAAACTTTTACTCAATGTGATATTTAATAATTAAAAACTAAATGTCTTTCCCCTAGAATCAGAGGTTCTGGAATATGTACTGGACATTCTAGCTAAGCAATAAAGCAAAACAAAGAAATTAAAGCTGTCCTAATTGTAAAGGAAGAAGTGAAACTGTCTTTATTGTTACATGACATGATTTCCTATATACAAAGCTACAAGAAGTATTAAGTGTTTTTAGCAAGACTGTAGGATTATAGATTAATATAAAAATAATTGTAATCCTGTTTATTAGCAACAAACAATTGCAAATTAAAATTTTGAAAAAATACATGTACCATAAAAAAAAGAACTATATTCATTAACCTGACAGAAGATGTACAAGACCAGTACACTGTAAGCTGTAAAATATTACTGAGATGAAGACAAATCAATGGAGAGACATACCTCTTAACAGGTGAACATTTTCAATATTGTAAGAAGCAAATTGTTTACAAGTTGATATAAGGAAACAAGGCAATTCCTCAAAATTCCAGCTAACATTTTGTGGAATTTGACAAACTTATTCTGGAGTTCATATAGAAATACATAGCAGTAGGAATAGCCAAAACAAAATTAAAGAAGAAGAACAAAGTGAGGGAAGGATATTACCAGATTTCAAGATTCATAATAAAGAAACAATAATCAATATAAAATGATACTAAACATTAAGACAGAAGACTAAGCCAATAGAACAGATCAGAAAGTCCAGAAATAGACACATGCATATATAGGCAGCAGATAATTGACAAAGGCAAGTTCAATGGAGAAAGGATAGTCTTCCCAGCAAATGGTATAATACCAAATGAATATTCAAAAGCAAAAATATTTTTCAAGTGTGTTTTGATCCATACCTCACACTATATACATAAATTAACTTAAGATGTATCATAGAAGAAAATTTTAAATCTAAAACTACAACGTTTCTAGAAGAAAACATAGGAGATAATCTATGGTATTAGCATAAGCAAAGACTTTTCAGATACAACACTAAAAGCAGAATACATAGAAGAAATAAATTGATAAATTAGTCCATCAAAATTAAGAAACAATCTGTTAGGACAGTGTTAAGAGCATTAAAAGGTAAGCTGCAAACTAAGAGAAAGAACTTGCAAAACATTGATTTGATAATGGGTTTGCATTCAGATTATATAAAGAATTCTCAAAACTCAAAAATAGGCCAGGTGCCGTGGCTGGCCAGGGGTAGTGGCTCATGTCTGTAATCCCAGTAATTTGTGAGGCCTAGGCGGGAGGATCACTTGAGGTCGGGAGTTTGAGACCAGCTTAGCCAACATGGCAAAACCCATCTCTACCAAAATACAAAAAGTTAGCTGGGTGTGGTGGCATGAGCCTGTAACCCCAGCTACTCAGGAGGCTGAGGCAGGAGAATAATTTGAACTCAGGAGAGAGAGGTTGAAGTGAGCCAAGATTGCGCCACTGCATACCAGCCTGGGTGACAGAGTGAAACTCCGTCTCAGAAAAAATCAAATATTCAAATAAAAAATGGACAAAATAGTTAGTTGAACAGTCACTTCACCAAAAATATATGGGAGACAAATAAGCATATAAAAATATATTCAACATCATTAGTCATTAGGAAAACATAGTTAAATCCACAATAAAATACCACTACACATTGATCACAATTACTAAAATTAAAAAGACTGACCATACCAAATTTTGACAGAATTTGGAAAAACTGGAATTCTCCTACATGGATAGGAGGAATGTGAAATGGTACAGCCACTTCGGAAAAAAAAACACCTTAGAAGATTGATAAATTTAAACATACAACTGCTATATTAACTGGACATCCAACTCCTAGGTATTTAATATCCAAGAGAAGAGAACGCATATGTCCATAATAAAACTTGCATAGGTTCATTGTTGCCTTATTTGCAATAACCAAAAAATGCAAAAATTTCTATTAATATGTGAATGGATAAATTTTGGTAGGCCTGTACAATGGAATATTACTGAGCAATAGAATGCAATGAACTACTGATACACACAACAACATGAGTGAATCACAAAAAGTCATGATGAGTAAAAAAGCCAAACATAGAAGAATCCAAACTATATGATTACATTTATATAAAATTCTCAAAAATGCAAACTAAGTTACAGGGACTGAATGCACATTAGTGGTTGTCTGGAGACAGGGTGGGAGGAGTGAGAGAAAGGGATTACAAGGAACAGCAGGAAACTTCTGGAGGTGATAGATATATTCAGTATCTTGATCATGGTTACATTTTCATGGATGTATACACAGGCCAAACTTAGCCAATTGCATATTTTAAATATGTGCAGTTTGTTGTATGTTAATCATACCTTAATAAGGTCATTTAAAATAAACAAGAAGACTTTTTTTCTGTTTTCTGCCTTTTTATTTCACTGTAGTTACTCCCCTTGGCAGTATTTAACATAGATCCAGGTAGCAAAGAATCTTGGCGATGTCATTTGCCCAGTTTCAGCCTTAGTATCCAGAGGAGAATTCAAAGTTTAGATTTGCTGCCAAAAACAATATGTAAAAATGGACACACACAAATCATCTCTTCGCTTACTCACACTTTTTGTATATATTTGAATTGCCATACAAAAAATACTTTCAGGTTGCCACTTAACAAAATGGAACTCTGGGCGGGGCGCGGTGGCTCACACCTGTAATCCCAGCACTTTGACAGGCCAAGGTGGGCGGATCACCTAAAGTCAGGAGTTCGAGATCAGCCTGGCCAACATGGCAAAACCCCATCTCTACTAAAAATACAAAAATTAGCCATGTGTGGTGGCAGGTAACTGTAATCCCAGCTACTCAGGAGGCTGAGGCAGGAGAGTCACTTGAACTGGGAGGCCGGATGTCGCAGTGAGCCGAGATCACACCACTGCACTCCAGTCTGGGTGACAAGAGAGAAACTCCATCAAAAAAACAAACAAAAAATGGAACTCTGACAGAGATGCCCTCATCCTGCCTACAAAAATAAAAGACACAAGTCTTAGCAGTTACAGTGTACATTATTGTGCAATGTTAATTTCCATCTTGCTTTAGTCATTAGACCGCCTGAATATTCTGATAGAAAAATAGACATTTAACCAGTAGGACTACCAATGCAGGATCTTAATATTATTAGGTTTTTTTTCGAGGCCTTCCTAGATTCATGCCTGTAGTAATTCTATTTTCTGATTCCTATGTCTCCAACATGGGTAACTCCAACATGGGTCTCCAACATGGGTAACTCTTCTTCAAAACCTGTTTAGATTTTTGTTTGCATTCTGTCTGAAATGGTTTCAAAACGGCAATTATGTACATTGTTATGGAAGCCTGCTCATGTCTTGAGCTGAGGCTGTGATAGCTTTTATCATTTTGTTCATTTTATCAAAATAAAACAAACACTGAAACTGCCTTACAAATTCTATTTTATATAGAATAATTGAAGAAATTCTAGTTGATTAACTTAGGAAAGAATTTGAAAAGCATCTCATATGTGTCTAGGGCTATCAGGTAAACATGGTCTTAAATTTACTCTGGACTACCCCAAAGCTAGAACTGAGAATGGCAAGGAGAAGCTCTTTCTAGTGCCAGGCATCCCCACATATGCAGCTTCTTTTTGAAGTAATGATCTACCCATCACTAAAATTGTTTCAGGAGAGACCAAATGATTTTCAGTCAGATAGAAAAGATTCTCACATGAAGGGAGGGTTGAAGTGTTGGATATATGTTCTATGAAGTTACATCTAACTTTTGAAGCTATCTGCACAAGTCAGTTAAAGTAAGTGGTTTTTATTTTATGTTGTTGTATAACTACAACTGATTCTTAGCTAAATGCCTAATTTTATTTTCACCATTCAAGGCAGAATGCATGCTATCTCTTGATTTAGACTTCTTCCCATCCGAAACTGACGTGTCTTAGACTCTGAACCACAAAGCTTGTGTTCTGTTAAAACAATCTCATAAATGAATTCAAGCTAAATCAATACTGGGAAATCACGGATTAATCTGTTCACCTTATACCAACATTCTATAAGGTCTTAGATTCTTAGTGACCTATTGATGTAGTCAGTGTGAGAATTTGGGCTCTTTAATGTGACCAGTTTTAGGTATATTCCTTTGAGTTCCTTTGCTGTTAATTCTGAATTCATACCATTAAATAGGTAGAGACTATTTTACTCCGGATATATAACCTTAAAATTCGTCTTGTCTTCAGCTCCCCTGTGCCTCAAATAAATGGTGGGAAATTAGACTAAGTAGGAGCAATGCATCTGAAAAAGCTGATGTTTAATAGAAATACACATATGCATGTATATGTGTGTATTTCTAATGACATATTTTTGCTGATATTGGTGAAAAAAATCAATGTGGCAAGAGAAATGTTTAAGCATAAACAATATCCTTGGCCTGAATGACTACAACAAAGCTATCAGAAACAAAATAGAAACATGGAAATTATTTTCAAATCTCATCTTAATTTCTTCCCTTTTAGCTCTGTTTCTTTATTTCTGTCAGTTAAATGAAAAGAACATTTCACTGTTTTATGTTCACTTTAGGAGTACTTTTATCCTTCTGATCCTAATGAATCCTATGCCATTTTTAGCTTTACAGCATAGAATAATTAATAACTATTTTAATGTAATTTTTTATGATTTTTAAGGTTCACTAGTGGAGATGCATAAGGGTAAGGGAAGGAAATAAGTTTATTTGAGGAAGAATCTCTATATTTAGTGATTTTTGTAATTCCACTTAACTACAGGGTCTCACTCTGTCATCCAGGCTGAAGTGTTTTGGCACAGTTATGGTCCACGACAACCTCCACCTCCTGGGCTCAAGCAATCCTCTCACTTCAGCCTCCCAAGTAGTTGGGACTACAGGCACATGCCACCACACCCGACTAATTTTTGTACTTTTTGTCAAGAAGGAGTATTGCCATATTGCCCAGACTGGTCTTGAACTTCTGAGCTCAAGTGATCTGCCCACCTCAGCCTCCCAAAGTTTTAGCATTATAGGAGTGAGCCATGGTGCCAGCCTGTATGCTGACATTTTAAGTAAAAAACATGATTGCTTATTGGTTTTGCTAAATTCCTTTTGTTTCACTTAGGAGAACATTGTTACAGTAACGATATCTCCATGAGCAAAGCTCAGTTGGATAGGCCTGAATGGAATGGATTTGTCATAATTATAGAATTTCAAGTGAATATTTATTCATGTTTTATAAATGTTTCCCCCAAATACACAGACACTGATGTAAAAGCAAGTGATTTAATTCTGGCCTGTAGATCATGAAAACAACCGGTTGAACTTTCTTATTCCACTATTTCCAAAATAGCAGTTTATTAGAAAATATTTAACATTATGTTTTCATTCTAGTTAGAGTGTGGAGATCTAAGTCAAATAGTGGGTTGAATAAATGAGATTAAAAGTTATGAACGAGAAAAGTCCAAATATTAAATAAGTAGTCCCTAAGGATTGTAAATGTTAGTAATATTTCCCTTGTCATCATTTCTGCATCTCTGCCTTTTCCTGTCTGGTTCCTCAGACATCCTCTCCCTCAACACTATGCTACCCAAAGTCACATTATCATAAGACAACTCAATCACATTCAGGCCAAAACTTTAAGACTGAGGTGTTTGTCTTTCCATGTATCAGTACGAAAGAAACAGAGAGAGAGAGAGAGAAAAAGATAACTCACATAAGCATATGTCACATACTTCCCCATAGTTATACCTTAGAATGAAGTGGGAATGAGGAACCACTACTTAAGTAGATATAGTGCTTGAATATGAGGCAAGAGATAAATTCTCTTGTTCTGTTTTCTGGTGTGTAAAATGAGAGATATATCCTATCCTAGTGAAAAGAGCAAACTGCCTCAGCCTCCCGAGTAGCTGGGATTACAGGTGCCTGCCACCATGCCTGGCTAATTTTTTGTATTTTTAGTAGAGACAGGGTTTCACCATATTAGCCAGGATGGTCTCGATCTCCTGACTTCGTGTGGCAAGCACCTCTCCCCGCTCTTGCTACCTCTCTGTCCATATGACATGCCTGCTCCCCCTTTGCCTTTCACCATGAATAAAAGCTCCCTGAGGTCTCGTTAGAAGCTGAGCAAATGCCAGTGCCATGCTTTCTCTACAGCCTGCAGAACTCTGAGCCAACTAAACCTCTTTTCTTTATCAATTACCGAGTCTCAGGTATTCCTTTATAGTAATGCAAAACAGACTAATACACTGACCAACATGCTGTGGTTTATGTAAAGAACAACTGTAAAATTAGAATAGTTAAGCCGTATTGGCTTGCAAACTATAGTTGCCTGGCAAACTATAGTTATTAGTATTTATTATAATAACTGATTTTATATAGATATATAATATAGATATATAATAACTAAATTTACATAGATATATTATATATCTATTATATCTCTATATATTAAATCTCTATATATCTCTATATATTATATATCTATGTAAAGTTTTATGTATATATCATATATAATAGTTATACACATATAACTTACATAACATATATAGCTATATAAATAACTTTATATATAACTTGTTTAATAACTATTACATATAGTAGTTATACATACAGAAATATTATATAAATGTGTAACTATTATATATAATATTTACTATATGTACATTTATATAACAACTATTATATATAATAGTTATATAGTTATATAGTTATAGTTATATTATATTAGTTATATATAGTTATATAGTTATATTAGTTATAACTATAATAGTTATATAGTTATATAGTTATTGTTGTAAATAATTTTAAAATATGTATAAATTGTTTCAAACTGCAAGTTTGTTTCTGCAACTCGATTTTTCTATTCAACGGAAAAATAGAAAACACTTTTTAAAATTTTATTGCCTAATACTCTATTTTATGAAATTCATCTCAATTTGAATATTGGAGGTCCCCAGAACTTGGCTTTTGTGATAACACATGTAGTACTCCAAAAATATTACAGGAAATTATGTAGTACCAATGTATAAAATGTTGATATTTTAGGTTCTATAATAAATATAATTTGCCTTTTAAATTGTAAAGGCAATAATTAAACTAGCTATATTCAAACTGAATCTATGATATTATAGACAAGACACTAATCAAGTTTTACTTACCTGGATTTTAGAGATTTCAAAAATTATCTAAATTTCATATTAACACATAATTGTGAAATAAATTCTAAGGTCATATAAATTAGAAAAATAATATTTAATTATATATCAATGTCTTTTAAAATCTTTCTTTTAACTGATCTCCTTAATTATTAATCTATAAATATACTATGTCAAATATGATAGTGAAAATTGAAATCCTAATATCATTGTTCAATAGATTCTTCCAATTCTAACCATTTGATAAAATATATGAACTAGCTTTCATAGCCTGAGCTACTCCTAGGGTATGTGGGGCTCTGGGCAAATATTTTGGTGTGTGTATGGGATTCCTATGTATATACATAATTTGATTTAAAAGGGACTTATAAAATTCATAGGCCCATGTAAGGTATAGTGATTTATTGATTATTATTTATAATAATAAAAAAAGAAAGCTTACATTATTCATTATTGACCAGTAAACGACGACTCTTCACAGTGTCCAGGAACCATCTCTATCTGTAATTTATTGTCAAATGCACTGTTCCTAGCTAATTTCATATCTCACTGCGATAAGAGGCAGGGCAGCAATACTGTTATTAATCACAATGCCATAGCTCTGGATGTTTTTGCCTCTGCATTTCTGTAGTACCATTTATTTAATGCTGGTTACCTCATGGCTCATGATACTGCACCATCCACTGAGCCACCCATGAGCACTGGTTTCTAATGACTGTCTCAAATATTGTGACTGTTCTTTGTCGATAATGACTTCAAATGCAAGTTTTACCCAGGGTATGCAGAAAAATATAAATGATGCACCCCTGTCTTCCACACATTGCTACTAGCAGGGAGGAAAGATGAGAAGTCCATGGTCAGAGTGAAAGCAGTTACATTTGTGTAAGGAATGTCTATTCCATTTATAACATCTGGGAGTGTACATTAGTACATCAATTAGGGACAAAAAAGTGCAAGAATCAAAAGACCTGTTCAGATTGGAGTAGAGTTTGCCAAAGCTCTTGGAGAGAAAGGCATGGCCATCCCTGGAGGACTCCCTGAACCAGAACATGACATTAGCAGAAGAGTGGAATGACCACCTATATGTCAGAAGTAGGGGACACACAGTGTAAATAATATCTGCCACAAAAATTTCTGCCTTCGAGGGCTGTAGACTAGATGTGCTATCACAGATTAATGAAAGCTGATACATGGGTCCATACTACATGAAGAGTGGACCATGATAGCTCAGAGCCTTGAAATTTTCTTATTATGGAGAGGTTTTATTGCATAACATATATGAGTGACACAAAATCATCTTCTTCGCACCATTTTGGTGGATGGATATCACATGATCTTTTAAAGAAAATACTGCACTGGCCATCTGGGAGGTTCCAGACTTTCCTCTTAGAACTGAGACCTGGCCACAGGTCCTGGGATGACTCTATGGATATAAGTTTCTGATAGGGATAAGTTTCTGATAGGGACATCTAGTGGAACCCAAGAATGAGATCTCAAAAGGTCTGAAACCAGGCTTACTGGCCCTGTTCCTATAACACTGTCAGCTCAGGCCACTCCTGGCCATCAAAGTGGGACTTCAAAAATTTAAGGAAGGCATTCCCCATGTATGGGCTCCTAAAACTTGAATCCTGGGGTAGGTCTTTTCTTGTCAAGGCCTAATGGCAGTGCTGTTCATAGCAATATGGAGAGGAAAAATCTGCAAGCTGAAGGGGTTTTGTATCAATGAGGGGTAGTAAATTACTGAAAATTAGGACAAAATAAAGATTTTCATAAACAAATTCTTTAAACTTGAGAAACATTAACTGTGGAACAACAAAAGGAAATCCAAGAAAATGATATATGTTCAAATATTTTAAAAATACTAATATTTAAAGATCAATAATAATGCTAAATTTAGATCAGCAAACATAAATGTAGTTGCAGGACAAACATTTTTAAAGCATTATAAGATTGCAGAGGTGAAGAGGAATTAAGTACCACTAGCGTAATCCCTTTCAGGCATAGCAAAAAACCACTGAACCCTTTGGTGATGCTAAGAGTATGTTTATAAGTCTGTTTCCCCGTCCAGCTCACATTGTGTTTTATATAACCTTATCAGAAGTGAATTGGTTTTCATAACTGAGTATCCCATCTTGTGTACATTGCTTCAGTGTTTATTTTGCTGCTCAAATTCCTGCTTTTAGGTATAGAGTCTTAACACTATGGTTTACTTTTTCCTTTTCAAACTTTGCTTTCAGTAAAAAATCTAAAGTCTATGTTTTAAATATGAGTCTGAATTATGCCAGCATTTCATAGACATTTACCTGTTCACTGTTTTCTCTACTGGTGGAATTAAAGCGTTTATTTAATGGAACAAGGATTTCATGTGTGAAGAAGCAGGTAAACTAGAGATTGTGGAGGAAGAGACATCTTGTGACTGCTGAAATCATACCATGTAGACAGACTAACATCCTGCTCAGGGATTATGTCTACAGATCATTTTGTAAAATAGTTAATAAGATGTTTATAATTGGGTTTTAACAGAGGTTTCCATTGTCTGTCTGTTTCAAGACCTTATTAACACAATAGTAAAATTAATAAAAATGTATAAATCCACAGTATTAAAGAAAACAGAAGAAGCAGAAAAGCAGCCACAATGATAAGAGATTTCAACATAATTTTTGAAAATTAAAAGCAGATGGGGTAGGAGGGTGATAATTGATGAAGCAGGGCTGAGAGACCCTTAGGCCTTGTGTGCCAACAAAGCAGGATGTCAATGGTAAGGCAGCCAATGTGCCCTCAAAAACACAGCAGAGACTGGGGCCTTAGAGCAAGTAGAGGTCTGAACTGAGACATAGAACTAAAAAATGTCGGTAAGGTGGTATATACCGTGACTACTATTACCACTCCAAACATGGAGGAAAGCAGTAGGAAGTCTTTGTCTTCTGGGAAATAAACATGAGAAATATTCTTATGTTAAATATTTCCAGGAAAAAAAAGATATCTGAAGTTTTATATTCAGCAATCTCCAATATAATTGTTGGCTTACTTACTGGTCACTCTAAAGCAAAGACTCCCATCAATACAAACAAAACTGTCAGTCTATGTTAGAGGCATTCCTTTTAAATATCAATTAATAATCAACTATGTCTGCCCAGTTGAGGAAATTTTCCAATATAAGCAATAGAAGATAAAATAAAAAGAAAACATAGAAATAATGGAAATAAGGCAAGAAGGCAATTATCAATTATATTTTTATCTGACACATTTATGCCACATATATGTGCCAATTAGATAGATAGATAGATAGATAGACAGACAGATAAACAGATAGATATGTCTGTGTGTGTGTGTGTATATATATATATACATTTATGTGTGGGGTGTGCATCAGTGTTCCCCAAAACAATTCCCAGTTTTAATGATTCACTAGGATAACTCACGGGACTCTGAATACATGGTTATGACTTATTAGAGTGAAAGGATACACAACAAAATCAGCAAGGGAAAGTACACAAAGTCCGGATGAAACCAGATGCAGGCTTGCAAGAGACTCTCCCAGTGGAATCATACAGGATGTACTTAATTTCCCAACCAATAAGTTGTAAAAGCATGTAATAAATGCTACTCATCATTTCTGGGTATGGTGGGGGCCTTTCTGAAATCCAGTTTCCTAGATTCCAGTCAAGGGCCAATCTGGCAAAAAGAGCTTTCTAAACATTGCAATCTGTTACATTAACACTTTTCTACAAAACATATAGAAAATAAAAATAAATAAAATTTCAAAGAAATAAATTAAAAAATTCTTAAAGCACATTCATTTATTCCACAAATATTGGCTGAAGGCTTTCTAGGCTTACCACTATCTTAGGCATGTGGAATAAAAGACCATTGACATCATGGTTATTACATTTTAGTACAGTCAAGAAATGAATAAAATAAACTACTGAATTGTCTAAAATATTAGAAGATGACAGTGCTATGAAAAAAATGTAAAGCAAGGCACAGAAAAGCTGAGGTGCATAAGAGAAGTTTATAGCATTAAATAAAGTAGTTAGAATTAACCTCCCTGAGAAGGTGAAATTTGATTGAAGGCTTAAATTTTAACAAAGTTGAAGACAGAGATTAAACACTGGATTTAGAACCATGGAGAATCCTGATGACCTCATGGGAGCATTTTCAGAGGAGTGTAGGAGGCAAAAACTTCACTGAATTTAAAAGACAGTGTAGTTTCAGTTCTGGTTAAGATAGAGTAAGCACAGATACCCTGTTTATCCCACAGAATGTAGCTAGGAAACCTGGTGATGCACAAAGCAGCCAATCTGCTCTTACTGCTGAAAAGTAAATAGTAGCAGGCAGGTTGGTGTTCCAGTAGTGAGTTTACTTTTTTGCTTCGTTATCCTCCAGCCTACACTCAGTACGTAATAAATACATTTTGATTGAGTAAATGAATGAATGATTGAAATAAATAACTACCACTTATGATTATATAACCAATGTGCAATTAATGCTATTGTTTAAATTTCTTCCATTAAAAGATGATTTTTCTCTTCTATTTTTCACATTAAAATCAATTCATCTATTGAAAATATCTGTCTTGTAAATACCAGAATGAAGTTCAAAATATCCACATTCATTCTTTCAGGCATTTTCCATCATGTATCATGAGTTCTACCAAAGTTCACAGCCTCTGAAACTTTTTTTTTTTTTTGGAGACAGAGTCTCACTCTGTCACCCAGGTGGGAGTGCAGTGACACAATCTTGACTCACTGCAACCTCCCCCTCCCAGGTTCAAGTGATTCTCCTGCCTCAGCCTCCCCAGTAACTGGGATTACAGGCACAAGCCACCGTGCCTGGCTAATTTTGTATTTTTAGTAAAGATGGGGTTTCACCATGTTGGCCAGGCTGGTCTTGAACTCCTGACCTCAAATAATCCACCCACCTCGGCCTCCCAAAGTGCTGGGATTACAGGCATGCACCATCGTGGGCCCTCTGAACCTTTTAATAGGAATTATTTTAATTTTAATTTGCTCTCATTTCATCTATTTATTTTTTCTTTGTATTAAATTCGTTCCACACTGCTATAAAGAACTACTTGAGACCGGGTAATTTATGAAGAAAAGAGCTTTAATCGACTCACAGTTCTGCAAGCTATACAGGAAGCATGGCTCGGAGGCCTCATGAAACTTATAATAATGACAGAAGGGCAAAGGAGAAGCCAGCACATCTTGACTTGGAAGCAGGAGAGAGAGAAAGCACACAAAGGCAGAAGAGCTACACACTTTCAAACTACCAGATCTTGTGAGAACTCTATCACAAGACAGCACTAGGGGGACGGTGCTAAATCATTAGAAACCACCCCCATGATTCAATCACTTTGCTCCAGGCTCCACCTTCAACACTCAAGATCACAATTCAACGTGAGATTTGGGTGGGAACACAGAGCCAAACCATACGATTATTTTATTCCTTTCTATCTCTAATTTCAGTGAAAATGTTGTAGTTTCTCTCAAATCACAGTCTTTTCAACAGGACATGAAAGAAAAGCAAAAGCAGATAAAAGTCAGTTTGAAAGAGAGAGAAATCTGTTCTTGTCTTCTTATTTTTGGGTCCTTGTGAGGCATTAATAGCAGGGATCCTCTCAAAGCTGAAGAGTAGCTATCTCCTTAAACCCCAGTGCAGAAGTCACAACACAACAGAAATCCTCTGCAGGGGAACATAAATCCACGTTCTCTATTTTACGTGGCACCTAATAAATGGAATATACTACATATATATCGTTTTTAACTCCTCCAATAAGTCTGATGAGTAATTTTTCATAGTTTATAGATGAAGAACTAAAACTCAGAGGGATTAAGTAATTCATCCAGAGTCATGCACCTAGAAAGTAACAGAGCTAAAATTTGAATCCAGACCTTTTTGATTATTCAATTATTTCATTCTGACTAATCATCTACAATATTCAAGCAATATCACTGTCATTGTTTTTCCCTCAAGATTCTCTGAAATGGTATGCCAGAAGATAAAAACTGGGGATACTTTAGTTTTATTGAATGTTTTACTGTGCCGTACTCTGGTTTCCCCAGCCCGGGACAATGCCTTTTCAATAGAGAGGTTAAGAGAGGCAGTAGTGTCTCTCTATGATGTCAAAACACCAGGAAAGAGCAGAAATAGTGTAAAATGAGAAACAAATAAACAAATAAACTATTGGATGCCTATTATGTATACTTTACATTCATTATTTGACTTGATATCAAGAAAATTGTGATGTGGTTATTTTAATTTATTGTTAGGGAAACAGCTTATCAAAATGAGTAAATACATCTTTATTTATGTCAAAATATTCCCAAATCTAGCGAAGACTAAATCCAGGCTAACACCTGTGCAAGATAAGAACAGGGCATGGACTTATTTATTTTCCTTTTGTTTATGGTTCAACTCCAGTGCTAAATGTTAAATTTTCAAGTATGGCTGATGCCTTGGTCACAGGTTATCACAGCATCACTGTTTTAGTGGTTTTAGCTTTCATTTGTGAAAACCAGTACTTTGAATAATCAAGCATAGTTTCATTATAAATAACTTTCTATGGCCTACAATCAATAAATAATATTTTAGCTACAGAGACAAATAGCTTTCAATAATAAAGTATAAATATAAATATAACTGATGACTTTCCTAATTGTTCTTCCCTGCTGATATATTAACTGATGTTGTAGCTAGAGACAGAATATCTATTCATGATTCTTATCCAGTTGTCTGTATTTGATTAATGTACTCGAATCGTGCCAGATATTTTCGGTCTTACAGACAGCTCTGTCACATCTATCTAAATATAATCACTTATCTATTTGTAAAAAGTTTAGATGACTTGTAAAAACTTTATTGTCTACATAAGCCAAATAATTTTTGTGTTAGTTATGCAAAACCATTAAATAATTGCATCATTTCTAGTATATTCCAAATCAAACCATACTGAAAAACCTCTTCCATATGCCTGTTTTCATAGGGCAAGGTTTTTAGTTAGCTTTTTTTCTTTTTAAACATCTGTGTTTGTTTATTGGAAGTATAAATATTTAAAGACTGGGGAAGAAACCTCAAACTATAAGTGAAATCAGCTTTCTCAGCCCCCTGTTGCTTGAAATAAACTTCATGGAACTTTTTAGTGTGAACATGTAAGAACACTGGGCTGAAGTCAACAAAAGAATGAGTAATCTTTTGAGTGTGTTGTTTATTTCAAAAGTTAATGAAGACGAAGTTCTCTTCAGAAGGAAATAATATTAAGGTTTTATTGGGTAACTAATGTTCTATGGTCCATGCTGTTAACTTTAAACTCTGCCCTAGTGTTTTTTCACCAGAGTTTCCAGGAACAAGCTTCATACTTTTCAAAAGTAAATAAATCTTAAAAACTATTTAAAAACATTTCTGAAATAAGTTTTTGGTTAATTTGTTATAAACAAGGATTTCTTCAAAATTATTTGGTACCAAATTATCACTTATGTTTTTCTTCATATTTGTACTGTTTTTCCATTCTAATGATTATTGTTTCATCATATTAATTGGTGAATTCATAGCAAGATTTGAGTGGGAATTTCAATAAATCTTGTTTTGTAGGGCTGCCAGCTACGTTTTGTGACTTTGAACAAATAACTGCATTCTAACTAGATAGGGAATAATGCTGTTGAAAGTGGTGCTTTCTCTGTGATAAGTCCATGTGTAAGTGGTATCGTGTGTGTGTGTGTGTGTGTGTGTGCACATGCAGTGGCATACACAGGTCAGCCAGATAATTTGAATGTGGAGATCAGACTTTTTGATACTCTACGTCTTATTTATCTTGCTTACTTTAAATCAGAATCTTTATATGCCAAAATAGACAGAACAAAGATTTAGCGTTTTTCTAGTATATATAATCACGTTGATGGATGTCATAGATATTTCAAATCTGCAGAGGAAAATCAACTACAGTTAACAAAGGGGAGAAAAAAGTTTCCTTCAGGCAGAAGATATCAAAACAAAGCATTTTCTGCCTTTGGTACTCAGAGGAGACTTTGTCTTACTCTGTACCATCTTCGATGTACTTATTTGCTATGAATTTGCATTTTGTACTTATGTTCATATACCTTAAGAAGGTAATTCAAACTTAATATTTTCTATTTTAGAAAATGGGGCTTGAAATTTTCAATATTTGTCTGTGCAAAGCCATGAAGGGGATTAGTGGCTAAGTTGTCTATATTGGGCACATGTTTTTATTTACTTGTTCTTTTGATCATCAGACGAGTGTACTCAGGTGATGCAATAATCTGTATAAAGAAAATTCACGACACAAGTTTACCTATATAAACAAACCTGCACGTGTACCCTTGAACTTAAAAGTTAAAAAAAAAACACAAAGTTTGTAATGTTAATAGATATATAGAAGAAAGCATCTTTTTTTTAAATTTCTTATTATTATACTTTAGGTTTTAGGGTACGTGTGTGCAATGTGCAGGTTAGTTACATATGTATACATGTGCCATGCTGGTGGGCTGCACCCACTAACTTGTCATCTAGCATTAGTTATATCTCCCAATGCTATCCCTCCCCACTCCCTCCACCCCACAACAGTCCCCAGAGTGTGATGTTCCCCTTCCTGTGTCCATGTGTTCTCATTGTTCAATTCCCACCTATGAGTGAGAATATGCGGTGTTTGGTTTTTTGTTCTTGCGATAGTTTACTGAGAATGATGATTTCCAATTTCATCCATGTCCCTACAAAAGACATGAACTCATCATTTTTTATGGCTGCATAGTATTCCATGGTGTATATGTGCCACATTTTCTTAATCCAGTCTATCATTGTTGGACATTTGGATTGGTTCCAAGTCTTTGATATTGTAAATAATGCCGCAATAAACATACGTGTGCATGTGTCTTTATAGCAGCATGATTTATAGTCCTTTGGGTATATACCCAGTAATGGGATGGCTGGGTCGAATGGAATTTCTAGTTCTAGATCCCTGAGGAATCGCCACACTGACTTCCACAAGGGTTGAACTAGTTTACAGTCCTACCAACAGTGTAAAAGTGCTCCTATTTCTCCACATCCTCTCCAGCACCTGTTGTTTCCTGACTTTTTAATGATCGCCATTCTAACCAGTGTGAGATGGTATCTCATTGTGGTTTTGATTTGCATTTCTCTGATGGTCAGTGATGGTGAGCATTTCTTCATGTGTTTTTTGGCTGCATAAATGTCTTCTTTTGAGAAGTGTCTGTTCATGTCCTTCACCCACTTTTTGATGGGATTGTTTGTTTTTTTCTTGTAAATTTGAGTTCATTGTAGATTCTGGATATTAGCCCTTTGTCAGATGAGTAGCTTGCAAAAATTTTCTCCCATTCTGTAGGTTGCCTGTTCACTCTGACGGTAGTTTCTTTTGCTGTGCAGAAGCTCTTGAGTTTAATTAGATCCCATTTGCCAATTTTGGCTTTTGTTGCCATTGCTTTTGGTGTTTTAGACATGAAGTCCTTGCCCATGCATATGTCCTGAATGGTAATGCCTAGGTTTTCTTTTAGGGTTTTTATGGTTTTAGGTCTAACATTTAAGTCTTTAATCCATCTTGAATTGATTTTTGGATAAGGTGTAAGGAAGGGATCCAGTTTCAGCTTTCTACGTATGGCTAGCCAGTTTTCCCAGCACCATTTATTCAATAGGGAATCCTTTCCCCATTGCTTGTTTTTCTCAGGTTTGTCAAAGATCAGATAGTTGTAGATATGCGGCATTATTTCTGAGGGCTCTGTTCTGTTCCATTGATCTATATCTCTGTTTTGGTACCAGTACCATGCTGTTTTGGTTACTGTAGCCTTGTAGTATAGTTTGAAGTCAGGTAGTGTGATGCCTCCAGCTTTGTTCTTTTGGCTTAGGATTGACTTGGCGATACGGGCTCTTTTTTGGTTCCATATGAACTTTAAAGTAGTTTTTTCCAATTCTGTGAAGAAAGTCATTGGTAACTTGATGGGGATGGCATTGAATCTGTAAATTACCTTGGGCAGTATGGCCATTTTCGCGATATTGATTCTTCCTACCCATGAGCATGGAATGTTCTTCCATTTGTTTGTATCCTCTTTTATTTCCTTGAGCAGTGGTTTGTAGTTCTCCTTGAAGAGGTCCTTCACATCCCTTGTAAGTTGGATTCCTAGGTGTTTTATTCTCTTTGAAGCAATTGTGAATGGGAGTTCACTCATGATTTGGCTCTCTGTTTGTCTGTTATTGGTGTATAAGAATGCTTATGATTTTTTTACATTGATTTTGTATCCTGAGACTTTGCTGAAGTTGCTTATCAGCTTAAGGAGATTTTGGGCTGAGACAATGGGGTTTTCTAGATATACAATCATGTCATCTGCAAACAGGGACAATTTGACTTCCTCTTTTCCTAATTGAATACCCTTTATTTCCTTCTCCTGCCTAATTGCCCTGGCCAGAACTTGCAACACTATGTTGAATAGGAGTGGTGAGAGAGGGCATCCCTGTCTTGTGCCAGTTTTCAAAGGGAATGCTTCCAGTTTTTTCCCATTGAGTATGATATTGGCTGTGGGTTTGTCATAGATAGCTCTTATTATTTTGAGATACACCCCATCAATACCTAATTTATTGAGAGTTTTTAGCATGAAGCATTTTTGAATTTTGTCAAAGGCCTTTTCTGCATCTATTGAGATAATCATGTGGTTTTTGTTTTTGGTTCTGTTTATATGCTGGATTACATTTATTGATTTGCGTATATTGAACCAGCCTTGCATCCCAGGGATGAAGCCCACTTGATCATGGTGGATAAGCTTTTTGATGTGCTGCTGGATTAGGTTTGCCAGTATTTTATTGAGAATTTTTGCATCAATGTTCATCAAGGATATTGGTCTAAAATTCTCTTTTTTGGTTGTGTCTCTGCCAGGCTTTGCTATCAGGATGATGCTGGCCTCATAAAATGAGTTAGGGAGGATTCCTTCTTTTTCTATAGATTGGAATAGTTTCAGAAGGAATGGTACCAGTTCCTCCTTTTACCTCTGGTAGAATTCGGCTGTGAATCCATCTGGTCCTGGACTCTTTTTGGTTGGTAAGCTATTGATTATTGCCACAATTTCAGATCCTGTTATTGGTCTATTCAGAGATTGAACTTCTTCCTGGTTTAGTCTTGGGAGAGTGTATGTGTCGAGGAATTTATCCATTTCTTCTAGATTTTCTAGTTTATTTGCGTAGAGGTGTTTGTAGTATTCTCTGATGGTAGTTTGTATTTCTGTGGGATCAGTGGTGATATCCCCTTTATCATTTTTTATTGCATCTATTTGATTCTTCTCTCTTTTTTTCTTTATTAATCTTGCTAGCAGTCTATCAATTTTGTTGATCCTTTCGAAAAACCAGCTCCTGGATTCATTAATTTTTTGAAGGGTTTTTTGTGTCTCTATTTTCTTCAGGTCTGCTCTGATTTTAGTTATTTCTTGCCTTCTGCTGGCTTTTGAATGTGTTTGCTCTTGCTTTTCTAGTTCTTTTAATTGTGATGTTAGGGTGTCAATTTTGGATCTTTCCTGCTTTCTCTTGTGGGCATTTAGTGCTATAAATTTCCCTCTACACACTGCTTTGAATGCATCCCAGAGATTCTGGTATGTTGTGTCTTGGTTCTCGTTGGTTTCAAAGAACATCTTTATTTCTGCCTTCATTTCGTTATGTACCCAGTAGTCATTCAGGAGCAGGTTGTTCAGTTTCCATGTAGTTGAGCGGTTTTGAGTGAGATTCTTAATCCTGAGTTCTAGCTTGATTGCACTGTGATCTGAGAGATAGTTTGTTATAATTTCTGTTCTTTTACATTTACTGAGGAGAGCTTTACTTCCAACTATGTGGTCAATTTTGGAATAGGTGTGGTGTGGTGCTGAAAAAAATGTATATTCTGTTGATTTGGGGTGGAGAGTTCTGTAGATGTCTATTACGTCTGCTTGGTGCAGAGCTGAGTTCAATTCCTGGGTATCCTTGTTGACTTTCTGTCTCGTTGATCTGTCTAATGTTGACAGTGGGGTGTTAAAGTCTCCCATTATTAATGTGTGGGAGTCTCAGTCTCGTTGTAGGTCACTCAGGACTTGCTTTATGAATCTGGGTGCTCCTGTATTGGGTGCATATATATTTAGGATAGTTAGCTCTTCTTGTTTTATTGATCCGTTTACCATTATGTAATGGCCTTCTTTGTCTCTTTTGATCTTTGTTGGTTTAAAGGCTGTTTTATCAGAGACTAGGATTGCAACCCCTGCCTTTTTTTGTTTTCCATTTGCTTGGTAGATCTTCCTCCATCCTTTTATTTTGAGCCTATGTGTCTCTGCACGTGAGATGAGTTTCCTGAATACAGCACACTGATGGCTCTTGAGTCTTTATCCAATTTGCCATTCTGTTTCCTTTAATTGGAGCATTTAGTCCATTTACATTTAAAGTTAATATTGTTACGTGTGAATTTGATCCTGTCATTATGATGTTAGCTGGCTATTTTGCTCATTAGTTAATGCAGTCTCTTCCCAGTCTCGATGGTCTTTACATTTTGGCATGATTTTGCAGTGGCTGGTACCGGTTGTGCCTTTCCATGTTTAGTGCTTCCTTCAGGAGCTCTTTTAGGGCAGGCCTGGTGGTGACAAAATCTCTCAGCATTTGCTTGTCTGTAAAGTATTTTATTCCTCCTTCACTTATGAAGCTAAGTTTGGCTGGATATGAAATTCTGGGTTGAAAATTCTTTTCTTTAAGAATGTTGAATATTGGCCCCCACTCTCTTCTGGCTTGTAGAGTTTCTGCTGAGAGATCCGCTGTTAGTCTGATGGGCTTCCCTTTGAGGGTAACCCGACCTTTCCCTCTGGCGGCCGTTAACATTTTTTCCTTCATTTCAACTTTGGTGAATCTGACAATTATGTGTCTTGGAGTTGCTCTTCTCGAGGAGTATCTTTGTGGTGTTCTCTGTATTTCCTGAATCTGAATGTTGGCCTACCTTGCTAGATTGGGGAAGTTCCCCTGGATAATATCCTGCAGAGTGTTTTCCAACTTGGTTCCATTCTCCCCGTCACTTTCAGGTACACCAATCAGATGTAGATTTGGTCTTTTCACATAGTCCCATAGTTCTTGGAGGCTTTGCTCATTTCTTTTTATTCTTTTTTCTCTAAACTTCCCTTCTCGCTTCATTTCATTCATCTTCCATTGCTGATACCCTTTCTTCCATTTGATCGCATCGGCTCCTGAGGCGTCTGCATTCTTCACGTAGTTCTCGAGCCTTGGTTTTCAGCTCCATCAGCTCCTTTAAGCACTTCTCTGTATTGGTTATTCTAGTTATACATTCTTCTAAATGTTTTTCAAAGTTTTCAACTTCTTTGCCTTTGGTTTGAATATCCTCCCGTAGCTCGGAGTAATTTGATCGTCCTAAGCCTTCTTCTCTCAGCTCGTCAAAGTCATTCTCCGTCCAGCTTTGTTCCATTGCTGGTGAGGAACTGCGTTCCTTTGGAGGAGGAGAGGCGCTCTGCTTTTTAGAGTTTCCAGTTTTTCTGCTCTGTTTTTTCCCCATCTTTGTGGTTTTATCTACTTTTGGTCTCTGATGATGGTGATGTACAGATGGGTTTTTGGTATGGATGTCCTTTCTGTTTGTTAGTTTTCCTTCCAACAGACAGGACCCTCAGCTGCAGGTCGGTTGGAGTACCCAGCCGGCCGTGTGAGGTGTCAGTCTGCCCCTGCTGGGGGGGGTGCCTCCCAGTTAGGCTGCTCGGGGGTCGGGGGTCAGGGGTCAGGGACCCACTTGAGGAGGCAGGCTGCCCATTCTCAGATCTCCAGCTGCATGCTGGGAGAACCACTGCTCTCTTCAAAGCTGTCAGACAGGGACATTTAAGTCTGCAGAGGTTACTGCTGTCTTTTTGTTTGTCTGTGCCCTGCCCGCAGAGGTGGAGCCTACAGAGCAGGCAGGCTTCCTTGAGCTGTGGTGGGCTCCACCCAGTTCGAGCTTCCCAGCTGCTTTGTTTACCTGAGCAAGCCTGGACAATGGCGGGCGGCCCTCCCCCAGCCTCGCTGCCGCCTTGCAGTTTGATCTCAGACTGCTGTGCTAGCAATCAGCGAGACTCCGTGGGCATAGGACCCTCTGAGCCAGGTGCGGGATATAATCTCCTGGTGCGCTGTTTTTTAAGCCCGTCGGAAAAGCGCAGTATTCGGGTGGGAGTGACCCGATTTTCCAGGGGCTGTCTGTCACCCCTTTCTTTGACTAGGAAAGGGAACTCCCTGACCCCTTGTGCTTCCCGAGTGAGGCAATGCCTTGCCCTTCTTCGGCTTGCACATGGTGCACGCACCCACTGACCTGTGCCCACTGTCTGGCACTCCCTAGTGAGATGAACCCTGTACCTCAGATGGAAATGCAGAAATCACCAGTCTTCTGCGTCGCTCACACTGGGAGCTGTAGACCGGAGCTGTTCCTATTCAGCCATCTTGGCTCCGATATCCAGAAGAAAGCATCTCTAAATTAATGGTTGAATCTCAGGTTGTTTGAAAATTACACGTGTTTATTTTCATACACAAAATAACAATTTAAAATGTTAAGTAGGCCAAAGTAGCTGACACCAGAAGACAAACTTGAATTTCAAATCTATCCCTCACTGACAAAGTGATTTAGGGTAAGTTACTTCTGCTGTCTGTGCCTCTGTTGCCACCTATGTAAACTGAAGTGTTTGCAGGGGTTAATTTGTAGGTTTCCCTCCATATCTACAGGCTTATGCAATATGTTTAAATTGTGTGTTTGGTAGAATTATGCTTGCTGGCTTCTTCTGTCAAACCGCATTAGTCCACGTGAAGCTGGTATCTGCAAAAGCAGCGTCAGCAGCAGTTGATCTGTCCCATTACAGTTATAATTAATGTTGCATCTGTGATTCCCCTAAGTCCCATGACCAGGATGGGCTCAGTCACTAATTGGTCCACTTTAGATCTGATGAACATTTACAGTGATATTTCTATATCATCCATCCTGAAGGACTTCAAAGATGTAGATTTCCTAAAAGAAAAATTTTGACCGTAACTGCATTATATCCATGATACGCTTTACAAATTTACTTGAAAATATATATAGTCATTGAAGCTGAATGATTTCTTAGGTCACATATTATATATGAAAATGTATAAAAAGAAACCCAACTTTTATTATGGTAAACACTTGGGTGAATTACCACACAAACTCAGGGTCTGGGATGCATCACCTATTACCTTTCTAAGAGGTTCTTTTTAGTAATCAGGATTCATCCTTTTAATAGAATGGCCACAGTGAAAGCAATCACTTTTGTTAAGCTATTTCAAATATATTCAAATCAGGATTAGACTAATTGCCTTAACACTTGTGTTATACTCCAAACTGATACCAAATCACTACTGAAACACTGCAAAGGGTACAATGTCTCTGTGCCCTAGAAATCTTATCTATTACACAAGCATGTGAAACCTGACATACTTACCTAAAAATTTTGGTGAGGATTAAATAACAATATTAATACTCTTAGGGAAATTTTGAAGTGGCACATGATGGCACATGACGATCCTTAAGAAACAACTTGTTCTTTGGGAGGCCGAGGCAGACGGATCACCTGAGGTCAGGAGTTCAAGACCAGCCTGGCCAACATGGCGACACACCCCCATCTCCACTAAAAATACAAAAATTAGCCAGGCGTGGTAGCGGGTGCCTGTAATCCCAGCTACTTGGGAGGCTGAGGCAGGAGAATAGCTTGAACCCAGAAGGCGGAGGTTGCAGTGAGCCAAGATCTCGCCATTGCACTCCAGCCTGGGTGACGAGCGAAACTCCGTCTCAAAAGAAAAAAAAAAAAGAGCCAACTTGTTAAACTCCGTTCTTTCATTTTGGGAATTAGTCTTTCCTCTTTCAGCAATTTTCATTATTCTTTGGGGGTAAAAGCTGAATAAAAACTAGGGCCCTATGTATTACTACAACAACAACATAACTGGCAATATGTCTATTAGCATGTTTTGGGGTGGACAAAAAATAACTGATTTTCACAATAACAACAAAACAAAAAAACACAAACAAAACTTTTGCAAACTGTACAATTTTTCATTGCAGAAAGCCAAATCCAGGCTGACTTATATATTTTTGAGGTAAATATAGGCATCTGGGCAACTTCCTATTAATTCTAGGCCTTTTTATTTACATGAGTGGAAGAAGAGTCTTTTCCCTTTGCAATGATTTTGCTCTGCTGTGGAACATTTGTTCCTCTCCATCCATAGTCCTATCACCCAAACTATTTGCTAATAATTGCAGCTACAGGCTCAGATTTGTTTAATTCTTCATTTTCCAAATCATTAAAAATAGGTTCCTTTCCTGAAGGTTTTCCAACAAACAGAAACTCAGTTCTCTTTAATTAAACCCAGTGGCTTGAAACACCAAAGAGAAGTAAACTCAGGGGATTCCAACGGAAGGGACTGCTTAGATCAAAGGAAGTGTTCATGTGGTACCAAGTTCAGAATGTGAATTAGAAAAATCCCTGGAGAAAAAAAAAGTGTAGTGTCCCACAGACTTTCATGCTAAATTTGGCTACACCGTTTATTAGATACATGACTTAGTGCAAGTCATGCTTCACCTCTCTAAGCCAAAACGTTCTCGCCTATAATATAATGATAGTACACAACTTCTGGGTTGTTCTTAAAATTAAATATAATACGCGGGATGAGAAAACAACTAACCTTTGGTCAGTGTTTATCATATGCTCCGCCTTCTTCTAGGCTGTTAAATATGCTCTCAATCCTTACATAAGCCCTTGAAATAGACGTTACTGTATATATTTTGCAAATGAAGATGGTAAAATATAAGAAAGTTGAAAATAATTATCACATGTCCAAGGCGACATAGCTAATAACTGGAACTGAAAACCACAATCTAAATAGGAATCTGCTATACTCCAAAATGCATGCTTGTCACTTGAACCCATGATTTCTTGTGTGTTAATAGTACTTCCAATAAATGTTACTCTTATTTATTTAGACATTGCTAGAATAAACTAGACAGAAAAGAGCTTCAGAAAGTCCCACCTCTGCCAACAAGTATAAATACATCAAAGCAAGAGTACCTAGATCACACATCAATTTCTTAAGACATTACATTACATTGAAGTGAAAGTAAAAAAATGACTTTGGGGTCAACACTTCTGATTTCACACCCAGATTCCCTGTTGGTATGTGTCTGTTTGCACAAGTTATTTAAATTCTCTGAGTCTCAGTTTTCTCATCTGCATAATGGGATTTCTACAAGCTTTATCACAGATTTGTTGTAAAAATTAAGTGATAGTGGTTGGGTCAAGAAGGCAGGCTAAGCTGATATTTCTATTTCACTTGCCATCTAAATTCCCACCAAATGGCAAAATAAACACATTTTACACAACGAAAGAGTAGCAAGGGAAGAAAAAAGAGTACCATCAGAAAATCACACATTTTAAGGGATTCCTGAAAATCAGACGGCAGACTGCATTAGCTATACAGAGATATAAGACATAAGAAAATATAATTTCCCCAAAATCATGCAAAAGACTACTGGGGATAAGACAAAGGAATCGGCCAGGCGCAGTGGCTCACGCCTGTAATCCCATGACTTTGGGAGGCTGAGGCAGGTGGATCACAAGGTCAGAAGTTCGAGACCAGCCTGGCTAACATAGTGAAACCCCGTCTCTACTAAAAATACAAAAAACAAAAAAAATTAACCAGGCATGGTGGTGGGCGCCTGTAATCCCAGCTACTTGGGAGGCTGAGGCAGGAGAATTGCTTGAATCAGGGAGGCGGAGGTTGCAATGAGCTGAGATCGTGCCACTGCACTCTAGCCTGGGTGACAGAGTGTGAGACTCCATCTCAAAAAAAAAAAAGGGAATCTTGAAGAAACAAGAAGGATTGCAATTATGAACAAGAAGTGTACATAAGAAAAAATATAAATGGCCAATCATGTATAAAAAAGTATGTTTACCTTCTCTAATAGAAAAATGTTAATTAATATTAAATATTATTTTGTAACTATCTGTATTAATTTTCTACGGCTGCCATAAAAACTTACCAAAAACTCAGTGGCTTAAAATAACACATTGATTATCTCACAGTTCTACAAGTTAGAAGTAGAACTGGTCCTACTGGGCTAACACAGTCCCACTGGGCTAAAATCAAGCTGTCAGCAGGGCTGTGTTCCCTTCTGGAGGTTCTAGGGGAGAATCTGTTTTCTTGCCTTTTTCAGCTTCTAGAGGCTGCCTGCTGTGCTTCTGTGATTCAACTTAGATTATTCTAGGTTGTTTCCCCTCTGAGGACCCAGTAGGTGGAGTGTTTTGGAATAGGTGGGCCATATAATACATCTCAACATCCTACAACTACTTATGGGATTGTTTCAAGGACTTAATATAACATTCATCATTTTAGATATTTACTTCATGTTCTATGGAAAATGGTGTCTTAATATGTTTTCTGATTTTTTGTGACTGATTTAATCTAACTTTTTTTTTTTTATGTTAAACATTTCATTTATTTATTCATATGTCAAAAATTATACACATAGCTGCAAAAAAATAGCTTATACAGGAAATGAGACCAACTAGTAGGCTTTTTTTTAAAATATGACAGAATTATAACCTCCCTGAAGGTGATAAGAAGTGGAAAAATCACAACATAAAGAGAAAATCATCACAGGAAGTGAACCCTGATAAGAAAATTGGTTCTGTAAAGTATAAAATTACTCTTTTTAATTTTTAAATTTCATATTTTATAGAGAAGGAATGTCTTTTTTTTTTTTTAAGTTGCATTTTCTTTTTTTTTTTTTCTTTTTTTGTAATTATTATTATTATTATTATTATTATACTTTAGGTTTTATGGTACATGTGCCCAATGTGCAGGTAAGTTACATATGTATACATGTGCCATGCTGGTGCACTGCACCCACCAACTCGTCATCTAGCATTAGGTATATCTCCCAATGTTATCCCTCCCCCCTCCCCCCAACCCACAACAGTCCCTGAAGTGTGATGTTCCCCTTCCTGTGTCCATGTGTTCTCATTGTTCAATTCCCACCTATGAGTGAGAATATGCGGTGTTTGGTTTTTTGTTCTTGCGATAGTTTACTGAGAATGATGATTTCCAATTTCATCCATGTCCCTACAAAGGACATGAACTCATCATTTCTTATGGCTGCATAGTATTCCATGGTGTAGATGTGCCACATTTTCTTAATCCAGTCTATCATTGTTGGACATTTGGGTTGGTTCCAAGTCTTTGCTATTGTGAATAATGCGGCAATAAACATACTTGTGCATGTGTCTTTATAGCAGCATGATTTATAGTCCTTTGGGTATATACCCAGTAATGGGATGGCTGGGTCGAATGGAATTTCTAGTTCTAGATCCCTGAGGAATCGCCACACTGACTTCCACAAGGGTTGAACTAGTTTACAGTCCCACCAACAGTGTAAAAGTGTTCCTATTTCTCCACATCCTCTCCAGCACCTGTTGTTTCCTGACTTTTTAATGATCGCCATTCTAACTGGTGTGAGATGGTATCTCATTGTGGTTTTGATTTGCATTTCTCTGGTGGCCAGTGATGGTGAGCATTTTTTCATGTGTCTTTTGGCTGCATAAATGTCTTCTTTTGAGAAGTGTCTGTTCATGTCCTTCGCCCACTTTTTGATGGGGTTGTTTGTTTTTTTCTTGTAAATTTGTTGGAGTTCATTATAGATTCTGGATATTAGCCCTTTGTCAGATGAGTAGGTTGCGAAAATTTTCTCCCATTTTGTAGGTTGCCTGTTCACTCTGATGGTAGTTTCCTTTGCTGTGCAGAAGCTCTTGAGTTTAATTAGATCCCATTTGTCAATTTTGGCTTTTGTTGCCATTGCTTTTGGTGTTTTAGACATGAAGTCCTTGCCCATGCCTATGTCCTGAATGGTATTGCCTAGGTTTTCTTCTAGGGTTTTTATGGTTTTAGGTCTAACATTTAAGTCTTTAATCCATCTTGAATTGATTTTTGTATAAGGTGTAAGGAAGGGATCCAGTTTCAGCTTTCTACATATGGCTAGCCAGTTTTCCCAGCACCATTTATTAAATAGGGAATCCTTTCCCCATTTCTTGTTTTTCTCAGGTTTGTCAAAGATCAGATGGTTGTAGATATGTGGCATTATTTCTGACGGCTCTGTTCTGTTCCATTGATCTATATCTCTGTTTTGGTACCAGTACCATGCTGTTTTGGTTACTGTAGCCTTGTAGTATAGTTTGAAGTCAGGTAGCGTGATGCCTCCAGCTTTGTTCTTTTGGCTTAGGATTGACTTGGCGATGCGGGCTCTTTTTTGGTTCCATATGAACTTTAAAGTAGTTTTTTCCAATTCTGTGAAGAAAGTCATTGGTAGCTTGATGGGGATGGCATTGAATCTGTAAATTACCTTGGGAAGGATGGCCATTTTCATGATATTGATTCTTCCTACCCATGAGCATGGAATGTTCTTCCATTTGTTTGTATCCTCTTTTATTTCCTTGAGCAGTGGTTTGTAGTTCTCCTTGAAGAGGTCTTTCACATCCCTTGTAAGTTGGATTCCTAGGTATTTTATTCTCTTTGAAGCAATTGTGAATGGGAGTTCACTCATGATTTGGCTCTCTGTTTGTCTGTTATTGATGTATAAGAATGCTTGTGATTTTTGCACATTGATTTTGTATCCTGAGACTTTGCTGAAGTTGCTTATCAGCTTAAGGAGATTTTGGGCTGAGACAATGGGGTTTTCTAGATATACTATCATGTCATCTGCAAACAGGGACAATTTGACTTCCTCTTTTCCTAATTGAATACCCTTGATTTCCTTCTCCTGCCTAATTGCCCTGGCCAGAACTTCCAACACTATGTTGAATAGAAGTGGCGAGAGAGGGCATCCCTGTCTTGTGCCAGTTTTCAAAGGGAATGCTTTCAGTTTTTGCCCATTCAGTATGATATTGGCTGTGGGTTTGTCATAAATAGCTCTTATTATTTTGAGATAAGTCCCATCAATTCCTAATTTATTGAGAGTTTTTAGCATGAAGGGTTGTTGAATTTTGTCAAAGGCCTTTTCTGCATCTATTGAGATAATCATGAGGTTTTTGTCTTTGGTTCTGTTTATATGCTGGATTACATTTATTGATTTGCGTATATTGAACCAGCCTTGCATCCCAGGGATGAAGCCCACTTGATCATGGTGGATAAGCTTTTTGATGTGCTGCTGGATTCTGTTTGCCAGTATTTTATTGAGGATTTTTGCATCAATGTTCATCAAGGATATTGGTCTAAAATTCTCTTTTTTTGTTGTGTCTCTGCCAGTCTTTGGTATCAGGATGATGCTGGCCTCATAAAATGAGTTAGGGAGGATTCCCTCTTTTTCTATTGATTGGAATAGTTTCAGAAGGAATGGTACCAGCTCCTCCTTGTACCTCTGGTAGAATTCGGCTGTGAACCCATCTGGTCCTGGACTTTTTTTGGTTGGTAAGCTATTGATTATTGCCATAATTTCAGCTCCTGTTATTGGTCTATTCAGAGATTGAACTTCTTCTTGGTTTAGTCTTGGGAGGGTGTATGTGTTGAGGAATTTGTCCATTTCTTCTAGATTTTCTAGTTTATTTGCATAGAGGTGTTTGTAATATTCTCTGATGGTAGTTTGTATTTCTGTGGGATTGGTGGTGATATCCCCTTTATCATTTTTTATTGCATCTATTTGATTCTTCTCTCTTTTTTTCTTTATTAATCTTGCTAGCGGTCTATCAATTTTGTTGATCCTTTCAAAAAACCAGCTCCTGGATTCATTTATTTTTTGAAGGGTTTTTTGTGTCTCTATATCCTTCAGTTCTGCTCTGATTTTAGTTATTTCTTGCCTTCTGCTAGCTTTTGAATGTGTTTGCTCTTGCTTTTCTAGTTCTTTTAATTGTGATGTTAGGGTGTCAATTTTGGATCTTTCCTGCTTTCTCTTGTGGGCATTTAGTGCTATAAATTTCCCTCTACACACTGCTTTGAATGCATCCCAGAGATTCTGGTATGTTGTGTCTTGGTTCTCGTTGGTTTCAAAGAACATCTTTATTTCTGCCTTCATTTCGTTATGTACCCAGTAGTCATTCAGGAGCAGGTTGTTCAGTTTCCATGTAGTTGAGCGGTTTTGAGTGAGATTCTTAATCCTGAGTTCTAGCTTGATTGCACTGTGATCTGAGAGACAGTTTGTTACAATTTCTGTTCTTTTACATTTATTGAGGAGAGCTTTACTTCCAAGGATATGGTCAATTTTGGAATAGGTGTGGTGTGGTGCTGAAAAAAATGTATATTCTGTTGATTTGGGGTGGAGAGTTCTGTAGATGTCTATTACGTCTGCTTGGTGCAGAGCTGAGTTCAATTCCTGGGTATCCTTGTTGACTTTCTGTCTCGTTGATCTGTCTAATGTTGACAGTGGGGTGTTAAAGTCTCCCATTATTAATGTGTGGGAGTCTAAGTCTCTTTGTAGGTCACTCAGGACTTGCTTTATGAATCTGGGTGCTCCTGTATTGGGTGCATATATATTTAGGATAGTTAGCTCTTCTTGTTGAATTAATCCCTTTACCATTATGTAATGGCCTTCTTTGTCTCTTTTGATCTTTGTTGGTTTAAAGTCTGTTTTATCAGAGACTAGGATTGCAACCCCTGCCTTTTTTTGTTTTCCATTTGCTTGGTAGATCTTCCTCCATCCTTTTATTTTGAGCCTATGTGTGTCTCTGCACGTGAGATGGGTTTCCTGAATACAGCACACTGATGGGTCTTGAGTCTTTATCCAATTTGCCAGTCTGTGTCTTTTAATTGGACCATTTATTCCATTTATATTTAAAGTTAATATTGTTATGTGTGAATTGGATCCTGTCATTATGATGTTAGCTCGATGTTTTGCTCGTTAGTTGATGCAGTCTCTTCCTAGTCTCAATGGTCTTTACATTTCGGTATGATTTTGCAGTGGCTGGTACCGGTTGTGCCTTTCCATGTTTAGCGCTTCCTTCAAGAGCTCTTTTAGGGCAGGCCTGGTGGTGACAAAATCTCTCAGCATTTGCTTGTCTGTAAAGTATTTTATTGCTCCTTCACTTATGAAGCTTAGTTTGGCAGGATATGAAATTCTGGGTTAAAAATTCTTTTCTTTAAGAATGTTGAATATTGGCCCCCACTCTCTTCTAGCTTATAGGGTTTCTGCTGAGAGATCCGCTGTTAGTCTGATGGGCTTCCCTTTGATGGTAACCTGTCCTTTCTCTCTGGCTGCCCTTAACATTTTTTCCTTCATTTCAACTTTGGTGAATCTGACAATTATGTGTCTTGGAGTTGCTCTTCTCGAAGAGTATCTTTGTGGCGTTCTCTGTATTTCCTGAATCTGAATGTTGGCCTGCCTTGCTAGATTGGGGAAGTTCTCCTGGATAATATCCTGCAGAGTGTTTTCCAACTTGTTTCCATTCTCCCCATCACTTTCAGGTACACCAATCAGACGTAGATTTGGTCTTTTCACATAGTCCCACATTTCTTGGAGGCTTTGCTCGTTTCTTTTTATTCTTTTTTCTCTAAACTTCCCTTCTCGCTTCATTTCATTCATTTCATCTTCCAGGGCTGATACCCTTTCTTCCATTTGATCGCATCGGCTCCTGAGGCTTCTGCATTCTTCACGTAGTTCTCGAGCCTTGGTTTTCAGCTCCATCAGCTCCTTTAAGCACTTCTCTGTATTGGTTATTCTAGTTATACATTCTTCTAAATTTTTTTCAAAGTTTTCAACTTCTTTGCCTTTGGATTGAATATCCTCCCGTAGCTCGGAGTAATTTGATCGTCTGAAGCCTTCTTCTCTCAGCTCGTCAAAGTCATTCTCCGTCCAGCTTTGTTCCGTTGCTGGTGAGGAACTGCGTTCCTTTGGAGGAGGAGAGGTACTCTGGTTTTTAGAGTTTCCAGTTTTTCTGCTCTGTTTTTTCCCCATCTTTGTGGTTTTATCTACTTTTGGTCTTTGATGATGGTGATGTACAGATGGGTTTTTGGTGTGGATGTCCTTTCTGTTAGTTTTCCTTCTAACAGACAGAACCCTCAGCTGCAGGTCTGTTGGAGTACCTGGCCGGCCGTGTGAGGTGTCAGTCTGCCCCTGCTGGGGGGTGCCTCCCAGTTAGGCTGCTCGGGGGTCGGGGTCAGGGACCCACTTGAGGAGGCAGTCAGCCCATTCTCAGATCTCCAGCTGCGTGCTGGGAGAACCACTGCTCTCCTCACAGCTGTCAGACAGGGACATTTAAGTCTGCAGAGGTTACTGCTGTCTTTTTGTTTGTCTGTGCCCTGCCCCCAGAGGTGGAGCCTACAGAGGCAGGCAGGCCTCCTTGAGCTGTGGTGGGCTCCACCCAGTTCAAGCTTCCAGGCTGCTTTGTTTACCTAAGCAAGCCTGGGCAATGGCGGGCGCCCCTCCCCCAGCCTCGCTGCCGACTTGCTGTTTGATCTCAGACTGCTGTGCTAGCAATCAGCGAGACTCCGTGGGCTAGGACCCTCTGAGCCAGGTGCGGGCTATACTCTCCTGGGGCACCGTTTCCTAAGCCCGTTGGAAAAGCACAGTATTCGGGTGGGAGTGGCCCAATTTTCCAGGTGCCATCTGTCACCCCTGGAAAGGGAACTCCCTGACCCCTTGCGCTTCCCGAGTGAGGCAATGCCTCGCCCCTGCTTCGGCTGGCACACGGTGCGCTCACCCACTGACCTGCGCCCACTGTCTGGCACTCCCTAGTGAGATGAACACGGTACCTCAGATGGAAATGCAGAAATCACCCGTCTTCTGCGTCGCTTGCGCTGGGAGCTGTAGACCGGAGCTGTTCCTATTCGGCCATCTTGGCTCCTCCCCGCTCTTAATCTAACTTTTAATGCACATTGAATGCACTCTTGAATTTCCTTATTAGAACAGACAAAATACCCACAGATATTTCTCAGTTTATCTTTCCAAATGAATAATTAAGAAGACTGAGTAAGGTGAGTAAACTTACCCAAACCAAATGTATGATGAATGCAGAGAAAGATAAAACACAGTATTTGTTTACTCCTTCTCCTATGTCCTTTCTGTTATTCAATTTTATAGGCTTATGTTCAAAATACTACCTTTACACAGTCAAATAAATTTTTGTCATCTTTTTTCCAATATAATTGACTGATCAACTCACATTCCATTAGCTTCTTAATTTTTTTATTATTATGAATTTGGTTAACATTAGAGCACATATATGTAATAATGTAAAAATCAATCTTAGTAGAGAAAATCATGTTTCACTCTTCTCTATTTTAATAATAATTTTTAATTGATAAAGACAGGTGTATACTGGTCAATCTGCTTAATTTTGATATAAAAGTAAGAATTTCAAATAAATTGAAGTGGATTGCTTCTCAGCTGGATGAGAAAGTTATCATGAAACTTACCCTTTACTAATAAAAATTATCATCTGAAGGAAGAAATTAAGTTGTTTTACAATGACACAAAGTTTGTGTGTGTGTGTATACACACACACTAAAATCTGAGCTACACAAGTGTGTCTTGCCAACATAATGGCAAACTTCTAGATTCTTTCCAGATTTGAGTAGATGAGAGGATCACACATATCATATAAATAATAGGATTCTAACATTTAAAATATTTATATTGTATAAAGACCTGAAAGATATTAATAGTAATTCCAATCATTGATTACTCGATGGGCAACTGAAAACCTAAAATATAAATTAAAAACACTAAGTGCTTTCTGAGAAGGAATCTATGGGTATGTTCAAGAAAAAAAAAAAAAAAAGCAAAAAAAAAAAAAGCCTGATAGGAAGTTGAAAGGACAAAGCAAAACACAAGACTATCAAAGGCCAAGGGATAGGCAGAGAGAAATTTGATTGCATCAGCCAGTGAAAGAAATCCTATAGGAAACATCAGACAGTATTTCAGCCTTGTTTAATTCAGTTGAAGTGTAGTTTAGAAAGGAGTAAGGACTACAAGGTCTATAGATTGGAGGAACCAAGATCTGAGCCACTTACAGTAAAGAGAAAATATGGTGCTCAGTTGAAGTTGCTACAAGAAGATTTCTAAGTGGCTACCAGATATTGATGTCTAGTTTATGTTAATGAGAGCATTAAAAGATAAATTAATTTTGTATCTCAGTGACTATGAAGACTCATGTGCCTTTTTAGGACACAGAAGCCAACAAATGCAAAAGAATCACTAGAAATTTAGCAAGACTGAACAAAGAAGCAAAGCCACTCAATGGAGATTATTTTGACAAACTAGCAATGGAACAAAGGGGCCACAATTTCCGGTTTGCTCAAAGGGTTACATAGATCAAGTAGTTGTCAGTGTCTAGATGCCGTCTAACCACTTAATGATTAATATCAGTGTAATATTTTATTTCCTACTAATTAAACTTCTTAATATAATTGGTTGTAAGAATGCTCATCTAATATCTCAGCCACTGCCAGAAAGTGCAGAAGGAAAAAGGAAATATGCCTTCTGGCAAAAGTCCATGAGACTAATTATCCAAGGAAATTCATGTCACAAATGCAACTAATTGAGGTGTTATCTGCATAGGTAAAAACAAAGCTCTTAATTGGCCTTTGTTCAATTTTCATTCAAAAGTTACTGAACACAGGGTTGTGTATTTGAGGTGGTTTAGTTTTAAGAATATTTTATTTAAGGTTAGGGCAAGAATGCACACCAAACAGATCAGCAGGAAAGGAACACTGATTCCCATAAAATATTGGCCTGTAAAAGTGTTTAAGTGCTAAATCCTCCTTTCAACCAGCCCCAAAAGGTAGACTTTCTTTTCTTTGAGACTGTGGTCCTGTGGCTATGACACCATTAGCCATAGTTGTTGCCAAATGGTCTTCCTATGCCTTATGAGCCCTTTATCATAGCAGACCAGGAATTTCAACAGATGCTGGCTTCTCTTAACTCTTTCTCTGTAGAAGAGACGTATATTTAAAAAGAGTATTTATCTCCCCATTTTTCAAAGAACACAAAGTTATTAAAACAACATGGAACTGGGCGCAATGGCTCATGCCTGTAATCCCAGCAATTTGTGAGCTTGAGGTGGGCAGATCACTTGAGGTAAGGAGCTCAAGACCAGCCTGGCCAACATGGTGAAACCCCATCTCTACTAAAAATACAAAAATTAGCCAGGCGTGGTGGCACACACCTGTAATCCCATGTACTTGGGAGGCTGAGGCAGGACAGTCACTTGAACCCAGAAGGCGGAGGTTGCAGTGAGCCAAGATTGTACCACTGCACCCCAGCCTGGGTGACAGAGTTAGACTCTGTCTCAAAAAATATAAATAAATAAATTAATTAAATAAATAAATACAAATAAAATAAAACAACATGGAACTATTAAGGATAGAATAAGTATGTTCAGCACTGACACCGCAGAGGGGGTTGTGTTTTGCCCATCCATTTTGCACTTGTATTTACACAAGTTCCTTTTCTTTGATGGCCTGCTGAGGGCCCTCCCATATTAGAGCTTTCTGTAACTATGATCTAATACATAATTGATATTTGTTAGCTACTTATCATATGCTAGGCACTCTAAAATGTGTGATCTTATTTAATCATTAGAAGAAACTTTGTAATATATTACCCTATTTTTGTAAGTGAAGAAACCAAAGCTGAAAGATAAATAGCTTCCTAAAAAATCACAGAACTGTTAAGGGGCAGATAATACCCTCGAATTCAGGTTTTAGGACCCAAAGTCTGAAAGGGATGCTTTGTTATAGAAAACATTTGAGTGTTATAGACAACATTTGCTACATCTCAAAGCTTTGTTTCTTCAATAATAATAAAGGCACACTAAAAATAGATAGATGTTAAAAGTACCTACATATATTTGTTCTAACACTGCTATGAAGATACTACCCCTACTCTAGACTAGGTAATTTTTAAACAAAGGAGGTTAAATTGACTCACAGTTCCACATGGCTGAGAGACCTCAGGAAACTTACAATCGTGGCAGAAGGGGAAGAAGCACATCTTACATGGAGGTAGGCAAGAGAGAACAAGCATAAGCAGGAAAAACTGACTTATAAAACCATAAGATCTCATGAGAACTCACTATCAGGAGAACAGCATGGGGGGAAGCTGCCCCATGATACAATCATCTCCCACCTGGTTTCTCTCTCAAAGTATGGGCATTATGGGGAATACAATTTGAGATGACATTTGGGTGGGAACACACAGCCAAACCATAAGACTACATTATAGTTTTGGTAGCATTATTAAACTAGATATTTTATGTAAAAATGTGCAAGTATTTCATGTACAAATAGTAAATATTCAATAAATGTGAACTATTATCTTTATAATTACAACATGAAAGTAATTTACCTTCTGCTCCTCTTTATGATTTAGTAAATTCCAGTTTATACCAAGTACTGATCAAGATGATCGATAGATTCCATCTGTAAGAAGTGCACAGACTTGATGAAAATATCCATGAAAGAAAAAAGAATATTAGAAATGTATACACTACAGTGGACAGAGATGTAATAAGCTTGATGCATTATAAATGAATATTAATACTTAAGTCCTGTCTGTAGAAGGTCGACTAAAGAGGGTTTTGTAAAGGAGTAAAGGAATCTTTTTTTTTTTTTTTTGAGATAGAGTCTTATTCTGTCACCCAGGCTGGAGTGCAGTGGTGCGATCTTGGCTCGCTGCAACCTCTGCCTCCCGGGTTCATGCGATTCTCCAGCCTCAGCCTCCCAAGTAGGTGGGATTACAGGCATGTGCCATCACGCCCAGCTAATTTTTGTATTTTTTAGTAGAGACGGGGTTTCACTATGTTGGCCAGGCTGGCCTCGAACTCTTGACCTTGTGATCCGCTCGCCTTGGCCTCCCAAAGTGCTGGGATTACAGACATGAGCCACCGTGCCCAGCAGGAATCTTAATATTCACTGAAAATTAGATAATTTTTCCCCTAGTAAATTATCTATACTACTTTCTTGATTTTTCACTTCTATTATTTCCAATGGGAAGTCTGCTGTCATTATCTGTTCCTCTCTGAATATGTGTTTTTTCCCCTCTCTGACTACTTTTAAGGTATTTTTCTTTATCATTGTTTTAAGCAATTTGATTAGGATGTGACTTGATATAGATTTTTTCCACTTTTTTGTGCTCGGGTTTTGTTGAGCTTCTTGACTTTGTAGGTTTAGACTACTTATTAAATTTAAAAACTATTCCCTTATTTCCTAATTTTTTTCTCTTATTTTTACAGCCTTCTTTGGAAACTTCATTTACACATATATTAGGCCGCTTGATGCTATATTACTGCTTACTAATACTTTGGGGTTTCCTTGGTTGTCACTCGAGGTTTTATTGTTGTTTTGCAGTTTCTATTGCTATGCCTTCAAGTTTGATTTTTTTCTTCAAACTCTAATTCGTTGTGTTTTTTTAACTTAGACAAGTAGTTTTCCTCTTTAGAAATCAATTTGTACCTTTATTTCTTCTCTCACTTTTTTAATATGCTTAATCTTTTCTTTCTTAAACATGTGGAATGCAGCTTATGATAACTATTTTTAAACCCTTGTCTACTAATTCTATTATCTAAATTATTTATAAACATTTCCATTGACTGATTTTTCATCTTTCTTCATGCTGATAATTTATGAATGGATGTCGGGCATTGTGACTTTCATTTTTTTGTGTTCTCGATTTTTTGACATTACTACAAATATTCTTGAGCATTGTTCTAAGGTGCAATTATGTTATTTAGAAATGTTTTGATCTTTGTAATGCTTCCTTTTGTGCTTTGTGAGGCTGATTCAAGACACTGTTTCTTCAGGACTCATTTTGTTCCACTATTAAGTCAACACTATTCTGAGTACTCTGTCCAATATTTGATGAATTATGAAGTTTTTCTACTCTGTCTTGTGAGAACACAAACCATTACTGGTCTTATGAAAATGCCAAAGATTTTTCTTTTTGCTCCTTTTGGGTGCCTCCCACACCCCTGGGCCTAAAGTAGTTTGCATACACAAATACACTCATCAATACTCAGTTGGAAACTTGAGGAGACCCTCTTCAAATCTCTAGAATCCCTCTATGTGTGGCTGTCTTCTGTCTGGCACTCTGCACTGTGAACTCAGTCTACCGTAACCCTTCTGGATTTCTGTCTCCTCAACACAGGGAAACTTAGATTCCACTTAGATACCTCCTGTGTGTGCTAAATCCTGGAACGGTCCCTATACAGTAAGTTGGAGCAACGTAAGACTCAACTCATTGGTTCACTTTTCTCAGAAATCTCTGTCCTGTACTACAGGGGGTTCAATATTTAAAAATCACTGCTTATATATATTTTTGTATTGTTTGTTAATTTTTTCATTGAGTGGATAAATCTAGTTCCTATTGCTTGTGAAAGCTCCTGAATATATTAATTTTAGGATGCCTTTTAGTCGTCCAAGTGAAGATGCCAGTAAGCATCTCGATATTTGACTCGGGAGTCTAAGGGAGTCATCTACTTGATTATATCAATAGTGAGTATAAATATAAGTACAAAAACAGAGTCTTAGGCCACTCTGCAATTTAGAGTTCAGGAAAATGAAAAGAAACTTTAAGAGATAAAGAGAAAGAAGCCAGAAAGTAACAGGGAAACTAGGCCCATAGAGGGTCCTTTGAGTCAAGTGGAATAAGTTTTTTAGGGAGAACAAAGTATGAAAATGACTGGCCAGGTGCTGTGGCTCGTGCCTGTAATCCCAGCACTTTGGGAGGGCAAGGCAGGTGGATCATAAGGTCAGGAGTTGGAGACCAGCCTGACCAACGTGGTGAAAACCCGTCTTTACTAAAAATACAAAAAATTAGCCTGGCATGGTGGCACATGCCTATAATCCCAGCTATTTGGAAGGCTGAGGTAGGAGAATTGCTTGAACCTGGGAGGCGGAGGTTTCAGTGAGCTGAGATCACTCCACTGCACTTCAGCCTGGGCAACAGAGCGACACTCCGTCTCAAAAAAAAAAAAAAAAAAAGAAAAGTAAAAGAAAATGACCAAAAAATTACTATTGGATCTAGCAACATAGATGTAATTGGTAATGTTAAGCATAGTTTTTGTAGGGTATTAGGAGCTGGGGGTTAGTCTCATCAGAGTGGATCCAAGTTACATGAAAGGGAACCAGTATACACAACTCTTTTAAGAACTTTGAGGTATACACAACTCTTTTAAGAAGTTTGAGGTAAAGAGAAAGAAAGACAAAAAGAAATCAAGAGGGAAGATGAGATGAATACAGTTTTTTTTTTTAAGATGGGAAAAATAATGGCTCGTTTGTATTGTGATGAGAATGATTCACTAAAGAGGGAAAATTTACTGTTTCTGGAGAGGTTGGAGATGGGAGAATTATTGAAGCAATGTTTTTAGTAGGTCAGAAGGGATTGGGATCTAACACCAACAGAGAGGCAGCCCTAGTTGAGATCATGGATAGTCCATCCATAATGCTAATAGAGCATACTGAATACCTCAGTAGATGGGATAAGTAGATGAGGTAGGATTTTCTGGAAATTTCTCTGATTGCTTGAATTATCTCAGTGAAATACAGTTATCAGATTTGATTGGCAATAGTGGAATAGATGTTAGAAATTTGAAAGATGAACTTTTATGAAGTATCTAGCCAGAGGAATGGGAGAGAGGGGGATTCAGAAATAATAGTTTGATTATTGGGCTCAGATAATGTCCCATTTGAGTTTAGTGATCACGACTTTTGAGTGAGATCAGTCACCTGGCTGTCTCTTCTCCCATTTAGCTATGCAGATACCTATTCAGAGCACTTGGAGAATTGTATTCATAGCTTTGTCAAGCTAGTATAATGAAGTAAGAAAGTGCCAAGAGAGATGAACAAGTAGCAAAATAATGTTTGTAAAGATTGACCATGGAGTTACAGCTAGATAAGGAGGTGTGTAAGAACAAGAGAAAAATAGGACAAAAATTATAACAGAGTTGGATACACATAGTCCAGGCATTCTTCTATGTGTTTCACATATATTAACTTTCACTTAGTAGAAGGGTCAGTGGATGGAAAACAATGGCCTAGTCAGAAGATTTTTGGAATTGGTTTACTAAAGACAGTGAGTTGAGAAAAGAAAAGGAGCTTGCCTAATTAGCCTCTTGGAGAGTGGTTCTCAAACTTTAACATTAGAATCACCTGCAGGACTTTATAAAACTCAGACTTCTAGATTGCCCTACTACAGAGTTTCTGATTCAATAGACCTAATAAGTTTCTAGGTGATGTTTCATGATGCTGGTTACAGTTTAAGAACCACTGTTGTATATCTATGAGAACTCTATACTCTAGTTTACTCCTAGTTGAGAAGGCAAGAGAAAATTTAATTCACATTGGAATGTGGATGATTGAAAACAACAGAAACTGTTAGTTTTATAGAAATTAACCTACAAATATACATATGAGAATATATGTATGTGCATGTTACTGCCATAATTCCACTATAAAAAATGAAGTTTGAATTATTAAATTTAATGTGCTCTAAATAATGAAATTTTAAGCCTGGTACCAACCTTAGATTAAAAAAAACTCCCTGTGGAAGTGAATTTAAGAAAAAATCCTTCTACCATAACAATCTATTTCAGCTGTTCATTGGTACCTGTTTTTTCACTATATGGATTAATACGTTCACTTTAATTTTTTAAAATTTATCTCTAAACAAGAATTGGGACATTTTTGCCAGTCACTTAAAATTTGTTTAAAATAAGTAGTCCGGGAAAAAGACTTACTAAATGTTAATTAAATGAATTAATAAAATAGAGGATGGTATGGTGAATCTAACTGGATGAAAGAGGAGACATGGAGAAACAAAACAGGAATTTCTAGAAAAGGGCAATAGTACATCCTCGGAAATTTGAGTCACTTGCTCATAATTCTATTGATGGAGCTATATGACAGATATGTCATGTATATTCTATTCAGTTCCATCTAACAAGGTATATGGTATAGGTTTAGGCATGTAACAGGACATTCATTATTAATTATGGAAAATCCTTGTATCCAATTGAACTAATTAATGAGTGGCAAACTATGGACCCTGGGCCAAATATGGCAAGAATATGAATGTTATTCAGGTTAATTGGAACACAGCCATGACCATTATTTTACATTTTGTCTATGGCTGTGTTCATTCTACAACTACAAGGTTTGATAGTTGAAACAGAGATAATAATATGGCCTGCAAAGCTGAAAATATTTACTGTCACTTTACAGAAAAAGTTTGCTATCCCACTGGAAAAGATTCTGGAGAGCATAAAGCAGGTATTTTGGATTCCTGTCTTTTTATCCATATCAAAAAAAATCACTCTTATTCTAATGTTTAAATCAATCTAAAGTCCAATAAAGCCAGGAAAAACACAAAATAAAAACACATCTCATCTACCTTTGCATACAACTACATCTCAAAATCAAGTTGATACAAGCTCTTAGAGCATATATTCTAGATGTTATGTATATATTACTTTTCTTCCACTCTGCATACCCAAATTTTTATTTTAGTTAACATATTACAATTTCTTATAACCCACCTGTAAAGGAGAGATTTATTCTTTAAATATAGCAATGAAACTTTTTATTTTCTCATTTGTTTAACTCAGTCCCTTCCTCATTGAATATAGGAAATTATAGCATGGAGGAAAATGGAATACATGTTTATTTAATACCTATCATGAACTAGGCACTGTATTAGCTAATTTATAAACCAATCTAATTTAACTCCCTGATAATCATTCAAGGAAATTTCTGTCTCTGAGTATTTAAGAGAGGTTAAGATGTAAGAATTTAACCAGAACCGTGAGACACAAAGGCTACACTTTATCCACTAAATCTGTTAATATATTTTATATTAACTGACTTAAGAGAAGATGTGCCATGAAAGGATTCCTAAAGATTCCTGTTTTTATTTACTAGGATGTCAAAGATCGGGATCTGTCTATAATACATGATCAAGATTAGCACTGAATGCAATGGATATGCAACCTGATAAAAGCAATTTGAAACATTATAGGAAGGCCCTGTGATGCAAAAGTAAGTCAACTACCTGTTTGTTTATTCAATCATAAATATAGTTACTGAGCACTTATTCTGAGCCAGACACTGTACTATATGCTGAGAATCAAATGATGAACTTGATAGACATCAACTCTGCCCTCACAGAATTTTTGTGTTAAAGGTCTGAGAGTCCCTGTAAAGGCCTGTGACTGTCTTTTATAGTTGTGTCATTTCATAAGTTGTAAAGTCCTTTCAAACGGCTTTATTTAATGCTTATCTCATCTGTGTAAAATAGGCCAGGTTACTTCAACCATCTAATAATATATTGAGCCTCACATGTAACAGATTTACGTAGCCTATTCATAGCTTGTGTGTGAAAGTATTGGGATAAAAACCTGAGTCTATGACTCCAAAGGGAATTCTTCTTTCACTCTACCACCACAAACTCTTTTGTAAATGAAAATAATCCTACAGTCCCCAAGAAACAATGTAATACATATTAGTTAAAGTTGTTTTCATTGGTAAATTTTGGCACCCAAGTGAATTCTCTGTTTTAATTCAGATCTAAATAACAGAATGCTAGGACTAGAAAGGATCCTAGAGATTATTTCAGTCTAAATTAGTCATTTTACAAATGAAGAAACTGAGATCCAGGGAAATTATGTGAATTACAGCCAGTCAAAGAACCAATGAGGCTCCTAATTGTGTTCAGCCCTCTTTTCAGTGTCCTGTGAGGATTTTCCTAGCATTAGTATTCCTGCTATTATATCTTCCCTTTACTGTGTTTAATGGGGTTGTATGATCAGCTTTTATATTTTAATAATCCAGATCCATTTGCCTGGATGAAAAATTTTGTTCTCATCTTTTCTTTTATTCATCAAAATGCCAAAGAAAGCACATACTAAAGTATTACATATCCTAAAATGTTATTGCTCACATTTATGTTATCTTGTTCCAAGAGGGAAAAAACACTATTAAATTATAACAAATCTGTTTGTAATGTATTCTGCAGCTTTACGATGGCCTGAAATGTGAGCTTGATGATAGGCATCTCCAAATAAACTCACATCATTTCCTCTGCTTTCTGTGTATTTGGACAGTTGGTCAGTGCCTTCGCTCATCTGTAAATACTATATGGCCTGTGTTATACAGCATGATTTGTTTCAAAATCTACAAGGACACATATCAATAACACTGCCCACCATTTTTAATGCAAGCTTTAAAAAGTACTGAAGTATATTGTATGGATTTGCTTTATTAGCACCATAATTTGTTATATGTGTAATGTACATTTATATACACATAAGTTGTCATTCACCTTTTCTCATATTCTCAAATATTTCAAAAATATTACCACTTTTATTCATTTTTATACTAGTTAAACAAAATCTTTATAGTTTTGTTATTGTAGAAAAATCTTAACCCTAATTTCACTATATTGACAAAAATAAATAGCTGGAGACATCTTCAAGGAATATATTCAGAGTCAGATGTTATGGATTCAAATCCCAGCTTCATTAGTTACAATTAATTCACTTTCAGTAAATAAACTATCCTTTCTTTACCTCAGTTCCATCATCTAAAATAATAGAGTTAATACTAATAATTGCTTCTTAGGATAGTTGTGAAGATTAAATGAGATGACCCATATACTATTCTTGGCTCTAACCCTAATACACAGCAAGTATGCAGTATTCATTAACTATAATAATTATGGTGATGTCAGTGATTATGCTGATGGTGAGGATTAGAATTGTATTGCTCTGTTTCCAAATGTCCAAGTCAAAGACAAAATACCCAGAACAGGTTTCATAGTGCCTACTGAATGTCCAGCAAGGAACTTAGGTAGATTTTCAATGACTACCAAACATCATCTATTATGAATCCATCATGTTAGTCAAGACTAACATTACCGGTTGAGGACCTGAAGAAGCAAAAATTAATACAGTGTATTTGGAAAAGTCACCATAGGTGTGGATTTGTTAGTATAGAATGTTAGCCGTGTACAAAATTATACAGATCCATCCCTGTTTTGACAGGCAAGCCAGGTGGGAGTACACCAGAGAGAACTCCTGAATCATGGGAGGAAGAATATTAAATGGAGTCCAGGGAGAAAGGTGGGAGATGGAGACGGGGAGCTAAAATAATACTTTACACAGCAAGTAAAGTATGTACTTTACAAAGCAAATAAGGTATGGGCACTGGAGGTGACTATGAAACAGAGCCGCAGTTAAATAATCACGGGAGATTAGAGTGAAAAACCGAAAATAGGAAAAGGAGTATAGAGTGATCTGGCTCAGTACTGGAGGAACTGCACTTGAGGGAGTTCCCTGCTTGCATTTTAAGGGGTCCAAAGTAGGAATAGCATAAAATGGGCAGGGTAGGAATTGTTGGCTGAGGTCTGTATAAATTAACTGTTTACCTAGAACTGTAGCGCTAGTTAGTTGTTCATCTGGCTTTAAAATCCGTATCAGCTCACTTGCAATCTTAAGCTTGTTCACTAATTCACATAGAAATGCTGAACCAAACTAAGTTGCTAAAGAACAGAAAGTACTTTCATAAAGATATATTATTTTATTAACATAACTCCCATAGATCTGAAGATTTTACACTCTTTCAACAAATTGTACCAATTTAATTTAAAAACAGTTGTTACATAGGAATTTCAAAACTTAACTTTAGGAGATATTAATATGTTTTGGTTGTTAGTCTTTTAGAAGTATTAATATAGTTTGGATATTTGTGTCTGCTGAAATCTCATGTTGAAATGTGATCCCCAATGTTGGAGGTGAGTCCTGTTTGGAGGTGTTTGGATCATGGGGGCGGATCCCTCATGAATGGCTTGGGCCATCCCCTTGGTGATAAGTGGACTCTTGCTCTGACTTCATATGAGATCTGGTCATTTAAAGGTGTGTGGCACTTTACCCCACACTCTCTCTCTCTCTCTTGCTTCTACTCCTGCCATGTGAAATGCCTGCTCTCGCTTTACCTGCCCTGATTAAATGCTTCTTGAGGCCTCCCCAGAAGCAGATGTTGGCACTATGTTACCAGTACAGCCTGTAGAACTATGAACAAATTAAAACTCTTTTCTTATAAATTACTCAGTCTCAAGTATTTCTTTATATCAATGCAAGAACTGCCTAACTCAGAAAATCAGTACCAAGGAGTGGGGTATTGATATAAAGATGCTTGAAAATGTGGAAGCAACTTTGGAACTGGATAACCGGCAGAGAGGTTAGAAAAGTTGGACTCAGAAGAAGATAGGAAGATGAGGGAAAATTTGGAACTCATTAGAGACTGATTAAATGGTTGTAAGCAAAATGCTGATAGTGATGTGGACAAGGAATTCCAGGCCAAGGAGGTTTCAGATGGAAATGCGGAACTTATTGGGAAATGGAGCAGAGGTTACACGTGTTATGCCTTAGCAAAAAACTTGGCTGCATTCTGTTTATGTCCTAGAAATCTGTGGAAGTTTGAACTTCAAAATGATGATTTAGGGTATCTATTAGAATAAATTTCTAAGCAGCAAAGCATTCGAGATGTGACCAGGCTGCTTCTAACAGCCTACATTCAGATGCAGGAGGAAATAAAGGACCTAATGTTGGAACTTGTGTTTAAAAAGGAAGCAGAGCCTAAAAGTTTGGAAAATTTGCAGAATTTGCAGTCTGGCCATATGCCAGAGAAAGAAAAAGCTTTTTGCAGGGAGGAATTCAAGGAGATTTGCTAGAAAAATTTGCCTAACTGAAAGGGTGCCAAGTGCTGACAGCCAAGACGTTGGGAAAAAGGCCTTGAAGGTGTTTCAGAGATCTCCCAGGCAACCCCTTCCATCACAGGCCCAGAGGCCCAGGAGGGAAGAATGGTTTTGTGGGCCAGGTACAGGGCCTCCGCCTCCGCTGCTCTGCACAGCTTCAGGACACTGCTCCTTGATTCCTGTCCACTCTGGCTCCAGCCTTGGCTCAAAGGAACCCTGATATAGCTCAGACTGCAGCTTCATAGGGTGTAAGCTGTAAGCCTTGGTGACATCCACATGGTGTTAAGCCTGTGAGTACACAGAATACAAGAGTGAAAGAGGCTTGGAATTCTCTACCTAGATTTCATAGGATGTATGAGAAAGCCTGGGTGTCTAAGCAAAAGCCTGCTGCTGGGTCAGAGCCCTCACAGAGGACGTACACTAGATCAGTGCCAAGGTGAAATGTGGGTTTAGATTCCCCACATGAAGTCCCACCAGTGCACAGCCCAGTGAAACTGTGGTAAAGGAATCACTCAACAACCTGTGAGAGTAGCCACAGAAGCTGCGCTCTGCAAGGCCACAGAGACAGAACTGCCCAAAGTCTTGGAAGACCACCACTTGTACCAGTGTGCCCTGGAAGTGGGACATGGAATCAAAGAAGATGATTTTGGAGCTTTAAGATTTAATTACCTCCCTGCTAGGTTTCAAACTTGCATGGGCCCTGTAGTACATTTCCTTTGGCCAATTTCTTCTTTTTGGAATGGCAATGTTTACCCAATTCCTATACCTCCATTGCATCTTGGAACTAAATAACTGGTTTTTAATTTTGCAGACTCATCAGTGGAAGGGATTTTCCTCGTCTCAGATGAGACTGGATTTTTGAGTTAATGCAGAAATGAGTTAAGACTTTGAGGGACTCTTGCAAAGGCATGATTATATTTTGTAATGTGCAAAGGACATGAGCTTCAGGAGGGGCCAGGGTGGAATGATATAGTTTGGATATTTGTCCCCAACAAAATCTTGTTTTGAATTGTAATCCCCGATGATGGAGGTAGGGCCTGGTGGAAGGTGTTTGGATCATGGAGGTGGATTCCTCATGGCTCGGTGCTGTCTTTATAATAGTGAGTTCTTGCAAGATATGGTCATTTAAAAGTGTATAGCTCCTCTCTACCCCACTCTCTCTTTTTCTTGCTCGTGTTCTAGCCATGTGATATGCCTTCTCCCCCTTCATCTTTTGCTATGATTGCAAGCTCCTGAGGCCTCCCCAGAAGGCAAGTAGATGTTAGCATCATGCCTCCTTGAAAAGCTTACAGAACTATGAGCCAATTAAACCTCTTTTCTTTGTAAAATTCCCAGTCTCAGGTGTTTCACTATAGCAATGCAAGAATGGACTAACACAAGTACACACATAGTTGAATACTTTTTTCAACTTCTGTACTTTTAACTTTCTAAGTCAACAGTAGCAATTTTGAAACCTCATTTGTCTGTAAATATATTCAATAGTAATATTAACATCTACTGCATAATGTATTATAAGTCAGATCACATCAAACTTCCACTCATGGTCCTTTAGTCGTTTCACAGTTCTGAGTAAAAGCCAATGTCCTTGGGAGGGCTGCAATCTCCTCCATGAGCTGATCCTTATTCTCTCTGACTTCATATTCACCACTCTTGTTTTTACTTATGCTGTTCCAGTCCCTCTGGACTGTTCCTTCTCTTGGGCCTTGTACATACTCCTTCCCCCAATTGCCATGTTCTTCATGTTCTTCCTGCCCCCAAATATCCACATGGAAGACTCTCACTTCTGTTGGTCTTTACTCAGAAGTCACCTTCTCAGAGAGGCATTTGCTGAACCCTCAGACACTTCAATGCACCATCCCAAACACTTCATATTTTTTCTTTTGACTTTATTTTTATATACTTAGCTATATCTAAAATGTAAAGTGTTTTACATATATATTTTATTGATTATGTGTTAACTCCAATCAGAATATTCATTCTGTGAGTCCATGCTTTTTTCTTCTATTCTTTTCAGTGCTAGATTCTCTATAATCAAAACTCTGCTTAAATTTGAAAAGTAAATTCAAGAACGTATAAATAAATAAATATATGAATACATTTTAGTCCCTTTAAAATTAAATTTAAAATTACATGTCATCCCTGCAAGAGGGGCAACACAAAACAAATAAATTTCAAACTATATAAAATAGAATACAGAAATACAGTCTGCCTTTAAATTCCTTAACTCTGGACTTTTATGCTTACTCTGCTTAATTTTCATCAGTGTTAGTACAAACATTTCTCTCCTACAAAATGCTATGTTTAGTATCTTCCAGAAGGACTTTAAAATTTTTAACATCCCTATTGTCTTAGTCCATTCAGGCTGCTAAAAGAAAAACACCATAGACTGGATGGTTTTTAAACAACAGCGATTTATTTCTCACAGTACTGGAGACTGGGAAGTCCAAGATCAAGGTGCCAGGAGATTCGTGTCTAGTGAGGGCATGCTTCCTGGTACACAGATGGCCTTCTTTTCTCTCTGTGTCCTCCCATGGTGGACTGAATAAGGAATCTTTCTGGGGTTTCTTACAAGGGCACTAATATCATTCATTAGGGCTCCACCCTTATGACCTAATTGCCTCCCACAAGATCCTGTCTCTCAATACTATCAATTTGGGGGTCAGAATTCAACATACAAATTTTGGGGTAGAGGAAGATTCAGACCATACACATATCATCATTTTCACTTTGTGAAAGTTCACACCCTCTTCTCTTCTCTATTTCAAAACCTACCTCTTTTTATAATATGTGGGTCTAGCCAAATTCCTTCTTTTCTTTAAAATTTTAGTATATGTGCTACTAAAGCAAGCACCAATTTTTTTTTCTTTTCTAAGAACATTTTTTTCTGTCCTCCAGCTTCTGGACCAGTTAGTGGGTAACTCTCACTTTGTAATCTTACTTTATTCATCTGAGATGAGACATTTGTTTCTGGACCACTTAGTGCATAAAGTACTCACTTTGTAATCCTATTTTATTCATCTAAAATGAGACATTTCTTGGAGCATTGTCTTGTTCTGAAGTAACATTTTGTTCATATTTTAAATCACCATTATTTATCCCTTGATGTAGTTGTGAGTCTATTGAAGTCTCATTGATACTTTACAGTTGTTTGAAACCTTCTTCATGCCTAACATAGCATCTAACACATGGTAAATACTTAGGAAGTATCTGTTGATGGATTTATTCCCACTGTAGTTGTAGCAATGCAGTGCCTTTGGCTTAAAAGAACATTTAAATACAATAGGATGAGTGAATTGTTGGAAAGTCTGACTGTAGCAATCAGAAGCTATAGCCTCTGCCAAGAAACATGTCACTGAAAAATAAATATCCAGTTTGCCCTCAATCCCATTAGTGTTTATAAAGGACAGAGTGGATTCTTCCTATAGCAACAAAGACTGTGAAATGAGAAGCTTTACTATTAAGTCAAAAAGGCAAACTTTTACTCTTTCCAATTTACATAGGGAAACTGAACCTAATTCTAATGCTTTGTGAATAGAAAGAGCAGACAAAATTATTGGGCAGAGTACTCTTTTTCTTATGTATCAGCCTTTAAAAAGGATACTCTACCCCAGACTCAGGAAGGAATGGAATCCTTCAGAAAAGCAAATGAAACAAGCTCACAAATAATACTATGCACAGCTGGGTACTCACTCTCTTGAGCTGTTTGTCTCAATTTTAAATCTTGCTTGTCATTTTGAAGGCATTTTTCCTCTTAAAATCTTATCTGTTTCTGAAGACAGTAAGCTATATCCTAATACGGCAACAATTGCTGTAAATTTTTGTTATTTATTGAAATCATACTATTGTGTCTGTTGTTCCTACTGCATTTTCAAGAACAAATTGCTTGAAATGTGGGGTTAGTACATAAATATTCCACTGCAAATTAAATGGTTGTCAAAAATGTTTTTGGGAAATTGCAATGAAGAATAAACCAAAACACTGCATGATTTATCATTGAACCTCCTCAACTCTCTAGCAGTACGCTGAAAGTCAGAAAGGAGGAGCCCTTTCCCAAGCAACCTTCTCTGTGTGTGTGTGTGTGTGTGTGAGTGTGTGTGTGTGTGTGTGTGTGTGTGTGTGTGTGTGTGTGTGTGTGTCCGATCTACACTGCAGGCCAGTTTGGGGAAAAAGTGTTAGGGGTGGAGTTAATGAATGTTTAAAACAAGAGTCATTTAATCTGAAGGAGAAAAAAAAAATGTCATGGTTGTGAATGTGCTCTCAAACTTAAGAAAAAAGAATTGCCATTGACCTTGTTAGTTTAATTAAGTGATTCCCAATTAAGATACTAGCAGAATGTTGGCAGTTAATGACATGCACACTAATATTGGCTCAAAGTATATGCTATAATTCCTGATGATGATGATACTTTATTAGTATCTACTGTTAAGCAATGAATCAAAGGACAGAACATTCTATAATGTATATATTTGATATTACACACAGAAGAGAAAGCAGCATCAGCTTATAGCACATATCCTTTGCAGGAGACCATATGTCCACTTAGGAAAGAAAGTGATAAATGGAGCAGTAGAAAGATAGAATATGAAAGTAACCTATCTTTTATTAAAAAACAATAGCAGGGGGCCAGGCACGATGGCTCATGCCTGTAATCTTAGGATTTGGGGAGGGCAAGACTGGAGCATTGCTTGAAGCCAGGAGTTCAATACCAGCCTGAGCAACACAGTGAAACCCCGTCTTTACAAAAATAAAATAAAATAAAAATTAGCCTGATGTAGTGGTGCACACCTGTGGTCCCAGCTACTCAGGAGGCTGAAACAAGAGGATCACTTGAGTCCAAGAGATCATGGCTGCAGTGCACCATGATTCCACCATTGCACTCCAGCCTGGGCAACAGAGACTTTATCTCTTTAAAAAAAAGCTCAGCATTAATGAAAATACATTGAGCCTTTATGAATTAAATAGATAGATAGATAGATAGATAGATAGATAGATATTGCTTGGGTCGTTACATATTTGTTGTGTGTCTATTTGATTAGCCTATGGGACAATAGAAATAAACTGTGCTTGCTATTGTTTCTTTTTTGCTGTTGCTTCCATCCCAACTCAGACTTAGATGAACAGTTTCCTAGAACAGAGATATCCAAAGAGTAAGCTAGACGTATCCAAAGATGATCAGTGTCACAATAAATTCTAGAGAATTGTTGACAACCTTTTCTCTAAGGATACTGGGTTTACATTGGCCATTGAGTAAGTTCCTCATTGTTTCCTGAAGGTAACTCATTTTCATGCCTGTGTGCACTCAATACACTGTCTATGTGGTGTGGTCCAGACACCCTAAGAGAACCTGTGCCTAGAGATCTTTCTCAGAGGTGGGGTTTTTCAGTGCCCTATTGCTGTATATGTTTGCTGCAAAGCATTGCACTTTCTTCTAGACATTTTTAACTAGAACCTAGATATATTCAAGAAGGGTTATGAGATTTAGACCGAACTATTTGTTATATCTGCATTCCCCCATGTATCCTCAAATAGTCCTCTCTAAAACAGGCTGGAATTCTGGTGGAGAGTGAGGTGTTTTATTTTCACTAGCATAACTTTACCTTGCCTTTGATGATTACAAGTTTACCCCTTAATGAAGAAGGAAAACTGCTTCATAAAACCCTAGAAATTCAGATGTGCCCCTCTCAATAAGATATACCAAAGGATGAGGAGTAAGGGCAAGACCCAGAGCTGAGAGCTCTACTTGAAAGCAGGGACAGGGCACCATGGGTGGTCAGAAGCAATACACAAACCCTGAGTCCCAGGGGCATAGAGAATTGGTAGAGAAGGAGAGAACATTGGTGCAGAGGAACCAGAGAGACAGATTAATAACCTAGCTATAGCCTGCCATAGTCTGCCACCTATTTTCGCTCACCCAAATTTCACCATTTGCCAACACCTGATCTAAACAAGATGCAGATACTTATATGGTATTAATCTGGTATCTACTGTGGTGATACTGACTGCCCTTAGTAACATTTGTTACCACAAGTATGCACATCCACATATTATGGTCTAATTATGTCATGTTATGCTTACACTAGTGTCTAATTCTCAGCCTTAAGCATCTTAAGGACAAAGACTGTTTCTTTTTCTTTACTACTAGGTTGGTGGAAAAGTAATTGCAGTTTTGCCATTACTTTCCATCTTGTATCTTGAGAGAAATACATCTATATTCTCACTCGAAATCTTATCTAAATGAATAAATAAATAAATAAAGGAATTAATGAAGACACGCACAAGCTTATTTTAATTCACCAAATTTGGAAGTCTTTCTTGGCCTTGCTATTGAAAAATAAATATTCTTTCTAACAAATCTATGCAGGCAAGGTGATATATAGAGGTATGTAGATATGTAGATAATAACCATGTAGAAGATATAAAAAGGTATTTCTCTCTTCCACAGACATGGTAGACATTGTTAACCATATATAATATGTTTTTTCTTAGAGCCTAGCTATGGTATAGCCATTCTTCTCAACTTACCAATACATTTGCTTCCGATAGTTAATCCAATTTGAATAAACTATTTCCACTTCCACTGACAGAATTCTTCATAAAACACATAGTGTAACAGGGGAAATCATTATGTAACTGGAAAGAGACATTTTATGCACATGAAGGAATTAGAAGATAGGGAAAGGTGAACTTGTAATTATCTAGCCCTTCTATTGTGTAATTATTCCTTTATTTTTAGTGCCACACATGAACAGCTTTGTGGAAATCATGATCACCATATACAAATGGTCCAAGATGTGTCACTTCTTCTACTATCATAATATTTTTGGAATCTGTTACCTTTCTTCACTCTCAATTTTCTTAATTCTGGCTCTAATAATGTCTCTTCTGAATTACTTAAATTATCTTCTATATTTTTGTCTCCAATCTCTTCCCTTAACTTATCTTCTATACAGTTTCCAGGATGATCTTTCTAAAATGTAAACCTAATCAAATTACCCATTCTTCATTCTTGCAAAATAATATTTAAATTATTTCTTTTAGAATACAAGTCCCTGAAGAAGGAGGCTCTTTTTTATTATTTATTATTTTTATTTTGTTAGACAGAGTCTTGCTCTGTTGCCAGGATGTAGTGCAGTGGCAAAATCTCTGCTCACTGCAACCTCCGTCCGCCTCCCAGATTCAAGCAATTCTCCTGCCTCAGCCTCCCGAGTAGCTGGGACTACAGGCATGCGCCTCCACGCCCAGCTAATTTTTGTACTTTTTAGTAGAGATGGGGTTTCACCATGTTGGCCAGGATGGTCTCGATCTCTTGACCTTGTGATCCACCCGCCTCAGCCTCCCAAAGTGCTGGGATTAGAGGCGTTAGCCACCATGCCCAACCACAGGCTATTATTTTAAAAGTCTATTATCAATTCTCTATTCACCTCCAATATAATTTTAAGGCAATATTTAACTACTATCTTTTTCCTTGTTACCTTTGTGAGTGCCATTGATTCTATCTAAAACACCCTTTCTCTTTCTTCATTATATACTTGGCTGATTTATGTGTTTCAGACCCCCGAGTGATCTAAAGAGCTCTATTAGCAGATGGAATAGACAGGTGAGGAAAGGATTTATCAGTAGTACCCATACATGGCCTCATCAAATTGCACTTCAACTAACCAACTAAACTTTTTATCTGTTTTACATATTGGGGTTCCTTGTAAGAGTTCATTTGAAAAAAGAGTGTTCTACACTTAAAAAAATTCAACACCACTGAGCTTCTCTGACATCTGTTAGATTTCTGATTATCTTGGATAGTCCACTTGCATAATGAAAATCTAGGGCACGTAAAATATTTTTGGAGATTTTTTTCAACTCATGTATTGGTGAACTTGGAAAACTCAGGAAGAAGGATACATCAATAATCATAATGTCCTATTTAAGCATGTTTTCTAAACCATGATTGGGCAACATTTCTGTAATCATTTCCATTATGTTTGTACATTTGGTAAATGAACTCCGAACCTCTAGGGGTTCTATGGAAATTCAATGAGGCACATAAAGTGGGATAGAAATGTTTAATTTTGGAAGATTTCTCTGGGAAGGGGGTCCATGAGTTTATTACAGTCTCAGAATAGTCAAGATAACAAAAAAGTTTAAGTATTGACCCTGTTCAGGGAAAAATAAAAGGCAAATGAGTAAGAGGAAATTTATCTGTCTTTAAAAATATAAATTCAATATGATAAAAGGCAAGAAAACTACCGCAGTAAATTACCAGAGAAAATTACCACATAAGGAACTTGAATGCCATTTAATTGTCCCCCAACAATTTACAATTTCTTTCATCCCATCCTATCCAGTCTTGTTTCATATGAAAAAAGGAATTAAAAACATGAACATATGGTCTATTCTTGCATAAGTTAGTTAAAGATATGGACAAGACTTACTTTGCTAAGCAGTACCTTAAAGGTCAGAGCAAAAAACTTTCTTGATCACTAGCAGAAGGAGATGAGAAAGTATCTGGACATTTATACTGAGTAAGAGATGCATTGTCTGATAGCCCCCAAAATGGATAGATTTCCTATAGATTGATTGCAGATACTTTACATGTATCAGCAAATATGGAGTTATTTTTAACAAAGACACAGAATTATTAGTTTCATTTGAATGATATCAAAAACAATTGATTTTTATTATGGAAAAGACATCTAAAGCTTTGATTCATCACCAATAGTCTTTTGTGGAAGAACCTACTCTCCATAAAGGGCTAACTCTGTGTGCAATACATTTCTGCCCCCTCTCCCAACTGACTACTATCTACAGCCCATAACTTATGAAACCATTGGCGAACCCCAATTTTCAAAGGGTCCATTATGTTTCCTTTCCAAGGAAATTGGAGTTTTGAAACCTTAAGAATCAATCAATCAACTAATGGTAAGCTCTAAAAATAAAAAGTCACATTACGTTTGTGTGTGACTGAGCTCCAGGGCAAACCAAATGCATGAGCAAGTCCCAGAAAGCCCAGAGACTATGAGAAAGTACATGAGAAAATAAGCAGAAATGCAAAATACACTTCAGTGAGAGACTAAGGAAATAAGCATTGTTCCTACTTTCAATTTCTGTATGCCTTGTGATACTTGATTGTTCAAAGGATTACCTCCTGAAATCTTTAATTAAGCAACTTTGTACTTGAGTCATTTTGAATATGTCCAGTTCCTTGCAACCTGTTGTGGTCTGAATGTTTGTATGCCTCCAAATTAATGTCGAAATCCTAACCTCTAAAGTGGTGGTGTTAGGAAAGTGGGTTTTTTGAAAGTTATGAAGGCAGAGCCCTCATGAATGGGATTAGTGCCCTTATAAAAAGAGACCCCAGAGAGACTCTTCCCTTTCCTCTTCCACTTGTGAATATGCAGCCAGAAAGCACCATCTATAAGGAATGGGTCCTCACTGGACACCCCATCTCTCCACTCATGGTTTAGAATTTCCCATCCTCAAGGACTGTCAGAAATAAATTTCTCTTCTTTATGAGATACATTGTCTGTGATATTTTGGTATAGCATCCTGAGTGGACTATGATACAGCTAAAGACATCAAGACAATTCATGCTTCTTTCCAGCCTTGAGCACTTAACTTTTATGTTGTGAAAAAAATATATATAAAGTATATGTGTATATTATATATAATATATGTGTATATATATGTACACATATATAGTCTAGAGAATTGAGTTATAAGGAATTGTTGTGATAGCTTGGAAAGGAGAACATGTATATACCTTTGATTTCAAATACAAATATACATATACAAATACACACGTACATACTGTATATATGTGTAAACACAAACACATGCATGCACACACATACAAGATACACAAATACAAATTAGGTGTTGGATGTGGTGGTCCTGAGAATACTTCCTACCCCTATGGACCAAAAGAATCCTAAATAATGATACAGCAATCACTACTAAAATCACTACTACTATTGCTACTACCCATAATACTCCTGCTAATAAAACACAAAATCATCTTATCTCACAACATTGTGCAATATTTGAGTGCTTTCACATCCAGCTCCTTATCTGGGTCCCTTGAAAAGCCAGTGAGGTTAGTGTAGATGACATGTGGATTTCCTTTAGACTGGTGAGGAGACTAAGACTAGTAAAATCAAATATGCTGACTTCCTCTCACCTTTTCATCACATCACAGAAATGTTTCCATCCAACTTTTCAGCTGAAGTTAACTCAATTGAAAAATACTAAAATCATTTGAAAATTCAGTCTTTGATGTGAAGAGACTCAGATGAGAAGATAAAGATGGAATAACCAAAATCCATCTCATTCTTAGAAGTTTCAAAACCCAGTCCCTAGTGCAATGAGGAAGGATGGTAAAGTATTTTAAAAATGGTATCTATTATGTATTTCAGCAGTGATTATCTACTACACACCAGCTGTATGTTCATTATTGTGCTAAGAACTGAAGGTAATACAAGGAATGATAAGCCTGCTTTTGAGGGATTTTCTGTAAGTGAACAACAACTAAGAAGCATATTTAAGCTTAGGTTTTGGAGGAATGTGAATAGGAGAGAAATTGACATGGGCATAAAGAGCCAATAAAGGATGTAACAAAGGTGCAAATGGAATATAACATAAAATACACTATGAGGTATATTTAGACAGAAATGATTTTATTCTCTAAACATTACTGATTACTGGCTGATTTTGAATACTTACGTCTTAGAAACATGAGTCTAATGATTGAATAGAATATGACTGGGAAAGAAAGATTAGCAAATGCGCAATTAGTTAGAAGATAATTATCAAAAATAATTGAAGCAAACATTTTAAGCCTGTGTTGGAAAACAATGGTAGTGAATAAATAAATAGGGAAAAGCATTAAAATCATAGAATTTTTTAGTTAATCACACCTAACAGTTTATGATATACTAGTTCAATAATTTTATAGACAGGAATGGTATCAAATATACCATAGAATGACAGAATTTTGACTGAAATTTTTGGAGACTATGTCATCCATTTTCCTAATTCTAGAAATGTAAAACTGAGGCCACAAATTATAAAGTTATTTGCACAATATAGCAGAGTTTACCAGCTATTTTGGGACCAGAACCCAGCTATAGTGCCTTCTCTTATGTTTACACCTCTTTTTAAAATTTATGTTGTTCTACATGCATCAGGTTTATTACAGTGTATCAAAAGATAAGTTTGGAAGGCATTGTATTATGCAAAACTCAAATAGCAGTATTCTATCTTTCTCTGATTCATCTGCTGAATGATTCCACCTGTCCAATCATTATAATAGAGACTCTACTACCAGACAAATATTGTGTTGTAATACATTTCTTTCTTTTTCTAACATTTAGCTGATTAAGAAATCATTCTTTCTAGAAAGATGCTCAGTGACATTTGAATATATTAGTTTCCTTGATATTATAATTTGGAAAGCAAATAATAGGATCATTAAAAAATGAGTTCAACACTTAAAAGCACCTGCTTTCAAATTTAAGATTATAGAGCTTTGGAATATAGGAGGAAATAAATAGTGTTGCATATATATAAAAATAAATAGTGCTAAATAAATAAATAGTGCTGCATATATATGCTGCATTTTATATATACATATATGAAGCACTGTTTATTTACATATATATAAATATCTTTCACTCCAAATCAGTGGAAACTGAGGACTTCAGGGATATAGCTTAAGATACAGCATTATGGAGGCTATTTGGAGGTTAACACAAGGGGAATTTCAGTGCTTAATGAGATGAGATTAAGAAAGTTAATATGATATTTTTCATATTTCAATATATCGCAGAGTCATATGGACTATTACAACTGCTGCCTGAGGCAACCTGTGAGATATACATCTCATCAGGCTAAAACCATTCTATTGAGATCACCATGTAAACAGTTAATGATGCAGAAACTCTCTAGGGATTCATTGACTGAGCACATTTAGATGAGTTCTATGGAAGTGTACAATCAGCAGTGGGGGAATTATGTCAATGAAACTTTAAAGGAAGCTGTACTGCCAACATGACTTATCACTGTTGATGTTGATCTCGATTGCCTGTGTGAGATAATGTTTGTTAGGTTTCTTTTTTTGTTGTTTTTGTTTTTTTTTTTTTCTTTATTATTATTATTATTATTATTATTATTATTATACTTTAGGTTTTATGGTACATGTGCGCAATGTGCAGGTAAGTTACATATGTATACATGTGCCATGCTGGTGCGCTGCACCCACCAACTCGTCATCTAGCATTAGGTATATCTCCCAATGCTATCCCTCCCCCCTCCCCCCACCCCACAACAGTCCCCAAAGTGTGATGTTCCCCTTCCTGTGTCCATGTGTTCTCATTGTTCAATTCCCACCTATGAGTGAGAATATGCGGTGTTTGGTTTTTTGTTCTTGCGATAGTTTACTGAGAATGATGATTTCCAATTTCATCCATGTCCCTACAAAGGACATGAACTCATCATTTTGGTATGATGTGATGAAAATGGTGCTTTACCTCTGAGGTCTTCCTCCTAAAAACCCATATCCCCAATCTAATCACAAGACAAACATCAGACTAACCCCAGTTGGGGGACAACCTACAAAATACCTGGCCCTTACTCCTCAAAACTGTCAAGGTCATTGAAAACAAGGAAAGTCTGAGAAACTGGCACAGCCAAGAAGAGCCTAAAGAGACGTGATGACTAAATGAAATATGTGATCAGAAATGTGGGAACAGAAAAAGGACTTCAGGTTAAAACTTTTAAAAAAAATCTCAATCAAGTATGGGTTTTGGTTAAAAATAACATATTAGTATTCGTTCATTAATTGTGACAAATGTACCGTATAAAGATATTAATAGAAATGGTGTGGGCTATATGGGAACTCTGTGCTATCGCCACAACTTTTCTGTGTATCTAAATCTAATATAAGCCATGTCTGTTGGAAAAAAAAATAAAAATAAAAAAATAAAAAATAAAGGAAGCTGTAGACATTCAAGACTCCCTATATTCAATGAGATGTTCATAATTAATTTCCTTTTTTCTTAGGACATGTAATAGTTTGACTATAACTTTTTATTATATGCATTAAAAGTAAACTGAAAGGTCACACAACATATTAATTTCCCAGTCTGGTTGAATGGAAGAGATTTGAGTTGCCAACTTCTTTTAGATTGGCTGGGCAGTTTCAGGGAATTGGTTCCTGTTTAATTCTACCGTAAACACATAATAAACAATCATTGGTGTTTTATTTCCAACATAATTGTCATGATTGTACTTTCAATGAATGTGTATTGTGTGCCTGCACCATTAGGAGTACAGGTTACCTCTATAAATAAATTTGGAGATCATGTTATTTACACATTGTACTATGTTTATATTTAACACATTCTTATTCAGCAGTTGGTATATGTCATGCACTATGTACACTCTTCACAAATCTTAATTCAGCTTAATAGAATCTTCTTATTACACACTCTCAAATCCCTGATTACCATAGTCGCCAGAATACTTTTGTCCTCATGACACACTTGTACTTTCTTTCCATTTACTTATTTACTTTTTGAGACAGGGTCTTTTGCTGTATTGCCTAGGCTGGAGTGCAGTGGCACAGTAATAGCTCAGTGCATTCTTAAACTTACAGGCTCAAGTGATCTTCCCACTTCAGCCTCTCAGGTAGGTAGGATTACAGGTGCATGCCACCTTGCCTGGCTAATTTTTTTTTTTCATCTTTAATAGAGACAAAGTCTTGCTACATTGCTCAGGCTGGTCTTGAACTCCTGGACTCAAGCCATCCTTCCACGTTGGCCTCCCAAAGTGCTGGGATTACAGGCGTTAGCCACCACAACTGACTGCACTATTTTTCTTGAGGATTTCAACAACTAGCCCAATTATTTTTTTTTCTCACTCCATCTACTGCATGTTTCTCTTTCAAGTCAAGAGACATGTTAATGATTCATCTGGTGAACTGATATAAATATTTCTCAACTACCACAGATTAGATGATGTTCAGCTATAATCCATGAGCACAGCCATAATTGGTACCCATCCCAACTGGAAACTTTCACTTTTGAAATTTGAATTAGGAATACCCCCTTAAAATGACATCTTTTTCAACTTTTACCTTTTCTCTTTTGTATCTCATGTATGAAATCTGTAATTTACTCCTATTTGGCCTCTTTCAGTTGAATTTCTCCCTATTTTACCTAGTTGAACTGCCTCATACTGGCTTCATTTGCTCCCCACAAATACTAATTTTCCAAAAGCCACTAATCACATCTCAAGTTAAATATGTTATAGAATCTCAACTTTTGTTTTTGTGATGGAGTCTCAGTCTGTCACCCAGGCTGGAGTGCAGTGGCGTGATCTCCACTCACTGCGACTTCTGCCTCCTGGGTTCGGGCATCATCTTCTTTACTATTACTGGGTTGTGTTTCTAAAATAAAAATTTTACATAGGAACTTGGCTGTGTAGATTACATGATCTCAAATCAAACTACTACTGTGATTATTAGTACTATGCTACTACTTCTGTCTTTCTACCACCATCATCATTATTATTTATTTTGCTTTTAATATGTGTTAATATGTATGCTAACAGTTTTGTGTCTGTTATGTCATTTAATTCTCACAACAAGCCTATGAGGCTTATATTATAATATTAATTTTAAATGAGATAAAATAGAGGCTTAAAAATGTTTAAATAACTTCCTTCAGTTCAGAAATGTAGTCATGACTAATGCAGGGTTTCAAACCCAGGCCTGGCTACATTATACCACCTTACAATGCCATTCAAAGTTGAAAGGGTCCAACTGAAGCCATAAATGTCATCAATACAAAAAAGGTACTGATAAATGCTGTTAACATTTATTAAGCTATTTCTTCACAGAGGTGAGGTTTATCTAACACTTGAATCGATTGTGTTAAAATCAAATGTCAGTTCAGGCAATTAGAAGTCACATTTATTGAGACATATCTAATAAAACTCAGCAAGTAAAATATAGACATACAAAACAAATTGCCTACTTGACACTAGAATTTGTGCTGGGATAATTTTCTAATTAAAAACTCTTCTGGTTTACAGATTATTAGCAAATCTATTTAAAGTGGTAGACAGTGTAAAAGAATAAGGGATAGAAAAGCACTTAAACCTAATGATTCATCAGTCAGACTGCCTAGATATTCTAAGGTATATATCAATTATAATTTCACAAGGTCAAAAAACATAGGAGGCTCAGACCCTATCATTGAGAAATCTATACCTTAGTGGGTAGAACATGTAAGCACACATTCACACACACACACACACACACACACACACACACCCCACAGACACCTTGAGAATATTTAAAAGTAATTTATAAGTTGTTTGCATTATCAAGATATTGAGAAGACTGGCAAAATGAAGACAAGCACCTATTTCTTTAAAATCACGATTTTTCAAACTTTTTAAAGATCCTCATTGCCAAGGAGATTTTTAATACTTTTTTTCTTAAAAGAACCTTTCCCTATGAAATTTTTATACCAGAGATATATTGTATGTTTGTGTTTATACTATGAGCACTTTGGAGGACCATAAACCATTGTAATATCTAAAAATTGGTTCACTCCCCATGTATAAATTTCAACCCCCAGAAGATGGTGTCACTCTTGTTGAAAATGCATGATTTAGCATTATAAAAATATGTGCTGCTATTTAATGTGAAGTGTATTATCAAGCTCCATTTAATAATCACATAATTCTATTTTATCATCAACCAGAAAATTACCACATTTTTAAATATTTTTGTGAATTTGAATTTGCTAATTCATATACTTAATGTCTGTCTTTTATTAAATTTTTTTGATATGGTAACAATGTGTACCAGTAAGTGCTTATTAAATTAAATACAAAATGTTTAAATAGGCTAAAAATATGAAACATACCCTTCAGTGTCCTGGGAGTTGAGCTAAATTTCTAAAGTACTAAAAATTACCATTGATTCCTGCTGACGACAAGTCACAATTTGAAGAAGTAGTAAAAAATGTTGATTGTCTTTATCTGACTATAATTTGTATCAATTCAGCAGTATAATAAACGTCAAAGTAACCTCCACATAATGGCAAAAACAAGGCATAAAATCCGAACTTGATATCCTGTAAATGTGTCCCGGCTGGAGCCCTGGAGATTGTCTCCAGACTTGTAATACAATCAGGTCTGGGGAAATATCATGAAAATGTTTTCTTTCAATCACTTGTAATTTGTATTCTTAAAGTGAAGGGTGGAAAATAAAGGGGATGGGATATTTCGATTTGCTGCTTTTGTTTGGAATTGCTCAAATCACACGTAACCACAGGGCAAATTGGCATCTTCTCGGTTGAGTTGTAACCTTTTCAGCCTCCATTTCTTTCCAAGGTTTGTAAACAAACAGATTTGAGTGAGGACATTCAAAAGTTGGTCTCAAACCAAAGTTCCATCCTGGCATTTTAGGTTACATATAACTTGGCCTTATTTATATGTTTTCAATTGTATTTATCTTTCTTCCCCATCTTAAAAGTTTAACTATTTCTCTAGGTTTCTTCCTCATTATTCCCTGAACAAACCATGCTAATTGCCACCTTAGCAACCTGAGCTTGCTCTTATTTTCCTGGAGATTTTTGGCACCCCTGTGGGTTGGCATACTCATCCATCAAGATTCTTTACTAAGGCATTCTCAAAAAGCTCACACACTGATCAACCTCTTCTCTTCCTAATAGTTCTTGTTTCATTCAACTGTTCTACATAGTATGTTATTAATGTGGCAAATATTCATTTAACCAGCAAATGCTTAATAAGCCTTACAATATGCCATATATTGTTACTGGACATTAGGAATGACTAAAGAACAAAACAAAGACATAGAGTCCTACCATCAAATAGTTTATAAGTAGTGAGGGGAATTAGACAATAAAAATACAATATATAAAATATCATATGTAAAAATGAAATTAAAATACGGTATGTTAAAACAGGCATCAGTAAACTTTTTAATCTGAAGGACCAGATAGTACAACTGCCCAATTTTGCCCTTGAGTAAGAAAGCAGCCATACACACAAAAGGAGTTCTGTTCCAAGAAACTTGATTTATGGTCACTAGGATTTAAATTTAATAAAACTTTCTTGTGTTATAAAATATTGTGCTTTTGATTTAAAAAATCATTTAAAATATTAAAAATTTTTTTTTTAGTTTTTGGATTATATAAAAACTGGAGGTGGTCCTAATTTGACCTATGGGCTAGTTTCTGAGCCTGGGTTTAGATAATAGCAAATGTTAAGGAGAAAACTAAATTAGAGAAGTGGTTCAGGCACTATTGGCAGGTTAGAGAGTATTGCCAGGTTTGTTATTGTTGTTTGTTTTTTTGAGACAGGATCTCACTCTATCACCCAGGCTGGAGTGCAATGGCATAATCATGGCTCACTGCAGCCTCGACCTCCCAAGCCTAGGTAATTCTCCCATCTCAGCCTCCAAGTAGCTGGGACTACAGTCGTGCACCACACCCAGCTAATTTTTGTATTTTTTTGTAGAGACGGGGTCTCGCCATGTTACCAGGCTGGTCTCGAACTCCTGGGGTCAAGTGATTCCCTGCCAAATTGTTAGGATTACAGGTGTGAGCCACCATGCCCAGCCAAATATTGCAGTTTTAGAGAAAGTAGCCAGACAAGACCTTACTGAAAGGTGGCATTCAAATAAAGAACTGCAGGAATATGTATAAATTTCACTTGATAAGATATTTAAGAAATAAAATGTTTTCTTATTTTTTCTAATTTATTCAATATCAGTCTCTAACTTCTTATTTTTACAGATTCTTTACCTATGATGAATGGGCACAATCCCTTACCCCTATCACCTCAGAGAGGCCTGTATATAAAACAGTATTTCACAAAAAGGACTTTAACCCATTCTGAGGTTGTCTTTTCACTCTGTTGATTGTTTTATTTGCTGTGCAGAAGCTTTTTAGTTTGGTATAATCTCATTTGTTTATTTTTGCTTTTGTTGCCTGTTTTGAGTTCTTATTCATAAAATCTTTTTGCACACTAATGCCCTGAAGTGTTTCCTCTATGTTTTCTTTTAGTAGTTTTATCATTTTGGGCCTTACATTTAGGTTTTTGATTCACTTTGAGTTGATTTGTGTATAGGATGACAGTTGAGGGGTTTAGTTTCATTCTTCTGCATTTGGATATTCAGTTTTCTCAGCACCATTTATTGAAGAGACTATCCTTTCCCCAATGTGTGTTCTTGAAGCCTTTGTCAAAAATTAGTTGGCTGGTTTCTCTACTTTGTTCTATTAGTCTATGTGTCTGTTTTTATGCCAGTTCCATGTGTTTTTTTTGTTGGTTTTTTTTTTTTTTTTGCTTGCTATAGCTATATAGTATATTTTGAAGTCTGGTAGTTTAATGCCCGCAGCTTTGTCCTTTTTGCTCAGGATTGCTCCAGCTATTTGGGGTCTTTTGTGCTTTCATACAAATTTTAACAGTTTAGGCGGGGCACGGTGGCTCATGCCTGTGATCCCAGCACTTTGGTAGGCTGAGGCGGGCGAAGTGAGGAGATTGAGACCATCCTGGCTAACACAGTGAAACCCTGTCTCTACTAAAAATGGAGACAAAAATTAGCTGGCATGGTAGCACGCTCCTGTAGTCCCCGCTACTTGGAAGTCTGAGGCAGGAGAATCGCTTGAACCCAGAAGGTGGAGGTTGCAATGAGCCGAGATCATGCCATTGCACTCCAGCCTGGGTGACAGAACGAGACTCCGACACACACACACACAATTTTCTATTTCAGTGAAGAATGTCATTGGTATTTTGATAAGTATTGCATTGGCTATGTAGATTGCTTTGGATAGTATTGTCATTTTCACAATATCAATTATTCTGATTCATGAGCATGGAATGTCTTTTGTTTATATTGTCTTTAGTTTATTCACCAGTGTTTTGTAGTTTTCCTTGTAGAGGTCTTCCATCTCCTTGGTTAAATTTATTCCTAGGATTTTTTTTATTATTATAGGTAATATAAATGGGATTGCCTTCTTGGTAGCTTTTTCAGCTAGTTTGTTTCTTGTGTATAGAAATGCTACTGATTTTTTATGTTGATTTTGTATCCTGCATTTACTAAATTTATCAGTTCTAAGCATTTTTAGTTGACTCTTTAAGTTTTTCTATGTACAAGATCATGTTATTTGCAAACAGGGACAATTTGACTTCCTCCTTTCCAGTCTGGATACCTTTTATTTCTTTCTCTTGCCGAACTGCCCTGGCTAGGGCTTCCAAGACTATGTTGAATAAGAGTTGTGAGAGTGGACATCTTTGTCATGTTCCAGTTCTTAAAGGAAAAGATCTCAGCTTTTCTCCATTTAGTATTATGTTTGCTGTGGGTTTGTCATATATGACCTTTATTGTGTTGAGGTACATTCCTTCTATACCCAATTTATTGAGAGTTTTTATCATAAAGGGATGCTGACTTTTATCTAATGCTTTTTCTGCATCTATTCAGATGATCATATAGTTTTTGTCATTAATTCTGTTGATGTAATATATCACATTTATTGATTTCATATATGGACACATCCTTGCATTCCTGGAATAAATCTCATGTGATAATGGTATATTATCTTTTTTAATGCATTGTTGGATTCAGTTGCTAATATTTTGTTAAGGATTTTTGTGTTTATGTTAGATATACTGGCCTGTAGTTTTCCTTTTTTTTTTTTGTCTGTCTGGTTTTCGTATCGGAGTTATGCTTGTCTTGTAGAATGAGTTAGAAAGAGTTCCTTCCACTTCAAAAGAGTCCAGGGAATAAAGTTATTTGAAGCTCTTTAAGAGTTAGGGATTGTTAAAAATTGCATCCCAAAAGACTAGATGGAGGTTTTGGAATTGGAATCCTGACCTTGGTATTATTAACTTCCTCTAAGTGTCTATCTGTCCCTTTGATAGCTTTTCTATAAAAGTCCCTTTATATGTACCTAGACAGATATACTCTAAGACACTCAACTTTTCACCTCTAGAATGTCTAGAACCTTTCCCTTTTACCAACTTCAAACCAGCATGTCTATCTTTAACGCAACCTCTCATTGTCTCTTACCGGCTTTTAGAAATTCCTCCAACTGGCTCGATAACTCACTCTCACAATTATTTCAAAACCCTTTCCCCTCATATTTTCCCACCACTGATGACTTGCCGCACATTAATGGTCTGGACTTACTACAGCCACTGAAAATATATTAATGCTATTTAACCATGTCTAGCATGTGCTATGTACCAGGTATTATACTACAATCCCAAATGCATTACTTTATTTTGTACCAGAAACTGCCCATGAAATAGCTAAGCTGTTGTTCTTGTTGACATTTGACAGTTAAGCAAACTGAAAGATAAAAGATAGAAAGATAGAAAGCTCAAGTAACTTAACCAAGGCTGGTATTTTGACCAAATCCACTTAAGCCCATGCTCTTAACAAATGCTTATGACAAAGTATATAATTATTGAATATTTGTAAGAAATAAATATATTATTGCTAAATAAAGCAACAATATATTAAAAGGATAATACATCATGACCAAGTAGGATTTATGTCAAAAATGAAAGATTAGTTTAACATTTGGAAATTAATCAAGGTAGCAAATATAGCAAGCTGTAAAAGAAAAACTCATGATCATCTCAATCAATACAGCAAAAGCATTTAACAAAGTTTGACACTCATTCCTGATAAAAATTCACAGCAAATTAGTAACACAAAGAAATCTTACCTGATAAAGGACATCTATGACAACCTACAGCTAGATGACATAATACTTAATGGTGAAATTCTAAATGACTTATCCCAGGATCAGAAACAAGATAAGGATGTCTGCTCTTACTAGGTCTATTCAACATTGTACTAGCTGTCCAGCCAGTGCAATCAGGCAATAAAAGAAAAGAAATGCTTTCATATTATGAATGAAGAAATAAAATAATCTTTATTCTCAGATGATGATATTTTCTTTTCTTTTTCTTTCTTTCTTTCTTTTTTTTTTTCTTTTTTTGTTTTGCTTTGAGATAGGGGCTTGCTCTTTCTCCCTGGCTGGAGTGCAGTGGTATGATATTGACTCACTGCAATGTCTGCTTCTGGGGTTCAAGCGAGTTTCGTGACTCAGCCATCCGAGTAGCTGGGATTATAGGCACCTGCCACCATGCCTATTTTTTGTATTTTTAGTAGAGTCTAGGTTTCGTCATGTTGGCCAGGCTGGTCTCAAACTCCTGGCCTCAAGAAATCCACTCTCCTCAGATTCCCAAAGTGCTGGGATTAGTTATGAGCCACCACACCTGGCCACAATGATGATATTTTCTGTATAGAGAACCTGACAGAATCTACAAAAAAATTATTAGAACTGATCATTCACTTGAGCATTTACAGTTATTTAACCAACCAAGAGAAAAGAAAATACATATATGTGTGTTTGTGTTTGTGTGTGTGTGTGTATAATGTGCAAAGACTTATATGCAAATGTTCATAGGAGCTCTATTTGTAATAGCCAAAAACTGGAAATAACACAAATATTCATGAACAGAGAAATGGATAAACAAATTGCAGTATATTCATGCAATAAAATACTACTCAACAGTGAAAAAAAGTGAACTATTGCTACACACAATAACACCGGTGAATCTCAAAATAATTATGCTGAGTGAAAAAAAGTCACAAACAAGTACATACTATACAATTTAATTTATATAAAATATAGAAAGTACAAACTATGGTGACATACAACATCTCAGTATTGGCTAGGGAAAGAGATTGGGAGGTACAAGAGGAAGTGATTCAAAAAAGGCATAAGGAAACTTTGGGAGCTAACAATAAGTTCAGGATCTTAATTGTGGTGATAGTTTCATGGGCGCAAACATCTGCCAAAATTGTTAAATTGTACATATGCAGTTTATTATATGTCCATTTTACCTCAGTAAAGCTGTTAAAATATTTATTACTTTCCATATGAAATTAAATAAATGTTATTCATAAGAGTTGGTGACTTGCCATACTCTATGCAAAGTATAGTCCTGTGGTATATCTACATATGTGTCATTGTTATTACTTAAAAATTGTCATAATGCAACAGATAGACTTAAAAGGAAGCTCACTATCATATCCATATAACTTTATACCATGTACATTGCCTGTCCATCAGGATGTCAACTGGACAATTGCTAAGATAACTAAAAGTGAAATCACAGGTCTAGTCTCTAAGGGATGTTGACTTTAGCTTAAATGAGCAATGACCATTAGCTAAGCCATTAGCCCAATCTTCAGAATTAACTTAAAAATTGACTGTAATATATTTTAAGGAGCCAGCTTCTCCAGAGACATAAAAGGCATTTCAGGAAGCCATATTAACCAGGATACTCAGTAAATTTCTGCTTTAGGGCACCGAAATGTAACCTGATGGTTGGAAAAAACTACAGTAACTTTCTGAGCTGCATAACTTATTTCCAGGGATTCATTCCAAAACGTTTTTATGTATCACATGTCACTGGCATAGCCAAGAAAATTGTTTTCAAACTTTTCAAGGAACAGAAATTATAGAATTTTAAAAGTTATGTAATTTCCTTCTCTCTATAGTACACACATGTAATAAAGCAAAAATTAGAATTTCTCCCAGAAATCTATTTTAAAGAAAAATGAGTCTGTATTTGATAAAAATTTCCATAATCACCATCAAAGCCTAGACTTTTAAAACTAGAGGAGTCTTAGAAATCAGCTCGTTCAATTATCCATTTTAAAGATGAAAAGTTGAAACCTGCAGTGATGTGCAAAATTGATATACTGAGATAACAGAGAATGGAAACTAAAACCCAGATAATATTTGCTTCATTCTCTCTCTTGATAATTACAAGCAAATAGAGAAGACAGATTTTAAGATTTAAGAACAAAATTTCTTGTGTCTCTGAGTTCTTCATACTATTATTTTAAAAAATTTAAGCTATCTATTCCATAAATGAACTGGCTTCAATATCCCTTAATACTACAGGCTTCTTGCACAGTTCATTTGTTTAAAATGTCATGAATATTAAATAATTGACAGCTGCATGTTTTGACCCATGCCTGAAGCAAGCACCAGGTATATTAGGAATAGCACAGTTCTACAAAGAATGAAGGAGAGAGCTAATTAAATCCTGGAGAATTCATCTACAGAGATTGAGATGCCCTCTGGCATTTGTTAACACCAGGCAAAAGTCACTAATTATAGCTATACTGTTCATGCCACTGAAGTACTTAGGACCAGCCTTGTGTGCCTTTCTGTAATTGTATCAGGAAATGTGAAACCATCAAGGAACTTGACAGGTGTCATTTTACCTAAATGGAGTTGCTTTCAACAAATCCAAAAAGGAAGGGTGTTTTACCCATTGGATTAAATTAAACAGTGAGAATGCTTGCCTTGCCCTCATCTTGTTAGTTAATAAGAAAAGGACTAGAAGAAATGACTCCTGCCTTGAAGGATTAACAACTCAGATGATGAGACCGGGCTGCTACCCCTGAAGCATAATGCATGATCATTAATTGATGGACATTGTAGAATGGAAAACAACAATATTTAATTCAATTCAGAAAATATTTATTGAACCCTTATTTGGGACTGATCTCTGTGCTTGATCCTGTGGATGCAAACCTTTCCAGATCAAAAGCCTATAATTCTGACTTCAAATTATACATTGTTATGATGACTTTCCAGGGCAAACTCTATATCTACATCAAAAAGAATGACTAGTAGCTGTGGTTCAAAAAGTGCTTGGAGGGATGTGTTTGTCCTTAGAATATTATAGTCACCTCTCTAGGATGATGCTAAACTGAGATTCTAAAAGATTATCAAGATTGTAAAGAACATGAGAATCCAAATTCTCATCTCTCACTGTAAAAAGGAGACTCCTGAGCTCAAACAACTTATCCACGTTTACCCATCACTCACACTATTGATGGCAGAGTCCGAGCAGAATTACTTCCTGATTTCTTCCAGTTGTTTTTTTCATTACCCTGTTTGATTTTTTAAAATTATTTTCATTTTTACGCACATATTTTCCTAATCATGGGCCAATAGATAAATGTGTGAATTAATACTTCTAAGACAAAAATTGATCTTAGCCTTTAATTTGATTCAAAAACCTGAAAGTTAAATAATTTCATATGAACATTAACCAGTTTGTATGCAACTCATTTGTGAGAAGGTTATGACTAGAGGCTACTATGGAGTAAGTTAGCTTGGATTTTAACCCCGATTCAATTCTTATTGCTTGGGTGATTTTGGTCAGGGTAATTTAACATTTCTAAACCCTAGTTTCTACATAATTTAAATGAAGATGAGGTATGTTAAAATACAGAATGATATTAGATTTCATATTTAAAATATTTGTTCCTATCCCTGACTCACAGTATAGACTCCATAAATATTTAAAATAAAAAAAAAACAAGAAAGCAAAAACTGTTTTTGAATATACTGAGGAAAGCAGTCTTCAAATTCCAGCCTTCACTTAGAACTCAATTTCATTCTAAATAAAAACCACAAAAGCTCTGGAATATAAACAGTGTCATGCCAAATTCTTACCACCAACTTTATGAAATCATATTGCCAAAATTGGGATCTTCTAAAACAATATTCTGTCATTGTGGTCCTAAAAACTGCTGAACAACTACAGTACTGCTGGGCAGGGGTAATTTGAAAGATTTATCTTTCCCTCCACATGCTGGGTTTTCAGAAATCAGTTAACTTTTGCTAACTTAGAACCTATGCCAAAAATCAGTTGTGTCATTATTTCATAAGACACAATGAATAAATATTTTTGATAGAAAAAGTCACTGATTATAGACTTATGCTTACACTGTAGAAGAGCTTGAGTACTTTGTGGGGGAAGGTTACTACATTTTAATGGAAACTAAAAAATATTTGAAAATGACTGTCATGTAAATGCAGCACATCAAAACTTGTGAAGATTTATATTTGAGAAAAAATGAATACCAAAATTTAATGAGTTAAATATTCTATATTGGAAGTGCTGCTACATCTGAAGCATAATACAGGATCATTAATTGATGAGCAATGTAGAATGGAAAACAATATATTTAATTCAACTCAAAAAATACTTATTGAGCCCTTATGTGGGGCTGATCTCTGAGCTTGAGTCTGTGGATTTAAACTTTCCCAGATCAAAACCTCTAATTCTGTGACTTCAAATTATACATATATTTATTTATTGTTTTTATAAAAAAGAATGATAGAAGAAATTAAAACAATAAATAAAGCATCATAAAAATGCAAAAAAAAAAAAAAAAGAAGAAGAAGAAATGTCAACAATTTGGCCAGGCATGGTGGCTCATGCCTGTAATTCAAACACTTTGAAAGGCTGAGGTGGGAGGATCACTTGAGCCCAGGAGTTCAAGACTAGCACTCCAGGCTAGGTGACAGAGCAATTCCCTGTCTAAATAAATAAATAAATAGAGTCAACAATGTAAAAGAAGGGTTTTTTGTAAAAAGCTATTGAAATAGACGGATTTCTAGCAAAACTAAACAATGAATATAATATGCAGAAATAAATAATACTTATATTTAAAAACCAGCTAATATATAAATTTCTTTAAACACATAGAGAAAATATCATGAATTTGAAAATTTAAAGTAGAAAATTTCCTATGAAAGTTTTGACTCAGTTATGAAAAATCAATCTGACAGCATCAGTAAATAAAAGATTCAGAGTAGTTTAGAGAAGTTTCTGCTTTCTAATCAATAAATAGATAATCTCAATATTATCCAAAATCTTATAGAAACTAAAAAAACTCTCCTGTATCCCATTATTTCAATAATTAGATGCTCAACTAAATAAACTTACCAGAATCTTCTGTGGGACTAAATATGCAATACTGTCCATCTCCCAAGTTATTTGTATGGAAGAATTTTAGGCTGGAAGACATATTTCACAGGAGAAGACTTTTTCCCTATGCATTTCAACTCAGCCTGAGCGTACCACTAACTCTTACAACTTTGACTAATATAGTCGTTTATCATTGTTGCCCTAAAGACTTCTAGGCAGCCACAAAACTGCTGGGCAGAGGTATTTCAAAAGAATTGATTTTCATTCTGCATGCCGTGATTTGAGAAATCAGTGTGCTTTTGCTAACTTAGAAATTATGCACGAATTGGTGGCTTAAAACAAGCCTGCACGTAGGCTGGGGTAACCCTTGGAATGAGTCAGCTGAGCTAGTGTGAACGGTCTATGATGGCCTTCCTCCCTTGTCAGTTGGCAGAATGGTTAAGCTTAGCTGGGTTGGCTTATCTATACTCCATGTGGTCTCTCACCTTTCAGGAGGCTTGTCTATGATTCTGCACATGTTAATCCCCAGGTTCCAAAGAGCAGCAAGAAACAGATAAAGACCAATGTGCAGCACATTACAACTCTTACTAACCAAAGAAAGTTGTCAGGCCAGTCTGGAGTCAGTGTGTGGCGGGGGACACTGCCAAAGGGCACAGATAGGTGAAAGGAAACCCATTTATGTCAAATAAATACCAAATATATATAGCAAAGAGCAAAATGGATAATATTTACTAAATATTTTACTAGGACTGATAAATGAAAAAAATCCCGTCTCCAGACAAGAGCACTGTGTACATAGTCACTGTTGGGTATGTTGATATCACACCATCTATTTCAGTTTAAGTCAAGCAATTCACCGATAATTTGTGCTCTAATGTATACAAGAAATGGTTAGATATATTTATGGTCTTTGATGAGCCTGAAATTAAATTGAAACAAGATACCACCATTTAAAAAGTTAAAAAAAATCCTCAGAAAGCATTAAGTGTTCACAAGCTGTTGGGGGAAGGGACAGAAAATTCTTGATTGAAGAGGTGGCACTTGGGCCAGGCCTTGAAGAATAAGTAGAAATTTTCTAGACAACAGGAAAATTGGAGTCCTTCCTGGTGAGAAGAACAATAAAGTAAAAGTTGTGAAAGTGGAAGTGATCTTGTTATAAGTGGCAGATTTGTAGTAAACTGCCCTGACATGTAGCATGGTGGGGAATGGGAGTGCAGTGGGTTCTGTGTCAGATTATAGAAAACCAGGCTCTCTATTTTCTCCTGTCACTTAGACTGGAGCTGATGCTAAAGGCCAGAACCTCACTTCTCTTCCCTAGGTTGTTGTTGTTTTTTGTTTTGTTTTGTTTTGTTTTGTTTTTTTCCCAATTATTTTAACCACAGCATCAAACAACCAAGCAGGTTGAAATGATGGGTAGTAACAAAACTGCTTAAATGAGTTTATTTCATATTAGGTGATATTTGACAGCATCCAGGATACATGAATCCTTTTCTATTTATCTCACTGAGTGCCAGATTGTGTGATAATATATGCGGAGGAGATGTTCTATGCAAATCACGTTCCATATTGCTATAAGGCTTCTGCTCCCACATGCTATACAGGGCGCCCTTCCACGCAACCACTCTGGCTGAACTGAGCTGGCCCATGTGGAACTAATAGACTCCTTCTTTCCATCCTTCAAAGCAACAAAACCTTACACTACAAGGGCGGAAAGACTTATTTAATTTTGTTCTTCTAGACTTTCTAGATCTCACCAAATGTCAGCCAATTCTAAACTGGATGGAAAGGGTCTTCCAAGGATAAAAGCATCCCTGACTTCTTCTTCATTCCCTATGCCTTCTAAGGACAGATTCCCACCCAGTTCCCTACCATATTCACAAAAACAGAGTAGAAATTCCTGTGAAGAAGTAATCTAAAATTATGCCCAATCCCAAGGGTATAAATTCATTTATTTATTTATTTTTTTGAGACAGAGTCTTGCTCTTATTGCCCAGGCTGGAGTGCAATGGGGCGATCTCTGCTCACCGCAACCTCCGCCTCTGGGGTTCAAGTGATTCTCCTACCTCAGCCTCCCAAGTAGCTGGGATTACAGGCATGTGCCACCATGCCCGGCTAATTTTTTTTTTTTTTTTTTTGTATTTTTAGTAGAGATGGGGTTTCTCCATTTTGGTCAGGTTGGTCTCGAACTCCAGACCTCAGGTGATCCACCTGCCTCAGCCTCCCAAGGGTTTAAAATCTTAAGAGGACTCACCAGGCAAAAATCCAAGCTTTGATCTTGTATCCTATTTTCTAGTATTAAGATATACATGCACTTGGGCACAGTTCATGTACAGCAATGTTTCTCCTCCATAGGGGAGGAGTGAGATGAATGTGATCCTTAGAGTCACCTAATAGCTAAATGGGGCAGTTAAGACAAATGTTAAAGACTAGATCGTTTACAGTGTTGACTGAAATCCCTCTTTAGGGAATCTTCCCTGACTCTCCAAAGTATGAAGAGAGAAAATTATGACTTGTCTTCTGAAAACACATTTCTTGTAATCTCTGCCTTCTGTGTCTCTTGAGAACATGAGGCTAAAAGTTCCTATGAAAATAGAGATCCTCTTCTTCATTCTATTTTTTCCCCTAAACCAGTAAATTTATGCTTATCTGTAGAACAATAAGCAAGGCCCCAATTCTCTGGTACTTCTACAACATAATGCAGCTATCTTACATTTTAAATTTGGTAGAGAGGAAATAGAAAATGAATGCATTCCTCAACAGTGAAACAGAAAGGGCAACAACACTTCCACAATACGAAAAACACTGGAGTAGGTTCTTGTTAGCAGGACTATCACATGGGGTCTGTTTTAGAATGCTATGGCTTCCTAGCAACTCATCCTTGCTCTCAATATTTATAAACTCTTTTTGTACTTACAAACAAGCTGATCATTATTCTCTGTCAGTATCTGTGCAGCATGAGCATAATCAAGTTTCTAGCCTATTTACCCAACTTGTCAATTCAATATGTAACCTTAACGGACATCATTCAGTTACTGATCTCTAATCCTCAGTTCTTCTGTGACTTTCATGTCTCTGGCCATGTGCTGCAGACTTAGAACTTGCTCCATATTGGATCTGAAAGACAGGTTGAAAAGGGGAAGACAATTTAAGTCACTGGGGTGTTTGATCATTCATTTTAGGAATAAATGGGAAAACTTTAAAAAAAATCTAAAAAAACACAATTTTTGTCTTCATCTTGAAAGTTGTGTATTTTCAAAAATTCAGTCATTTTTAAATGCTGTTGGACAAGAATAGGAGAATAAAATTCACTAAATTATTGTCAACATAGCTCTTTTCTATTTTGACAAAACAGATTAAGGATAAATTGAGAAGATTTGATGATTTTAAGGAAACAAAATATAAAATATTGTGATTCCAGATTGTGTGGATCACATAATGTTATTTGATAGTTTCAAAGATGAGAAAAGAAGAAAATCTCACAATACTGTTTAGAGCCTTCTTTCTCAGCAGGTTAAATTGTGTTCCTCCAAAAAGACAGACGGATTGATGTAATGATGTCATCAAATACTAGAATTTTAAATTGCTTCCATGACAAGAGGTTTGACAGCTCCAAATGAGACTATAATTTTGTAATTTATGGTGTTTCTTACAAAAGCTAAGTAATAACAAGTAACAACAGGCTGGACTAATTGTAAATGGCATTTGTCTTCTAAATACTCAATTAGAATCATGAGATATGAGGGCAGTGATGTGAAAGAAAATGCCTATATAAGAAAGTAACATTTTATTAAGGTTTAACATACTTGGTCATTTTAGCTCACTTTCTTACATTTTTAAATAGAGTATATTTCTTATAAGACATATTCTAATATGCTAACTCTTTACACTAACAAATTGCAATATTTGAATTTATTTTCCCTTCTACAATTCCTTTTATCTTCTCCATGTATTCAGTATTTCTAATCTCTTTTTCTGGATTTTGCCCATGCTGTTTCTCAATCAAAAATGTTCTAATTTATGGCAGGGCGTGATGGCTGCATCCTATAATCCCAGCACTTTGGGAGGCAGAGGTGGGTGCATCACTTGAAGTCAATAGTTTGAGACCAGCCTGGCCAACATACTGAAACCCTGTCTCTACTAAAAATACAAAATTTGCCAGGAGTGGTGGCACATGCCTGTAGTCCCTGTAGTCCCAGCTATTCAGGAGGCTGAGGCAAGAGAATTGCTTGAACCTGGGAGGTGGAGTTTACAGTGAGCTGAGATTGCACCACTGCACTCCAGCCTTGCAGTCAGAGTGATTGTCTCAAAAAAAAATAAAAGTTTTCACTTCTTTCTAATGATGACTTAACCACTTTGTATATTTCTTTCCAATCTTCATTATTCCACAAATTTTCCTTTCTATGGTGAATCGTCACAAATTCATGCTGCTTTCTTAACGGTCAACTCTAAAGACTTTTTTTATTCCTCATTCTCTTTGCACTATCTACATTTTAAGGTGGTTGTCACCTCTTCAATTTTAAAATTATCTTTCCCAGTGACTTTGGTTATAGGCATGTTATATAGTGTCTATCTGCTTTCACACTAGAGTACATTTTAAGTGCCAACCCCAAGGGCTCTGTTGAGTAAGCATCTGTGTTTTATATCCTTTGATGTTAACCCTTCAGGTACCCCGATTAGTTCTAAGATAGGTATTTCTCCAAACAACAGCCAATAAACTAGTTGGCAAGTGACTTATGACATAAAATTTGCTATTAAAAAAAAGTTGAGTGAGGGATATTCATTTGAGTTATAGCCTCTTAAACCAAGAACATAAACAGACTGAACTAGTTAGTAGAGGTTGAAACTGAAAAACCATAATGAAGACATTTGAGGCAGCCTTGATAGTCAACTGGCAAACAAGATTATGAGAAATTAGAAAATATGAGTGAACAGAAGCAGCCCATTGAAAGGGTGAAAGAGAATAACAGCATGTGTACAGAGAGAAGATGTAATAAAAAAGGAGATAGTATATTTCATTACAAAAGCTGATCTTTTTACTGTTTTTTTGCTCCCTTTTTAGTTTCAGTTTATACATGAACTTACTCTATGTTTTTGGAGGATTTTTTTTAGATAAACAGTAGGTCTGTGTCCTTTGGAATGAAAGGCAGATTCTGTGATAACACATAATTGTGGTTATTCTCTCTTCTTTCTCTGCTTCTTCCTGTCCATTTTCTTTTTTTTTCAAAGCCACAAAATCAGTAAAAAGTCTGAACAAACACCTCATAAATGAAGATGTACAAATATCCAATAAGTACATGAAAATACGTTCAACATTATATGTCATTATAGAACTGCAAATTACAAGAAGAATGAGATGTCACTATACACCTACTAGAATGGCTAAAATTTAAATACTGACAAGACAGAATGCTTGCAAGAATGTGGAGCAACATAAACTTCCATTCCTTGCTGATAGGCACAGAAAATGGCACACCACTTTGTAAAGCAGTTGCTTAAAAAACTAAACATACTCTTACCATGTGATCCAGCAATTGCACTCTTAGGTATTTATCCAAATGAGTTGAAAACTCATGTCCATATAAAACCTGCATGCAAATGATTATAGTAGCTTTATTCATACTCTCCCACCAGGCCACCAAGATGCGCTTTGGCAGGAGAATAAGTAAACTGTGGTTCATCCATACAATGGAATATTATTCAGTGATAAAAATAAATGAGCTATCAATGCACAGAAACACATCGATAAACTTTAAATGCATATTGCTTAATAAAATAAGAAAGACTAAAAATAATGTATACATTATGATTTCAACAGTATGACATACTGTTGAATATAGTTCTGAATAAGCAAAACTATAAAGACAGCTAAAAATAAATAAATAAATAAAGCAGTAATTGCCAGGGGTTTGAAAAGGAAGAAATGAATAAAGAGGTGGGGCACAGAGGATTTTTAGGGTAGTAAAACTATTCTGTCTGATCCTATAATGGTGAATACTTGGCTTTAAATATTTGTTAAAACTCAGAACAGTAGAGTGAACCCTGACGTAAACTATGGGCTTGGAGGTCTGTTCCAAGATGGCCAAATAGGAACAGCTCCAGTCTGCAGCTCCCAGCGTGATCAATGCAGAAGATGGGTGATTTCTGCATTTCCAACTGAGGTACCTGGTTCATCTCACTGGGACTGGTTGGACAGTGGGTGCAGCCCACGGAGGGTGAGTTGAAGCAGGACGGGGCATTGCCCCACTCGGGAAATGCAACGGCTCAGGGGATTTCCCTTTCCTAGCCAAGGGAAGCCATGACAGACTGTACTAGGAAAATATGGGAGACTGCCACCCAAATACTATGCTTTTCCAACGTTCTTAACAAACAGCACACCAGGAAATTATATCTCACACCTGGCTCAGCAGGTTCCACGCCCACAGAGGCTTGCTCACTGCTAGTGCAGCAGTCTGAGATCAAACTGCAAGGCGGCAGCCCGGCTGTGGGAGGGGCGTCCGCCATTGCTGAGGCTTGAGTAGGTAAACAAAGTGGCTGGGAAGCTTGAATTGGGTGGAGCCCACTGCAGCACAGTGAGGCCTGCCTGCCTCTGTAGGCTCCACCTCCAGGGGCAGGGCATAGCTGAACAAAAGGCAACAGAAACTTCTGCAGACTTAAACATCCCTGTCTGACAGCTCTGAAGAGAGCAGTCGTTCTCCTAGCACTGTGTTTGAGCTCTAAGAATGGACAGACTGCCCACTCAAGTGGGTCCCTGACCCCCGTGTAGCCTAACTGGGAGACACCTCCCAGTAGGGGCAGAATGACACCTCATACGGCTGGGCACCCGTCTGAGATGAAGCTTCCAGAGGAAGGATCAGGCAGCAATATTTGCTGTTCTGCAATATTTGCTGTTCTGCAGCCTCCGCTGGTGATACCAAGGCAAATAGGGTCTGGAGTGGACCTCCAGCAAACTCCAACAGAACTGCAGCTGAGGGTCCTGACTGTTAGAAGAAAAACTAAGAAACAGAAAGGAATAGCTTCAACACCAACAAAAAGGAGATCCATACCAAAACCCAAACCCCATCTGTAGATCACCATCATCAAAGACCAAAGGTAGATAAAACCACAAAGATGGGGAGAAACCAGAGAAGAAAAGCTGAAAATTCTAAAAACCAGAGCGCCTCTTCACCTTCAAAGGATCGCAGCTCCTCGCCAGCAATGGAACAAAGATGGATGGAAAACAACTTTGATGAGTTGACAGAAGTAGGCTTCAGAAGGTTGGTAATAACACACTTCTCCAAGCTAAAGGAGGAGTTCGAACCCATCCCAAGGAAGCTAAAAACCTTGAAAAAAGATTAGAAGAATAGCTAACTAGAATAAACAGTGTAGAGAAGAGCTTAAAAGACCTGATGGAGCTGAAAACCATGGCACAAGGACTACATGACACATGCACAAGCTTCAGTAGCCAATTCGATCAAGTGGAAGAAAGGGTATCAGTGATTGAAGATCAAATGAATGAAATGAAATGAAAAGAGAAGTTTAGAGAAAAAAAGACTAAAAAGAAATGAACAAAGCCTTCAAGAAATATGGGACTATGTGAAAAGATCAAATCTACGTTTGATTGGTGTACTGAAAGTGACAGGGAGAATGGAATCAAGCTGCGAAACACTCTTCAGGATATTATCCAGGAGAACTTCCCCAACCTAGCAAGGCAGGCCAACAATCAAATTCAGGAAATACAGAAAACACCACAAAGATACTCCTCAAGAAGAGCAACTCCAAGACACATAATTGTCAGATTCACCAAGGTTGAAATGAAGGAAAAAAATGTTGAGGGCAGTCAGAGAGAAAGGTGGGGTTACCCACAAAGGGAAGCCCATCAGACTAACAGCAGATCTCTCATCAGAAACTCTATAAGCCAGAAGAGAGTGGGGGCCAATATTCAACATTCTTAAAGAAAAGAATTTTCAATCCAGAATTTCATATCCAGCCAAACTAAGCTTCCTAAGTGAAGGAGAAATAAAATCCTATATAGACAAGCAAATGCTGAGAGATTTTGTCACCACCAGGCCTGCCTTACAAGAGCTCCTGAAGGAAGCACTAAACATGGAAAGGAACAACCGGTACCAGCCACTGCAAAAACATGCGAAATTGTAAAGACCATCAATGCTAGGAAGAAACTGCATCAACTAATGGGCAAAATAACCAGCTAACGCCAAAATGACAGGATCAAATTCACACATAACAATATTAACCTTAAATGTAAATGGGCTAAATGCCCTAATTAAAAGACACAGACTGGCAAATTGGATAAAGAGTCATGACACATCAGTGTGCTGTGTTCAGGAGACCCATCTCATGTGCAGAGACACACATGGGCTGAAGATAAAGGGATGGAGGAAGATGTACCAAGCAAATGGAAAGCAAAAAAAAAAAAGCAGGGCTTGCAATCCTAGTCTCTGATAAAACAGACTTTAAACCAACAAAGATCAAAAGAGACAAAGAAGGCCATTACACAATGGTAAAGGGATCAATAAAACAAGAAGAGCTAACTATCCTAAATATATATGCACCCAATACAGGAGCATCCAGATTCATAAAGCAAGTCCTTAGAGACCTACAAAGAGACTTAGAATCCCACACAATAATAATGGGAGACTTTCACACCCCACTGTCAATATTAGAAAGATCAACGAGAAAAAATGTTAACAAGGATATCCAGGACTTGAACTCAGTTTTGCACCAACCAGACCTAATAAACATCTACAGAACTCTCCACCCCAAATCAACAGAATGTACATTCTTCTCAGCACCACATCGCACTTATTCCAAAATTGACCACATAGTTGGAAGTAAAGCACACTTCATCAAATGTAAAAGAACAGATATCACAACAAACTCTCTCTCAGACCACAGTGCAATAAAATTAGAACTCAGAATTAAGAAATTCACTCAAAACTGTAAAACCACATGGAAACTGAACAACCTGCTCTTGAATGACTACTGGGTAAATAACAAAATGAAGGCAGAAATAAAGATGTTCTTTGAAACCAATGAGAACAAAGACACAATGTACCAGAATCTCTGGGACACATTTAAAGTAGTGTGTAGAGAGAAATTTATAGCACTAAATGCCCACAAGAGAAAGTATGAAAGATCTAAAATCGACAGCCTAACATCACAATTAAAAGAACTAGAGAAGGAAGAGCAAACACATTCAAAAGCTAGCAGAAGGCTAGAAATAACTAAGATCAGAGCAGAACTGAAGGAGATAGAGACACAAAAAACCCTTCAAAAAATCAATGAATCCAGGAGCTGATTTTTTGAAAGATCAACAAAATTGATAGACCACTAGCAAGACTAATAAAGAAGAAAATAGAGAAGAGTCAAATAGACACAATAAAAAATTATAAAGGGGATATCACCACTGATCCCACAGAAATAGAAACTACTATCAGAGAATACTATAAACGCCACTACGCAAATAAACTAGAAAATCTAGAAAAATGGATAAATTCCTGGACACATACACCCTCCCAAGTCTAAACCAGGAAGAAGTTGAATCTCTGAATAGACCAATAACAGGCTCTGAAATTGCGGCAATAATTAATAGCCTACAAACCAAAAAAGTTCAAGACCAGATGGATTCACTGCTGAATTCTCCCAGTGGTACAAGAAGGAGCTAGTACCATTCTTTCTGAAACTATTCCAATCAACAGAAAAAGATGGAATCCTCCCTAACTCATTTTATGAGCCCAGCATTGTTCTGACACCAAAACATGGCAGAGACACAACAAAAAAAGAATTTTAGACCAATATCCCTGATGAATATCAATGTGAAAATCCTCAATAAAATACAGGCAAACCAAATCCATCAGCACATCAAAAAGCTTATCCACCATGATCAAGTTGGCTTCATGGGATGCAAGTCTGGTTCAACATATGCAAATCAGTAAATGTAATCCATCGTATAAACAGAACCAAAGATAAAAACCACATGATTATCTCAATAGATGCAGAAAAGACCTTCAACAAAATTCAACAGCTATTCACAGTAAAAACTCTCAATAAACTAGGTATTGATGGAACGTATCTCAAAATAATAAGAGCTATCTATGACAAACCAATAGCCAATATCACACTGAATGGGCAAAAACTGGAAGCATTCCCTTTGAAAACTGACACAAGACAGGGATGCCCTCTCTCACCACTCCTATTCAACATAGTGTTGGAAGTTCTGGTCAGGGCAATCAGGCAAGGGAAAGAAATAAAGGATATTGAATTAGGAAAGGAGGAAGTCAAATTGTCCCTGTTTGCAGATGACATGATTGTATGTTTAGAAAACCCCATCGTCTCAGCCCAAAATCTCCTTAAGCTGATAAGCAACTTCAGCAAAGTCTCAGGATACAAAATCAATGTGCAAAAATCACAAGCATTCCTATACACCAATAACAGACAAACAGAGAGCCAAATCATGAGTGGACTCCCATTCACAATTGCTATGAAGAGAATAAAATACCTAGGAATCCAACTTACAAGGGATGTGAAGGACCTCTTCAAGGAGAACTACAAACCACTGCTCAACAAAATAAAAGAGGACACAAACAACTGGAAGAACGTTCCATGCTCATGGATAGGAAGGATCAATATCTTGAAAATGGCCATACTGCCCAAGGTAATTTATAGATTCAATGCTATCCCCATCAAGCTACCAATGGCTTTCTTCACAGAAATGGAAAAACTACTTTAAAGTTCTTATGGAAGCAAAAAAGAGCCTACATTGCCAAGACAATCCTAAGGAAAAAGAACAAAGCTGGAGACATCACGTTACCTGACTTCAAACTATACTACGAGGCTACAGTATACAAAACAGCATGGTACTAATACCAAAACAGAGATATAGACTATTGGAACAGAACAGAGCCCTCAGAAATGGCACCACACATCTACAACCATCTGATCTTTGAAAAACCTGCCAAAAACAATAAATGGGGAAAGGATTCCCTATTTAATAAATGGTGCTGGGAAAACTGGCTAACCAGATGTAGAAAGCTGAAATTGGATCCCTTCTCTACACCTTATACAAAAATTAATTCAAGATGGATTAAAGACTTAAATATTAGACCTAAAACCCATAAAAACCCTAGAAGAAAACCTAGGCAATACCATTCAGGACACAGGCATGGGCAAGGACTTCACGACTAAAACACCAAAAGCAATGGCAACAAAAGCCAAAATAGACAAATGGGATCTAATTAAACTAAAGAGCTTCTGCACAGCAAAAGAAACTACCATCAGAGTGAACAGGCAACCTACAGAATGGGAGAAAATGTTTGTAATCTACCCATCTGACAAAGGGCTGATATCCAGAATCTACAAAGAACATAAACAAATTTACAAGAAAAAATCAAACAACTCCATCACAAAGTGGGCAAAGGATATGAGCAGACACTTTTCAAAAGAAGACATTTATGCAGCCAACAGACACATGAAAAAATACTCATCATCACTGGCCATCAGAGAAATGCAAATCAAAACCACAATGTGATACCATCTCACACCAGTAAGAATGATGATCATTAAAAAATCAGGAAACAACAGGTACTGGAGAGAATGTGGAGAAATAGGAATGCTTTTACACTGCTGGTGGGAGTGTTAACTAGTTCAAGCATTGTGGAAGACAGTGTGGCAATTCCTCAAGGATCTAGAACTGGAAATACCATTTGACCCAGCAATCCCATTACTTGGTATATACCCAAAGGATTATAAATCATGCTGCTATAAAGACACATGCACACGTATGTTTATTGAGGCACTATTCACAGTACCAAAGACTTGGAACCAACCCAAATGTCCATCAATGATAGACTGGATTAAGAAAATGTGGCACATATACACCATGGAGTACTATGCAGCCATAAAAAATGATGAGTTCATGTCCTTTGTAGGGACATGGATGAAGCTGGAAACCATCATTCTCAGCAAACTATCACGAGGACAAAAAACCCAACACCACGTGTTCTCACTCATAGGTGGGAATTGAACAATGAGAACACTTGGACACAGGGTGGGGAACATCCCACACCAGGGCCTGTCATAGGGTGGGGGGATGGGGATGGATAGTATTAGGAGAAATACCTAACGTAAATGACGAGTTAATGGGTGCTGCAAACCAAAATGACGAGTGTATACATATTTAACAAACCTTCACGTCTTCGTGCATGTGTACCCTAGAACTTTAAGTATGATAAATAAATAAATAAACTATGGGCTTCAGTTAAAAAGTATCAATATCTGCTTGTCAATTACAACAAATGTAGCACACTAATGTAAGATGTTAAAAATAGGAGAAACTGTCAGTGGCAGAAAAAGAAGAAATCTGGAAGCTCTCTGTACTATCTGCTCAATTTTCTGTATACCTGAAAGTGCTCTAAAAATAAAGTCTATTTTTAAAAATATTTTAGCTTTATTTTAGAAACAGACGGTACATGTATAGGAGTGTTACATGGGTATATTGGACCCAGATGGTGAGCATAGTAGCCAATAGGTAGTTTTTCAACTCATGCTGGGCTCCCTCTCTCCCACTTTTAGTAGTTCACCGTGTCTATTGTTCTCACGTTTACACCTATGTGTGCTCAATGTTTAGCTCTCACTTGTATGTGAGGACATGTGGCATTTGGTTTTCTGTTCCCATGTGAACTCGCTTAGGATTATGGCCTTATGGCCTCCAGCTCCATCCATGTGACTGTGAAAGGCATGATGGCTTGCTATTTTTATTGTTGCATAGTATTTCACAGTGTGTATATATACCACATTTTCTTTATCCAATCCACCACTGATGGGCATCTAGGTGGATTCCATGTTTTTGCCATTGTGAATAGCACAGTGACAAATGTAGGAATAAATGTGTCTTTTTGGTATAATGAACTATATTCCTTTTAGATCTATACCCATTATATACCCAGTAATTATATTGCTGGGTTGAATTGTAGCTCTATTTCAGGTTCGTTGAGAAATCTCCAAACTACTTTTCACAGTGCCTGACCTAATTTACATTCCCACCAACAGTGTTTAAGCATTCCCTTTTCTCTGCAGCCTTGCCAGTATTAGTTGGTTTTTGACTTTTCAATAATAGCTATTCTAACTTGTATGAAATGGTATCTCATTGTGGTTTTGAGTTATATTTCTCTGGTGGTTAGTGATAATGAACATTTTTTATACGTTTGTTGGGTGCTCGTATGTCTTCTTTTGAGAAGTGTCTGTTCATGTATTTTACCCACTTTTTAAATTATGCTTTAAGTTCTGGGATACATGAGCAGAACATGCAGGTTTCTTACATAGGTATAAACGTGCCATGGTGGTTTGCTGCACCCATCAACCCCTCATCTACATTAGGTATTTCTCCTAATGCTATCCCTCCCCTAGCCCACCACCCCACAACAGGCCCCAGTGTGTGATGTTTTTCTCCCTGTGTCCATGTGTTCTCATTGTTCAGCTCCCACTTATGAGTCAGAACATGTGGTGTTCGGTTTGCTGTTCCTGGGTTAGTTTGCTGAGAATGATGACTTCCAGCTTCATCTATGTCCCTGCAAAGGATATGAACTCATCCTTTTTTATGGCTGCATAGTATTCCATGGTGTATGTGTGCCACATTTTCTTTATCCAGTCTATCATTGATGGGCATTTGGGTTGGTCCAAGTCTTTGCTATTGTGAATAGTGTTGCAATAAACATATGTGTGCATATGTCTTTATAGTAGAATAATTTATAATCCTTTGGGTATATACCCAGTAATGGGATTGCTGGGTCAAATGGTATTCTGGTTCTAGATCCTTGAGGAATCGCCACACTGTCTTCCACAATGGTTGAACTAATTTACACTCCCACCAACAGTGTCAAAGTGTCTCTATTTCTGCACATCCTCTCTAGCATTTGTTGTTTCCAGACTTTTTAATGATTGTCATTCTGTCATGAGATTGTATCTCATTGTGGTTTTGATTTGCATTTCTCTAATGACCAGTGATGATGAGCCTTTTATCATGCTTACTGTCCACATAAATGTCTTCTTTTGAGAAGTGTCTGTTCATATCCTTTGCCCACTTTTTGATGGGTTTTTTTTTTCTTGTAAAATGTTTAAGTTCCTTGTAGATTCTGGATATTAGCCCTTTGTCAGATGGATAGATTGCAAAAATTTTCTCCCATTCTGTAGGTTGCCTGTTTACTCTGATGATAGTTTCTTTTGCTGTGCAGAAGCTCTTTTGTTTAATTTTATCCACTTTGAATGGGGTGGTTTGTTTTTTGATTGTAGGTATGTTTAAGTTCCCTATAGGTTCTGGATATTAGACCTTTGTTAGATGCATAAAAGGTGGAGAATTTATATTATCTGATAGCAAAATTTACTACGAAGTTACAATTATCAAGATATTACAGTATTGGTATAAGGATAGACAGAATACAGAGTCCAGAAATACTTCCACTTATAAGTAATCAATTGCTTTTCTACAAAAAAAAAATCACAGTTCTACATTTATGAGTCAAAACTATGAAACTTCTAGATAAAACATGGGAGAGTGTTTTGATGAACTTGGGTTATACCAAGATTTCTTCAAAATGATGCAGAGAATACAAACCACAAAAGGAAAAATGGTAAATCAGACTTCATCAAAATTTTAAAATTTACTCTTTAAAATAAACTATTAAGAAAATGAAAAAGCAAAATATATGGAAGAGTAGTAGAACAAATATCTGGCAAACACATATTTGATAAGGATTTGTATCTAGACTATACAGCAAACATCAAAAACTCATTAGTATTCAAAATTTACTCAACTAAAAATTGATTAATATGTGGATAAAATTTTACAAAATGAGAAGATATGGCAAATAACACATAAAATGTGCTAACATGATTAGTCCTTAGAAAAATGCAAATTAAGATCACATTGAGCTACTACTACACACATTAAGAATTCTGACGATGTCAAATATTGGCAAGGAATTGAAACAGCTGGAATTTTTACACATTACTTTTGGGAATGAAAATAGCACATCAACTTTGGAAAACACTTTGGCAGTTGCTTCAACATTTAACCATGCATTTTTCATGTAACACAGCCACCTCACTCCTAGGTGTTTTCCCAAAATAAATCATTCACAAAAGACTTATATTTGGATTCTCACACAGTTTTATTCATAGTAGTCCAAAACTGCAAGCCACCCAAATGCCTATCAGCTGGTGAAGGGAATCAAACTGTAAGATTGCCATATAGCCACAATTACTCAGTGATAAAAAAGAATGAACCATGGACGCATAGCAACCTGGATAAATTTAGAATGCATTATGGGAAGTGAAAAAGGTCAGTGACAAAAGTCCATATAGTGCACGATTCAATTTATTTAGAATTCTGGAAAAGGCAAAATTATAGTAACAAAAAGAAGGCCAGAAGCCTGGAATTGGTGCAGGGGATTAACTATCAGCATAAGAGATACATTTTAAGATTTATAAACATATTTGTCAAGATTAATGAAATTGTATTCTTAAACATTGGTGAATTTTTCTTGTATATAAATTATCCTGGATTTTTAAGATCATACCTTCTTAGTTACATGAAAACTCCTAAGTTTTATACTGAAGAACTTCAAAGGCTATGTCATTCCATTTATGTCTACCTTCTACCATCTATGTCGTACCATTTATGTGCACCTTCTACAAACTAGATGGTGCAGCTCTTCCCTAAACACACACTTTATTACCTTCATGAATTTGCACATGATATTCACGCATCTTTCATTTTACAGTTGGACATTGGAGATCTTATAGGCACATTTTAGAAGTAATAAATATTTCTCAGATAGAAAAAGTGACTGTGTAATGTCGCAAATCTAGTTATTTGCAGAGCCAAACTGAAATTCTGGTTTCCTGATTCCAAAGCAAATGCTTGCTGCCATTGTGGGTCTTCCTTCACACACTTAGAATCAAACACCCCATATTTCTACCTGTCAAACTGAGTTTCATGTAAAATATTATCTAGTAAGCATGTGCAATATTTCCCTATTTTTAAACTGGGACCCACTGATTTCACTCAGATCATTTTTTCATCATTATTTTACCTTACTTTATACTAACGTATGTGCCTGTCTAAGCTCTCCATTAATCCATGAGTATGAAGGCAGTGACATGTGTTGCTTTATTCCTGGAAATGCATTGAAAAATTGTTTCATTCCTTTCATGAAAGGATGTTGGGGGGAATTAATCAAATTAATTCATCAGAGGAAGTATTTCTACTTAAAAAATAAGGGGACTGGCTCTGTCTGACGACTTGAATCATATGGATCAGGATATTTCCTGAAAAGTATTCGAACCCTACCTAATATTTCAATGGTTTTGATGCAAAGAAAAAAAAACCTTTTCCAACATAAAAATTTAAATATATTTGTGTGATGAATCACAGATATTTAAAAACCTTATATTCAAAAAATTAAACTAAATGGCAAAGCAGTGGACCCTGGTGAGCTGTATTCCTTCAGCAAAACTGGCTAGGAGAAACGGTTGGCCTGCATCCTTAGTCTTTTTTCCATGTAATGAATATTTCAGTTGTTTTATGCGTACAATATTACATTGGCAAATGCTTGTTTAATGGACTGAAGCTAATGAAAATCGAAGCCATAAATGTGTCAACTCTGATCTTTTAGTTCTTACATTACCTGCATTTCCCCAAATGCTTCAAACAGACTTTTCCAGGGGTCTGTTAAATCAGGTTAAGATAATCTCCTTGTGAAATGGATGAAAGCTAGAAGAATGTCCAAAAGCAGAAGGTTATATCACTTAGATCTAGTAATCTGTTCTTCAGTAATCATGTACACTTGGATATACATCTCCTTTGAAAATGTGAAACTCATTTTGGTCACAACATCATATTTTTTTCCACACATTTTGTATTTACTGAGATAACCTGAAAATTAGGCTTCCAAATCAACATAAGTAGTCTTTACGTAGTTATTGAAAATGTGAAAGATGATTAAAAAAAAAACCTGGAGAGACAATTGTTTGAAATTCCAGGAATTACATATTTGTGAACTCAAAAAGTAGGTAGGAAAAGAAGCAGTGATTGTTGGGAGCTGGCATGGATTTACAAAAGTACATCATATCAGACTCATTTAATTGTTCACTTTGACCATGTTTTTAGACTTATTTATGTCACAAAAAGTATCTCAGAATTTTTTCAGTGTGCAATTTTACAACTTTTATTTAAAAGGAGAGGTTCTGTACACTCTATGCAGTTGTAGATTAATAATGGAATAACTATGCTTAAAGAGTATTTGTTACTAGATTACTGTCAACCTCAAAGATAACCCTTGACACTGTAACAGCAATGTTTTTTTTCATAATCTGTATGACAATAAAGAAGATATATGCTCAGAAAATCAGTGTGTCCTGGTGTTGAAAAGGCAGGAGACTATATTAAATGAGAAAATAAAAATCTCAAAAGATGATGTCAAGTCTGAGCAACAAACTCAATCTAATGGCATGAGTTTAACAGGGATGAATGAACTTTAAGAGAGCAAGGGAATTTTAAAAAGTCAAGTCTTCAAGTTAAAGTGACGCAGAGATGTGTAAAACCATAATCACATTAATAAACAATAAGCTCAATTTGAATCCACTTTGCCATGTGGCTACAAAAAAGAGGCTAATATGTATTTAGTTTATGTTAGAGTAAGCATGAAGATAACTAGAATAAAAAGTGTGAAAGTGATACTCTTCTCTGTGTAAGGGAAGGTAATTAAATGTAATGTACATTTAATTACATTTAATTATTGGTGCTGTGCTTTATAGGACAAAAAGCTAACTGGGAATGACCAAAATGTTAGAAAGATTGGAAACCATGCTCTCTGAGAAACAATTAAATGAATTAAAGAGGCTAGCCTTAGAAAGATGAGAGTCTGGCAGAAACACCATAGCAGATTTAAAATAAAGGAATTTTGTGTGAAAACTTGCAGTGGAGAATTTTAAGTTGTAAGAAATAATGTTGGACAGTACAGGCTTGTAAGCATAAAGTGTGAGGTTATCTTTGTACTTAAATTTAAGAACAGTGCCCAGTAACTAGTCAAGTTTCAATAAATTGCTGTTGAATTTTTTTTTTAATGAAGAAGAAAAGTAATCAAAGGAAATGAGTCCCCAATTTTGTCATTATCCTAGGAGAAGACTACGGACTGAGAAAAAGATGTCACAAAGACAAACTGCTGACCTGTAAGAAAACAATCTACAGTGATCAGTCCAAATGAATTAAACCAATCACAGTAACCCCAATTTTCTTGCCAATGTTTAATTGGTTTAGGAATGGGCAGCCTAAACCAACTTAGGACATTAAGTAGGCCAGGCGCAGTGGCTCACGCCTGTAATCCCAGCACTTTGGGAGGCTGAGGCGGGCAGATCACGAGGTCAGGAGATCGAGACCATCCTGGCTAACACGGTGAAACCCCGTCTCTACTAAAAATACAAAAAAATTAGCCGGGCTTAGTTGCGGGCGTCTGTGGTCCCAGCTACTTGGGAGGTTGAGGCAGGAGAATGGCATGGACCCGGGAGGCGGAGCTTGCAGTGAGCCGAGATCACGCCGCTGCACTCCAGCCTGGGTGAAAGAGCGAGATTCCGTCTCAAAAAAAAAAAAAAAACAAGGACATTAAGTAAAAACTAAAGAAATCCATTAGTTAATAATATCTTGGTTCATTAATTATAACAAATATTCCACTCTAATGCAGGATACTAATATTAGAAGAACCTGGTTGAGGAGTATATAGGAAATTCTGCATTATCTTCACAATTTTTGTGTCAATCCAAAACTGTTCTAAAATACAAATATATATAAAAAATGAAAAAAAAAAAGTAGAGGTGAGATATAAACCAAATTAAATGATGAAATTGTAATAAAGCTGGGAATTTTTTAAAGATGAGATTCTGTGAATTTTCAAAATTATTTTGACTTCTCAGTTAAGATGCTTTTAGAGTGAACATTAAGAGGCAAGTAGCATAAGCATCAGAGAATCTGGACTGATTTTCGAGGACAGCCACAATATCCAAAACAGCAAAGGTTCCCAAAGCTTCCTAAGTATGACCTTTAAGGCTGCTTCTGTGTTTCCACTAACCTGCTGCCAATCAAGCCAATGATAACTTCCTACAGAAACCTGGCTGTGAAGAACATCCCTTGCTAAGGAAGTTCATCTGGCTTGACTTAACTCAGCACATCCTCTGTGGGTAGATGTAGGTGTTTTGGGGCAGAAATTTGTTTTGAATGGGAAGCTGGAACATAACTTTAAAGTTCATTTAAGAGAAAAAGTCTAGCCCCTTGTAAGTATGACATTGGTTTCATTTCCAATTCCATACCCAGCCAGCCCTCCAAAACACTACGTACTTTTTTTAAAAAAATGAGTTATTTATGGGTACAGTACTGATCAATAGAGATTATGGGGGAGCTTAAGCCCTCTCAATCCATTCACTCATTGATGCCCAAACTATTATAATCCCATATTCAAGACTGCCCTTAGCCTGGAGTCATTTTGGAAAAGATTTTATAATTTCTACCAAGCTGTGGATGGTAGGAAATGACTACATAATTTACCACTACCATGCACATTATCATTTTACAGCAACTTTTATTAAATACAGTGTTTTTAAACAAATGACTCTACTGATGGACTCTACTGATGGAATTTGAGGCAATGGTTTTGAGCTATAGAGAAATATTCTGGCATTGGAATTTATTTATCAATATACAACAAATTATTCCATTTTCTGTTTACTGAGAATCCTAAGGATCAGACTGATGGGATAGATATGTCTTTTTCAAAAGAATCAAAGTAAAATATCATCTTGTGAGACAACAGAATTTCTGATTTGGGAAATATCCTTAATGTTGAAACAAGAAAAGACTCCATATCTATATGAAGACATAAAATTTTCCCAAGCAGGTACTATAGTTATATATCCATCTGTGTATTTTAATTCCTCAACTGAAAAATATGTTTTTACTCTGAAATAAAATTTATAATGTTTAACTACTTTAGAAAAAAACATTTTTAACATGAATTCCCTTATATTTCAGGATCCTTAAGTGTGAGTGTCCTGACACCATGTACATTCATTTTATGCAAATTAATTAAAAATTTTTTCTGGTTTCTTAGAAGAACAAACAACTCATTATTTATTTATTTATTTACTGTGAGAAGCAAATTAACCAAATGGCTCTGTATTATCTAAGTACATCTTTAGTTTGAAAGAAATTCAGACCAAGTGGACTACACAAGGCCATTTTTTGACATAAATGTGAAGCTGTAAAATTATTCAACGGTATCCCACATGTATTTCAGTGCTCATCTCCTTTCTTTGAGTCAGTTTACCCAAGAAAATTAAGAAAAACTAGGTAGTACCCCTGGCCCATTTCTATTACTCCCTCAAAACATATACACATGCGCGCACACACACACACACACATACACACCCACACTCTTCAAATCCTATATGTGACCAAACCTCTAGATTTTTCTCAACTTAAACTTTTAGCTGTATCCTCCTTAATTGTTACTTAGAAGAATAGTAAGTTAATAATAGTTAAATAGAGATTACTACGTATATATCTTCACAATTTACTATGTAAATCTATTAGGCCAAGGGATTTATAATTTAAGGAGGAAGTGAGAGGATGATAAGGTGTAAGCAGAATAAGATGTGTGGAATTTCAGAGAATACCTCAGCGTTCTTAAAATCTCATTTGAGCAGTCTCCTGTGTGCCAGAGCTGGTATACACAATGGGGCTTGAAAAGGCAGTAGGGTTTTCTCTAAGAGAAGCTAAAAAGTTAAAAGCCATTTTTTTCTGAATTGCTTTCATTGTCTGACCACTGATTTTTAGATCACTCTCACTGTGTGGTTGTTTTGTTCCCTTCTATGCTATTAGTGTGGAGCAATAGAGCCCACCTCATTGCTCTTGTTCCCTAGCATTAATAAAGGGATCTATTCAAGTCCAACCTCACCCATAAGTAGAACAGACAATATTTAGGAGCATCAGAAAACTGATGTTTCCCCAAATGCCCTTTCTAATCCACTTCAACCATATTTTCAAAAAAAAAAAATTCTACTGTAGAACCAGAACTTAGGCATAATATGTTAAATTATTTAAAATTTCCATGCAGTAGTAACACGATCCTAACTTCACAATGATGGAAAACTAACCAAATGATTAGTGCAGTGCCATAGGGATAGGTGAGAGATAACAGAAATTGATTACATGTAATTAAGAAATTAAATATCTCAAATTTCATTTTTATCCAGACGTCCAAGAGGCAAATGAGGCCAATACTGGATTTATACTCCTCTAGTCATTGGACATGAGATGTCTCCATTTACACATTTTGACTAACATGACTGGACAAATGATTTCTTTTCTATTGCAGATGAAGTAAGAAAAATGGCTATTTCATGTAAGAATATTTTTATTCTTCAGAAGAGTAATAATACAGAAGAAAGTAACACATGTTTACAAATCAGGCCTTGTGTACTCAGTCATGTATTGTAATAAGTAACATTAGTCAATCATTCATTATTTCTGACTTCATGATTTCCAAAGAATAGAATCACCCCAATGAAATGAATGCATTTTCTTCTCTGACAGAATAGCTAAAAACCTAGGAATAGAAATCCTTTGTTCCCTTGTCAGCAGATAATAAAATACCATTTCAGACTGCTTAAAAACAATATTTATGTCTTCAAATGTGCATACTGTGCTTTATGAAGAAAGTCTAGTTGTTATTTACTACAGCATAAAGCACTATTGCTAGGGAAGTGTATGTGGTTCTTAGGAACAAGTAAAAAGCATGGGGGAAAACGACAATGTGCTACCCTTGATTTAGATTTTTACTACACATAGTGGTGGCTCAGTTGTACCTGTATTTGCCAGTGAGTAAATGTATAAATGGCTAAATATAAAGACAAATATTAATCAATAAAAAATGGAAATAATGCCTGAGGCTATGATGCCAAATATTTAGTTACGTCTCTCCAAGTAGGCTACAATGTGGCCTGATCACATCTCACTTTATTACCTGGCTTCCAATAATTAGAAATTAAAGGACCACATGCCCCACATATTTTCTTGTGAAAATCAGTCTCTCTCTTTATGGAGCTAAACATGATCTCATGGGGAAACTGCACAGGAGAAGGACACATTACAAATTTCTCATCCAATACTCTTAGCCCCCATGTACAAACCACCCTTGAAGATCCTGTACTCCACATTCTGTGATATGCCCTTCGCTCTCTAAATCCTCAAGGTTTTAGAGTTTAAAAAGTGTTTTCATTGGGTCATTTTGGCTCTATGTAATACATGCTAACTCCACATCCCTTTAGCAAGAAATGAGGAGATATAGAATGAAAAAAGTCATATCATAAAAAAAGGAGAAGTATCTAGGCCTCAAACAGGACTTGGAATCAAAAACTGAAAAGGCACCAACAATCCAAGTCACTTCTCTTTGATCATTTGCTGCCTGCATAGAGGCTTTTATTAACTGTGCCCCCGAAAATGAATGTCTTATCATCTCATATGTGAGAAATGTACATCTACTACATTGAGAGATGTGGGAATTAGAATCTGAAGTCCAAATATAACAGTCCCAAGGAGAGAGATTACAATGTAATATCTTTTTTCTGGATTCTAATTGTGACACATCAGGTTTAGCTGACACGTGAAGAGGATAAGTTTTAACACTTTCCTCTGCTTACATACAAAATTATTTATAGTAGTAATAATAAAAAAGAGGTACATTATATACAAGGGAATATAAGTAAGTATATCAGTAGATTTCTCAGGAGAAATCTTGCAGGCCAGAAATGAATAAGGTAATATATTTAAATGCTGAAAGAATAAAACTGCCAACCAAGTATAATTTACCTGGAAAATCTGTCTTAGAGAAATGAAGGAAAGAATAAAACTGCCAACCAAGTATAATTTACCTGAAAAATCTGTCTTAGAGAAATGAAGAAGAGATGAAGATTTTTCCAAACAGAGGTTGAGGTAGTTCATCACAATACATCTGGCCTACAAGAAATGCTAAAGGTAATTCTTTAAGCTAAAATGAAAAGACCCTAACAAAATGAAAACATATAAAAGTGTAAAAGTCACTAGTAGAGGTAAACATAAAGTCAAATTTAGAATATTGTAATAGTGTAGTGGGGTGTATAAATAACTTAAAACTCTAATATAAAGGTAAAATAATTTTAAATAATATAGCTCTAATATTTTATTAATGAATAAAATTACAAAAATATAAATTACAACATCAAAAACACAAAATATGGTGAAGAGGGAAAAATATGCAGTGTTTTTGTATGTCATCAAATTAAGGTTGTCAACTTAAAATAGACTATTACAACTTTAATATGTTTTATGTAAACCACATAGTAACAACAAAGTAACAATCCATAGTTCATACACAAAAGATAGTGGAATCAAAGCATAAATCATCAAATCACAAAGGAAGACAGCACAAGAGAAAGCAAGAAACAAAGGAGTTACAAACCACCAGAAAACTATAAACAAAATGGCAAGAGTAAGTACTTACCTATCAACAATTACTTTAAAAGATAGTGAAATAAATTAAATTAACTGATCAAAACACATAAATGGATGAATTTAAAAAATAAAAGATCCAACTCTATGCATTCTACAAAATGTTCACTTTAACTTTAAAGCACATAGACTAACATGTAAAAATGGAGAGGTGGAAAAGATTCCATGTGACAGGCTGGGCGCGGTGGCTCACGCCTGTAATCCCAGCACTTTGAGAGGCCAAGGCGGGCGGATCACAAGGTCAGGAGATCGAGACCATCCTGGCTAACATGGTGAAACCCCGTCTCTACTAAAAATACAAAAAATTAGCCGTGCATGGTGGTGGGCACTTGTAGTCCCAGCTACTCCGGAGGCTGAGGCGGGAGAATGGCATGAACCCGGGAGGCGGAGCTTGCAGTGAGCTGAGATCACGCCATTGCACTCCAGCCTGGGCGACAGTGCAAGACTCCGTCTCAAGAAAAAAAAAAATGCATGTGACAGGAAACTAAAGGAAAATAGGACTAACTATATTTACATCAGACAAAATAAACTTTATGTCAAAAGATGTAACAAGGGACAGAGAAATCTATTGTATAAATAATAATAAACTGTAATAATAAAATAACTAATTTATCAAGAGGACAATATAATGAGAGAATCCAAGAAGACGGTGATACATCATGAAGAAACTTTAGGTCAAAAAATGTTACAAGAGACAGAGAAACCTACTGTATAAGTAATAATAATAAACTGTAATAATAAAATAACTAATTTATCAAGAGGATAATATAATGAGAGAATGCAAGAAGATAATGATACATCATGAAGATATAACCATTGTGAACATGTTTGCATTCAACATCAGAGCACTTAAAAACGTAAAGAAAATATTAACAGATCTGAACAGAAAAAGAGACAGCAACCAATAATAGTAGAGGACTTTGGCACTCTACTTTGAACAAAGAACAGATCATCCAGACAGAAAATCAACAAACAAACGTTGAACTTGGACTACTGTTTAGACCAAGTAGACCTAACAAGTACATACTGAATATTTCATTGACTAGAAATAGAATACACATTCTTCGCAAGTGCACACGAAATATTCTCCAGGATAGATCATAATTTAGGCCACAAAATAGGTATTAACACACTTTAAAAAGTTTAAAATGATATCAAGTATCTTTTCTAATCACAATTTCTACTTTTCTAGGAAGAAATGGTCAGTAACAGGAGGAAAATTCACAAACATTTGGAAATTAAACAACAAACTTCTGACAACCAATGGGTCAAAGAAGAAATCAAAAGGGAAAATTTAAAAAATTGACATATAAACACACTATACCGAAACTTATGGGACAGAGTAAAAGCAGTTCTAAGAGGAAAATTTACAGCAATATATGCCTATATGAAGAAAAAAATAAAAATCTACAATTAACAACCTAACTTCAAATCTCAAGAAACTAGAAAAATAAGAACAAACTAAGCCCAATGTTAGTAGGAGGAAAGAAATAACAGTGATCAGAGCAGCAATAAATGAAATAGAGACTAGAAAAACAATAGAAAAGATAAACAAAACCAAGATTTGGTTTTTGAAAAGATAAAAATAAAAAAAAATGACAAAGCTTTAGGTAGACAGACCAAGAATAAAAGAGGGGATTCAAATCAAACATGAAAGAGAAGATACTAAAACTGTTACCACAGAAATACAAAGGATAATTAGACTACTACATGAAATTATATTCTAACAAATTGGACAACCTAGTAGAAATCAATAAATTCCTATACACATACAACCTACCAAGATTGGATCATGAAGAAATAGAAATTCTGAACAGACCATAACAATTAAGAATGTTGAATTGGTATTCAAAAACATTCATCAAAGAAAAGCTCAGGACCTCTAGGCTTCAGTGGTAGATTCTACCAAACATTTAAAAAAGAATTAATATCAATCCTTCTCAAATTCCTCCAAAAAATTGAAGAGGAGGGAACACTTTCAAACTCTATTACCAGGCCAGAATTACTCTGATACCAAAGCCAGACAAGAGTACTATAGGAAAAAGAGTACTGCAGGCTTTATCCCTGCTAATCACAGAAGCAAAAATCCTCAACAAAATACTAGCAAACCAATTCAATAACACATTAAAATGACCATACATCATAATTAGGTAGGCTTTAGCCCTGAGATACAAGGATGTTTCAACATATGCAAGTTAATAAACCAGATGCAACACATTAACAGAATGAATAAAAATTATATGATCATCTCAAAAGATTCAGAAAAAGTATTTGACAACATCAACATCTGTTCATGATAAAAACTCTCAAAAATAGGCATAAAAGGAATGCACCTCAACAAAATAGAAGTTGATATCACAGACCCACAGGTAACATACTCAAAAATGAAAAGTTGAAAGTTTTTTCTGTAAGATGAGTAACAAGATAAGGATACTCAATCTTGTAACTCCTAATAAATGCTTCTATGAAAGTAGCATTTCTAGCCAGAGCAATTAGGCAAGAAAAAGAAAAGACAAGCAAATTGGAAAGGAAGAAGTAAATTTGTCTCTTTTTGAAGATGGCATGAACTTATATATAGATAACCCTAACAACTTCAACAGCTGTTAGAAAAAATAAATTCAATGAAGTTGTATTATGCAAAAATCTACATAAAATATCAGTTCTGTTTCTATAAACAATAAGCTATCCAAAAACTTAAGAAATAATCTCATTTACAACAATAAAGTAATGTATTTATAAATAAATTTGCCTAAGGAGTTGAAATATATGTACACTGATAATTATAAAGCAGTCACAAAAGATATTATAAATGAAAACAATTAATGGAATGATATTCATTGCTCATGGATTGGAAGAATCAAAATGTATTTACCACCCAAAGTGATCTACAGATTCAATGTATTTCATTTTTTAAAAAATTCAATATTTTTTACAGAAATTTAAAAATAAAAATAAAAAATTAAATTTATATGGAACCAGCAAATACTCTTAATGGCTAAAGCAATCTTGAGCAAAATAATAAAGCTGGAGGCATCACACTTTCTTTTTCAAATTGTGTTAAAGATCTATAGTAATCAAAAAATGGCATAAAAACAGACATTCATTAATGGAACAGAATAGAAAGCCTAGAAATAAACCCATACCTATACAGTCACCTAATCTTCAAGAAGGGTGCCATCAATATACAATGAGGAAAGGAGAATCTTTTCCATTAATAATATTAAAAATACTGGATATCCACACACAAAAGAGTGAAATTGGATCTTTATTTTACACCATACACAAAAATCAACTCACAAAAAATTAAAGACTGAAGCAAAAAAAAAAAAAACCCAAAAACCAAAAAACAAAACAAAAAAATAAATAAACAAGTGTTATTGCATCAAACTAAAATGTTTCTGCATGGCAAAGGAAACAATCAACAAAATGAGGAGGCAGTCTGTAACTGCCCAATGGGTTCTCCTTGTCTGCTGCCTAGATAGATAGGATTTGTAAAGATAGTAATCACAATGGTGAAAGATTAATTGACGTAGAGGTGGCCATGCAGGAGACAGAAGTTTTATTATTACTCAAATCAGTCTCCCTGAGCATTTGGGGATCGGAGTTTTTAAGGATAATTTGGTGGGTATTGTCTCGGAAAGTGGGGAGTGCTGATTGGTCGGGATGAAGATGAAATCATAGCTGGTCGAAATGAGGTTTTCTTTCTCCTGTTCCTAGGTGGGATGACAGAACTTGTTGAGCCAGATTACTGGTCTGGGTGGTGTCCGCTGATCCATTGAGTGCAGGGTCTGCAAAATATCTCAAGCACTGATCTTAGGTTTTACAATAATGATGTTATCTGCAGGAGCAATTTGGGAAGGTTCAGACCCTTGGAGCCAGAGGCTACATGACCCGTAAATTGTGATTTCTAATCTTGTAGCTAATTTGTTAGTCCTGCAAAGGCAGACTGGACCCCAGGCAAGAAGGGGGTCTTTTCGGAAAAGGCTGTTATCGATTTTGTTTCAGAGTCAAACCATGAACTGAATTCTTTCCCAAAGTTTGTTCGGCCTATGCCTAGGATTAAACAAGGACAGCTTAAGTGTTAGAGGCAAGATAGAGTCAGTTATGTCTGATTTCTTTCACTGTCATAATTTCCTCAGTTATAATCTTGCAGAGGCCGTTTCAAATCTATGCAATCAGAGAAAATGTTTGTGAATTTTATATCTGATAAGGTGCTAACATCCAAAATATATATAAAATTCATACAACTCCATAGCAGAAAAACAATCTGATTTTAAAATGGCCAAAAGACCTGAATAGACATTTCCCAATGACATACAAACGGCCAACAGATAAATGAAAGAGTGATCAACATCTCTAATCATTGGGGTAATGCAAATCAAAATCACAATGATGTTAATTCACACATATTATGATGGCTATTATCAAAAAGACAACAACTGTTGATGAGAATGTGGCATAAAAGGAACCCTTGTACCCTACTGATGGGAATGTAAATTGGTACAGACGTTATCAAAACAGTGTGAAGGTTTATGGAGTTTCCTCAAAAACTGAAAAATAGACCTATCATATAATCCACCAATTCCAATTATGGGTATTTGTGTTAAAAAAAAAAACAAAACTATCAGTATCCCAAAGAGATATCTGCACTCTCATGTCTATTGGAGTATTCTTCACAATAGCTAAAACATGGAAACAATCTAAGTGCCCATCAATGGATGAACAGATAAAGAAAATGATAAATAAAACATAAAAGACAGGTGGTGTATTTCAGCATCTTTCTAGTAGTGATCCTGACTATTAAAATTGAGTCATTGAGTCTGGTTCTCCAGCTTTGCCAACTATTATGTGAATTATTTTAAAAACAACAACAACAACAACAAAAACAAAACAAAACAAAACAAAAAATCCTCAAACTCTTTTGCAGCATAATTAGCTGAATCTACTGGCTTTCCAGGGGCAAGGATGATATATATTTATCCTCAATGTCCCTATCAACTCTAATAATCCCTAAAAATAATAAAATAATTGATCAATAAACATTTGGTGTTCTAAGACATCTGTTTTTTTAGGCAGTAGTAGACATATACTGTTACTTGCATGGCAGTGGTAGAGCAGTGTGAGGAAGAAGAGGGAAACAGAAGAGAGGAAGGGGTAGAGTACCAACTGGAAATAGCCTTTAATAAGGTCATGAACAAAGTCTTCAGCATCCCAATTGTTTTGATGATGATTGCCACATTCACGTTGACCTATGGTTATGTTAATTTTACCTTATGAACCTCAATATTCTTTGGCTGAAAAAATCAAAATATCACACACAACACTCGTTTCCTAGAGATTGAGCATAAGAGAGTCTTCTGTCTTCATTAATGTGTTAATGAGCTAGGTCAGATGTTTATAGATTTTCATCAAATTAATCAGACAAAGAACCCTGTAGTCAACTTGACTTCCTTTCTCCAAAGTTCATTAAAATATAATCTTTGACAATTAAATTGAGCATTGCTTATCTGTTGCTGGGATACCATTACCTCCTCTAGTCAAGAAGGTACTTAGGATGGAGAGAAAGAAAAATAATGTTTGGCCATATGCCCATTTGGAAGGTATTCATCATTATTGTAATATTAATTTTTATAAGCTACTATAGCACGCTAGAGCCAGAAGAAAAAAAAATAGTATAAAGAATTTATTTTACAACTGTAGAAAATTTGTCCTAATGACAAGCATTCAAATATTTAAGTTCATAAAAATTTAGTGGTAAAATCTGGGCCACTACTATATATTCATCAATTTTGTTCTTATTCCTAATTAAAGGTTTTACTGTATCTAAACAATTCCCACTGTCTTCAGCATAATATGCTTTATTTCTAACTTTCTACTCTTTTGTATTGGAAACCTATCTTAAATTCCCTCTTTCAAAATTAAATTTATCAGCAAGAGTCCTAGGCTGAGCCTAAATAGGAATTTAGGACTATAAAATATTATGTCTGGCAAACAGTAGTCCAGGAAACTAGAGGACTATTGAAAACAAAATCATGTACCACTATACGCAGCTTGAACACTGAAGACAGAAATTACCTGCCCCTACTCAGATTACTGACCATATTAACATGACTTTACTACCCCATTGTCTTCATCAGCATAACATTACTATTTTATGACTTTTGCCCAGGCAAATAGCTTGATTGCTCCTTAGAGGAACTTTCCAAAACACTCATCAACATTTCAATAAAATCCGTACCTGTTGCTTTAATCAATTCTATCATTACATCATAATTCTTATCTAATTCCAGTCAAGTTCTCACTTAGAGGACTGGTTCTGTGAGGAGCTCATGTAGTTCCAGCCACTAAAGAGATTGGAAAATTACTTGAGCCTGGTAGTGAACAATGATCATGCCTGTGAACAGCCACTGCACTCCAGCCTGGGCAACATATCAAGACATCATCTCTTAAGAAAATGTGTATATATATGTATATATCTCACTTTGATAGATCTGACTGACCCAAACTCTAACTTCTTAATAAATTTCTTCTTTTCCTTTCCCCCATGACACTATCAGAGGTCTGTCAAGAAGAATTCTCCTTTAATGTAGTAAAGAAAAAACTCAGCTTTGTTTTATCAACGGTTTTTGGGTTGATGATATCTAGAGAGAAGGCATTTGATACTACACAAAGACTAATGAGTTGTCTGGGAAATAAGATGTGTTCATGAAGGCAGGAGTCATGAGCTTGATAATGCAAACAAATGTGAGTCATCAAGATGGCAATTCCCCATATAGCAAGGTCTTTTTCATGTGATTTTTCTTCTGGGCCAGGCTAACATCAGAATTATGACCAAATTTTTATTTTTATTTTTTTTTGAGATGGCGTCTTGCTCTGCAGGCTGGAGTGTAGTGGCATGATCTTGGCTCACTGCAACCTCTGCCTCCCAGGTTCAAGCAATTCTCCTGCCTCTGCCTCCTGAGTAGCTAGGACTACAGGTGCATGCCACCACACTTGGCTAATTTTTGTATTTTTAGTAGAGACGAGGTTTCACTATGTTGGCCAGGCTGGTCTGGAACTCCTGACCTCGTGATCTGCCCACCTTAGCCTCCCAAAGTGTTGGGATTACAGGCGTGAGCCACCACACCTGGCTGACCAAATCAATGATAACTAAAAACTCTAAACAGTAATGAAGGAAAAGACTGTTTGGATATTCTTGTTAGTTAAGGTTATTGGGAATTAAGTAACAGAATAACTATAGCTAACACAATTGGTGAAAGTAAAGATGTTACCAAAACACTAGAGGTTCTGTCTAGGTCCTGCTGATCAGCTCACAGAATGCCAATCACTGAGACAATGAGTATTGCCAAAGCAAAAGCCTTTAATCAGGTGCTGCAGCTTAGGAAAACAGGAGATAAATTATCAAATCCATCTCACTGACTAAAATTGGGAGGTTTGTATAGTGGAGAAAGTAGAGAGGAGAACAGGAATTAGGGAGGAGTAAGGAAGTGATCATGATGGATGAGGGATTCTGGCATCTGTCTGCACGTGGTGATCCAGAGTTTCAGTTCCTTGCCTGATGGTTAGTTTCCTGAGGAAGGAACTCAGGTGAGACCAATGTAAGTTTCAAGGTTTAAGACCAGGGAGAGTCAATTTCTGCTTATTCAAAAACCTGTAAATATTAGTTCTTTTAAACAATTGGGCCAGTTGTAAACGCTGCTGGAAATTTTCACTGAATAAAAAAATAAAAATAGTCTCAGGAAGTACAGTGAGCTAAGAGGCCTCTTGGTTATAGCAATAAGTTGTCTTGGAAATTTTATGGAGAGCACATTAAAGAATGAAGCTAAGATTCAATCACTCTTACCACCTGTTTCTAACTTTTTTCTAGATTCCTAGGACAGACAAACTCTCAGTTCAGGTTAGATAGCCAACCCTGGATGCTCCAACTTTGAGTGGAGGTCCATGTTATATGAATGCTGAGAGCTCCTCTTGTGTATGAAAATTAGAGAATGTACATTTGCTTAAAGAAAATGAACCTAGTACACCAAGAGAACTACTTAACATTTGAGCATTTTTCTAGGTATTTTCATTCCTATTTTAAATAAATATATATTTCTTAACCTTTATTTAAAAAAAAATTTATATTCTTTACCATGCGATCATTTAAACTTACAAATATACTTAAAACATATTTCCATGTAAAAAATATTTTATGGCATTACTTTAATAGCTGATTGGATGTACTTTTACTGAATGGATGTACTTCCATTATTTCTAATTTATTTATACGTCTTTTTAAAGAGTCTCCAGTGAAAATCCTTCTACCTATATATTGTCATATTTGATTTTTAAGTATTTATAAATATAACTACTACTCCACAGAATATGCCGACTTCAAAGCTGATAGTTTCATAGGCTCAAATTGCCTCTAGAAATAGTCCAGTTCATACTCACAAAAAGAATATATGTTATTTGCAGTTTTATTGCAACTGCAGTAACAAAATTTCATTTTAATTGTTGGTAATTAGATAGTTTTTTTATGTGTCTCTTACTACCATTATTAAAAGAGAAATTGAATAGTTTAAATAGTTACTGAAAATGTATGGTTCTGCTTTCCTAATTTTCCCTTTTCTATACTTTACCTATCTTCTCTGGATACATTTATTTTTTATCTTAATGCCTAGAATAAGCTTTCTTTCATTACAGATATAAGTCTTTTGTCAGGCATATGTGGAAACAAATATTTTCCCTATTTGATGTTTTGTCTTTTAATTTTTCCATAGTGCATTTATTCTGTATAAAAACATAACATGTTTTGAAGCCAAATCAATATTTCTCTTTCTTTTATAATTTATTTGAGAGTCAAGTTTAAGAGTCCTTCCTAATTCTAGGGCAACATAACTTTTGGTTTTATGTATTCTGCAGTTATTTTGTAATTACATCTAACTTAAACCATTTAATTCAATTTTGAATTTTTTTGTTGTTAGGCATAGATCTTCATTAACTTTTATCCCCAAATAATGTTATTTCAATAATTATTTATTGTGGGTTATCTTTCATACATTAATTTATTGTCTATATGCTTAAATTTGTTTCCAGAATGAACAATCATTTGGCAATTGATTGTTTGTTCCCCAAATATAAGTCCATTGTTCTTGTTTTTTTCCTTTACCAATACCGCCACACTGTTGAATTCCTGAGGCATTATGTTTTAATGTTTGGTAGAAAATTATTTTCCTCACTATTTTTTTGGTTCCAAGTTATGGCTCATCAAAGACTGTGATAATTTAGAAAAACTTTAAAATTGTGTGTCAACATCTCAAAATCATTCATTAGAAGTTGTAATTATCATAAATTAAATTGATGAAAAATTGTATGTGTATAATATAAAAGCCGTGAGACTAAAATACAAACTTCATCTGAAACTTCATTAATAGAAGATATTCAAAACAAAAAGACAAAAACCATGCCATTTTAAAGCTACATAGGTGAGGATATTTTGCTTATTACCAACTGAAACCAATTCTGATAAATAAGCCACAAATAACTTTACTGGAAATACCTGGGTAGCTCCCAGAATCAAATAAAAACCCGAGAACCTAAGCCTTAGAAAAGAAAAGCACCAAGAGAGCTCTGGAAACCAAAGAAGCAGTCCCTTATACTTACCATCAAATTATGTGGTTTCATCCTCTTCTGTCCTATCTACAGAGAATGTGGTAAGTTACAGAAGTTTTATTGTGTTTTTTCATAGTCATACATACAAACAATGCACAAAAACTAAAACAAAAAACAAAACCCCACAGAAGTCTTAATTATATTGCTTACTTGCTTGCCACAAAGTGAACACTTGAATAATTATCACCCAGGTCAAGACAGATTATTGTCACCACCTCCAAATTTCTTAGGCCATCACAATCTCTAGTCCCTTTTTCTCACCATAGGTAATTTATAGTGGCTTCTAACATTATAGTTGCAACTTGCTTGTTATTTACATTAATATTATTAGAATTACATATCATATATCCCCTTTTATCTCACTGCTTTGGCTCCCCATTATGTTTGCTAAGTGTGTCGCTGCAGTTTTTTCTTTTTCTCTACATTATAGTTTCCATTGTATGAATAATACCACAATTTATCCTTTTTTTCAACTATTGATGAACATTTGTGTTATTTTTGTTTATCTCATAAATCTGCTAAAGGCATTCTTGTGCATTTCAGCACTTTATGGTCTACTCATATGTGATTTTCCTTTATAATTATCCTGCTTGGTTTTCATTGGGATTCTTAAATCTATGGGTTAGAATTTTAAATCATTTTTGAAAGAAAAACTTACCCAGTTTTTTCAAATATTTATTCTGCCTAATTCTCCCTTTCTTTTTTCTGTGAAGCCATTTACTCATATGTTATCAATTTAAGTGCATTCCATGTTGTTTCCAAATATCTGTGTTTATTTTCTTCATCTCTTTGTCTTTTTTTTTCCTCTCTCTACTTTGATATACTCAAATACTCAAAATACACTTTGAGTATTTTCTACTTTCTTGTTTAATCCTGTCTTCTTCTATGCCCAACCTCTCATTAAATCCATCTAGTAATTCTTAATTTTGGCTGGTTAATGTTTTGTTCCAATAATATTCACTTAGTTTTATTTTTTTTTTTAATTCCCATCTGATACTGAAATCTTTCACCTTTTTGTTCTCTTAATTTTATCCTCTACACATGAATAAGGTAATCACAGTGCTCTTGAAAGTCTAATGCTGGCCGGGTGCGGTGGCTCACACCTGTAATGGCACTTTGGGAGGCCGAGGCAGGCGGATCATGAGGTCAGGAGCTTGAGACCAGCCTGGCCAACATAGTGAAACCCCATCTCTACTAAAGATATGAAAAATTAGCCGGGCGTGGTGGAGGGCACCTGTAATCCCAGGTACTCAGGAAGCTGAGGCAGGAGAATTGCTTGAACCCAGAAGGCGGAGGTTGCAGTGAGCTGAGATTGCACCATTGCACTCTGGCCTGGATGACAGTGTGAGACTCTGTCTCAGGAAAAGAAAAAAAAAATGTCCAATGCTACCTCTTATGTATAAATTATCTGTAGGTCTGGATTTATTGTATGTTTTTGTTCTTCATTACTGGTCACGTGGTTTTTGTATACCTAGTAATTTTTTTATTTTATTCTGGACTCCGCGTGTGTATATATATATATAAATATAATGACTGATGTTACAGATGATATCATCATTCTTTAGTGAGAGTTCACCCTTTCTTCTGTTAGGCACCTGAGGTGGGATACTGATCACCTAAATGCTTCAGGATCTGATCTACTCAATGGTTTGCATGTTTATTAAACCTTAATCTACCTCTGATTTGGCCCTGGTCTTACTGCGTTATCCTCAAGATGTTTCAATTAAATATCTAATTTATCTTTGCTTCATCAGTACTGAAAAGATATATGGGTGACTCAGTTCCATAAAGTTTCCTGCTAGTTCCTATAATCTCCTAACATAACAACTTCAAATTCCATCTCAAATCCTGAGGATGACAATTTGGGTGTATGTTTTTTCTTACATTTCAATCTGTCCCATTAAATTACTTGAATGTCAAAATCTCTACTGGTATTTTTGCCTTCATCAGCGGTCTTACATGATAGCCCAAGCCTGTATCTTTGGCCTCTAGAAGTATCTAGAGTTAGCTAATGTCTACAGATGAAAGGTAACTATAGGTCATCAACTTCAATTTATATTTCTCTCTATGGATTCATCTTTCTTATGTTTTGATTTTAGAAGCTCTCCACTTGGTTAATCTTATTCAAAGCATTGTGATACTGCAGATTTCACTCTGTCTCTGAGATGATTTTAGATTGGATTTTTGGACTGTGGAGATATAGATGATGTAGATAAATGTATCTACAGTTTATATAAACTGCACTAATCTTAAATGTACACCACATTGAACTTTTAATTTGTGTATACTTTTAAATCACAGCGTGGATTAATATGTAAAATGTGTCTGGGGCTCCAGACTCTTATACTCTTTCTCACTTAATACTCTCAAGACATCCAAGAACTTAGATACTAATGTTCCTTCCCTTTTAAGACCCTAGGAACCCCAGAACCCAGTGCCATTTCCCATTATATGGCCCAAGAAGTAACCATTATTTTAGCTTTCTTTACCATATATTAGTTTTGCCGATTCTTAAAGTTTATGTCTATGAAGTTGTATAATATGTAACTTTTGTGCTATTATTTGTTCAATCTAATATACATATAATAAAATGTAATGTATATGTTTATTATGTAATGTGTATTATATTGTATGAGTCAACATCAATTTCTCTAACTCCTGTTAATAGACATTGGATTTCTTCTAATTTTAAACTATTGTATAAAGCTGCCTTTACTATTCTTATGCATGTATTTTTTACTATCCTTATGCGTGTCTTTTAGTGGGCATGTCTCTTCATTTCTCTCGGGAATGTACCTAGGAGTAGAATTGCTAGTTCATAAAGTAAGCATATGTTTATCTTTGGTAGATGCAGCCAAACAGTTTCTCAAAGTTGTTTTTCCAATCTGCATTCCCACCAGCAATTCAGGTCATTTGCATCGTCACCAACACTAGCTATTTTTAACCTTTAAAACGTTTAGTCATTCTAACAGATGTGGTTCTTACGTTTTGCGATAACTTAACAACATTGAGTACCTGTCCAAATGTTTATTAACTATTTTGGTTTTCTGTTTCTTTAATGCCTGTTTTAAAATTTTGTCTGTTTTGGCCAGGCGTGCTGGCTCATGCCTGTAATCCCAGCACTTAGGGAGGCCAAGGTGGGTGGATCGCTTGAGGTCAGGAATTCGAGACCAGCCTGGCCAACTAAAAATACAAAAAATAAAAATAAAAAAAATTATCCAGGTCTGGTGGTGTGTGCCTGTAACCCCAGCTACTCAGGAGGCTAAGGCAGGAGAATCTCTGGAACCCAGGAGGCAGAGGCTGCAGTGAGCCAAGATCGTGCCACCATACTCTAGCCTGGGCAACAGAGCGAGACTCTGTCTCAAAAAAAAAAAAAAGAATTTTGTCTTTTTTAAAAAAATTTGCTGTTTGTCTTTTTATTGGCCTGTAGATGTTTGGGTTTTTAAAATATATTCTGAATATAAATTCTTTGATATCTTATTCCAGTCTGTGACTTGCCTCTTTACAGTTAAAATGATATTCAATGAACACAGTAGAGCTTAATTCAATTAAAGCTAATGGATCAATGTTTTCATCTACAGTTAATGGATGTTTTTTGTTCGGTGTCAGAATTGCTTGATTAAAAATTCTTCTAAGCTGGGCATGGTGGTGTACACCTGTAGTCCCATCTACTCAGGAGTCTGAGGTGGGAGGACTACTTGGTCCCAGGCATTTGAGGCTTCTGGGAGCTGTGATTCTGTTGCTACACCCCAGTCTGGCCAACAGAGTAAAATCCTGTCTTTTTTTTTTTTTTAATCTAAATTTTTTGTTTTGTTTTACTTGTCACATCCTTTCCTACAATTCATCTCATATCAGTGTAGTCCTTTTGGGTCCTGCCTAATCTAGTTATTCTTCAATTTGTTGTCATCTTTGTTGTTTTGAGAAACTTTTTTTTTTAACGTGGGGATTCACAAGTCTTAAATTTTGTCACTCTAATTCTTCACAGCCTCCTTTTCTCACTTTGCTAATATCCTCAAGCAGCAGCAGTCCTCTGCCTGGTCCTTAGGATATGCCCAGAATTGGAAAATTCATACAAGGACTAGGGGAATGGCCTATGCACATCAGGAAACTTCCTTCTGGAATTTGAATTCACCTAGTCCTTTTTGCCTCCACAATACTTATTTTTGTAATAATCAGTAGAAAAATTGTTGCCACAATCCACTTGATCTTACTTTGAAATGGAAGCCCTTCATTGCCAAATTATTAAATCTAAGATGAACTTATATTACTTGAATAAAATTTTCTAGCTTAATATCATTTTGGTTAGAAAACCAGTGATAAAATTTGTTGAGACCCGCTTTAGGTCCAACATAGGGTCAGATTTTAAGTATCCTTATGTTTGAAAATAATGCATATTATGCCATTTTTGGATGCAGTATTCTATAACTCAGTTATGCATGTTAAGTATGCTGTTCGAGTGTTTTAAATCCTTTTTGGTTTTCCATCTGAAACTATGATTGTGGATATGTCTCTTTGTTGTTTTATTTCTAGCAATATTTTGTTTTTTAGTTGAGAGGCTAGGTCAAATATGTACAAAATTCATATTAAGTTGTACAAAGCTTGTACAAAGTTCAAGCTATTCTCTTGCCTCAGCCTCCTGAGTAGCTGGGACTACAGGCACCTGCCACCATGTCCGGCTATTTTTTTTTTTCTTTTTTTGTAATTTTAGTAGAGATGGAGTTTCATCATGTTGGCCAGGCTGGTCTTGAACTCCGGACCTCAGGTGATCTGCCCATATTGGCTTCCTAAAATCCTAGCACTACAGGCATGAGCCACTGCTCCCGGCCTAAAACGTTTTTTAAATTTAACTGTTATTTTAATTCAAGGGTACCTGTGCAGGTTTGTTATATAGGTAAACTTGTGTCATGGGGTTTTGCTGTGTGGATTATTTCATCACCCAGATATCAAGCCTAGTATCAATTAGTTACTTTTCCTAATCCCCTCCTTCCTCAAATTTGAAATTTAAATTTTTTAACCAACACAATATGGCCCTCTTTAATAAACCTTCTTCCACTAAAATTCTAAAATTTAGTTTTGTTTTGCTAGTATATATTTTTCTATGCTTTTTACTTTCAAAATTTTGGACACTTTGGTTTTAAATGTTTCTCTTAACGTTGCATAGGTTTTTTTTTTTTTCCTACTATGATAATCCTTTTTCAGATATTTATTTATAATAAAAATACTATTATCTTCGGTAGAATTTACTATATTACCATTTAGTTTTGTGATTATTCCATACATCTTATGTTTCTTTTGCTTTTTTTCTTTGTTTCATATCCTTTGGCTTTATTATCCTTCTAGTAATTGCCCTATAGAATTCAGCGTGCATGTTGCCTTATCAAATAATGTTAGCTGATACTTTCATCCTTCTCCTGATCAAAATGAAAGCCTTAAAACACTCCAGTCATATCACATCTCCCATCCCCTTAATTTTTTCTGTGTGTGTGTGTGTGTGTGTGTTAGCTATCCAATGTCTTAAGCAAATTATTTCATTTTATATTTTGCCTAATTTTTCTAGTTGTCCTGAGATAATTAGTCTGAATTTATGTCAATAAATTCTATTTCTATTTTTGCTTCCTGAGGATTTTACTTATATTCTTCAAGTTCAGCAATGACTTTAGATTAATAGATATATCATAGTTTTTTTAAGTGATTTAAATGGGGAAAAAACTTTCTCATGAATCTAGTCTATGTATAATAGTTTTTTTAAGTGATTTAAGTGGGGAGAAACTTTTTCAGGAGTATAGTTTAAATGTTTGCTGTAAACAGAAGTCACAATTTTTACTTTTCCCATCTTAATCTTCACTATTTTGAATTTCAATATTAAACTCATTATGGATGAAATATTTTCTCATTTTATTTTCTTCTTTCTATTGTTTTAGAAATCATTATTACTATTTTCCTAGTGGTTTTGTTAATCTATCTCCATTTCAGATTTACAAAAGCCTGAGATTATCAGTCGCTTTATCTCCCTCCTGAACCTCACAGGTCCCTTGACAGCCTTAGCTCTGACTTCCCATCCTCTCTAAAGAGCTTTTGATGTCTAGTTTTTAAATTCCAATAGTTTTAAACTTTTCATTTTGATATTATTTCAATACTACAAGAAACTTGCTGAGTAGTTCAAAGAACTCTCACATCACAATTGTCAGCATTTTAGCGTGTTTGACCATTCTTTCATTATGAAGAGTTTGTAAGTTACAGACATACTGCCTAATTATCCCCTAAAATTTAGTCTGAATTTACTAAAAACAAGGACACTTTCCCACACAGTACAATCATCAAAATTTTTAAATTTTATACAATAATGTCATACAATCCTCATAATAATAATACTCCATTCATATTTCAGAAATTGTTTACACAATGTTCTTATTTCAGTAATTAAGGATCATGTTTTCATTCAATAGTTTCTCCAATCCCTTCAATATAAAGCAGTTCCTCAGTCCTTTATTTTCATGACTTGATCATTTTTGAAAATAACAAGCCAGCCACCTCAGTTTCAGTCTGATATTTCCCTAAGATTATGCCACTATGGCAATTTATACAACTATTACAGGAAGACATCAGTGCATCCTATCAGTAGGTGTATGATATTACCTCCCCTATTACTGAAGATGCTAAATTTTATCATCTGGTGAAAATGGTGTCTGCCAGTTTTCTACACTGGAACTTTAATAAGTATTTTTTATTTATTAATTCATAAGTGATTATTTTAGCTAGCATTCCACTCTAAGGTAAAGCTCTCCCCCTACTCCACTAGTTTATTTATGTACTCAAATAAATAACAAAATGCACTCATAGTTTTCTATTTTATTTAACCAGTTATAATTCATAATAATTATTATTAATGTTGATACTTAAATTATCCCAGATTTGGACAGTGGGAGTCCCTTAATCTGTCTTGTTCTTTGAATACTTTTTTACTTATAGCCACAACAAGGTGTACCATGGTTCATCTTATGCCTTTCCCACTCCAGCTCCGGAATCAATCATTCCCTCAAACCTGGTATCTTCTAACAGAGAATGTTATTCAAAGACTAAGATTTGGATGCCAGGTGTGTTCATTGCCACTGGAGTGTCATTTTTAGGTTTCTTTCAGTGGACAAGATTAGGAAACATATCTGTATATGAATACCCTTTCACACACACATTTACTAAATCTATATATTAAATGTCACAAAGTTTATACCAATAACTAACTACAGTCTTATACCACAGGATTAATTTAGTTTATCTCTTTTTCATATTTGAATCTTTTCTGACAGTGAAAATCTGAAGTCTCATTATTGTCTATATATTTACATATTTGTTCAACTACTTTGGAATTAACTTTTCTTCCACTTGATTCCCCCAGGTGCTGTTGGCTGGGTGGGTTACCCTGTGCTAGATAGAAACCAATCAGTCATGCTGCCTATATTACATGAGCACTAGGGATAATAAGAGGAAGAGAGGCAATCTTTCTGGTTCTTAATCTACAAGATAGAAATAATTATTGTTTTAAACAGTCACATTTGTCCACCTATTTGCCCATATATTTGTTCAAAATTTATTCTGGCTTTTAAACCAAATTTCTGATATCATTTACTTTCTGTGGAAAGAATATCCTTTAGATTTTCATTTAGTGATGGTATGTGGTAGTAAGCTCTTTAATTTTGTCTTATTCTAAAAATATATTTATTTCATTCTTAGATAATTTTCTGATCATATAATTTTAGATTGACAGTAATTTTGTTTTGGCATCATGAATATTTATATTATTAAATAATCTTCTGACTTCCATTGCTAAACAGGTCAAATAATCACACATTTTCAAGTAATCTATTTTTCTTTCTGGTTGCTTTTAAAATCACGTATTTTAAAATTTATTTATTGCTGTTTCACTGTGCATGAGATTATATCTGTATGTATTTTTACTTTCCTGCTTGGAATTTTATTAAGTTACTTAGATCCAAAAATTGTTGTCTTTCCAAAAGTCACAATATATATTATTGAAATTGCTCTGTCAAAGTGTAGGGATATTTTTACCTTTAAAAATATTGTCAAATGTTAAACATATATTAACTTAATAGTCCCATAAGCTATTCCAAAAGTTGCATTTGCTCCAAATCCCAACTAATATTTTGAATCATATTATAATTACTGCCACTTTTTTTGTTTGTTTTGGTCTTAGTTTTAGTTATTTTGATAATCGTGCAGTGATATATCATTGGAGTTTTAATTTGCATTTTCCTAATGACTGATGATGTAGAGCATCGTTCCATATTTGAATATCCTTTTTTGGAAATTTCTATTCAACAATTTTGCCTATGCATCTTTTAGTGTTTTTTGTTGTTGTTGTTTATTGGAATGTAAGAGTTCTCGTATAATCTGCATATGAGTGCTTGGATAGATGTGGGTAATGCATCCATTGCGTTTTGCAATCCTACATACATACAGATTCAGCTTTCCAAATTCTTAAAAGAAAAACAATCTTTGAGACATAATTGACATTATGTTGAACTTATATTTTTAATTTAGAGTGAATTGACACCTTTTTACCTACTGTTCCAATCCATAAAACTTATCTTTCTCCAAGTGTTCTTTTATCTTTTTCAATTTAAAATAAAATTCTGGCTTTCAGCATAGAGGTCTTGCATATTTCTAGTTACGTTTATTCATAGGTGTTTTATCTTTTGTATTACTCTAAATGGTCTGTTCGCTTTTTTTATTTGATGTTGCTGATATGAAGTAATGTAATACCTTGTATTTTGTATATCGTTTTTGTATTGAATGATCTTATATGCATTTGCAAATTTAAAGATTTATAGATTCTTAAAGTTTTTCTACATGTTCAATCTTGCTTTCCAGGTATAGACACAACGTTATTTATTCATTTTTATTTTTATTTTTTTAAATTTCCAACTCTTATTTTAGATTGAGGGAGTGTATATACAAGTATATTACATGGATATATTGTAGGATTCTGAGGATAAGGATACAAATGATCCTGTCACCCAGTTAGTGAGCATGAAACCCAACAGTTTTTCAACACTTGCCCCACTTCCTTCCTCCTCTCTCTAGTAGTCCTTAGTCTTAGTTGTAGCCATCTTTATGTCCATGAGTATCCAATATTTAGCTGTTACTTATAAATGAGAACATGCAGTATTTGGTTTTTTGTTTCTGTTAATCTGCTTAGGATAACGGCCTTTTTAATAGCTGAATGGTATTCCATGCTGTATATGTTCCCCATATGTTTTATTCAATCCATCCACTTTTGATGGAATGCTAAGCAGATTCCATGTCTTTGCTATGGCAAATAGTGCTGTGATGAACATATCAGTTCATGTGTCCTTTTCGTAGAATGATTTATTTTGTTTTGAGTATATACCCATTAGTGGGATTACTAGGTCAAATGGTAGTTCTGCTCTGAGTTCTATGGGAAATCTTCAATCTGCTTTCCACAGTGGCTGAACTAATTTGCATTCCCACCAACAGTGTATAAGCATTCCCTTTTCTCCTCAGCCTCACCAGCATCTGTTGTTTTTTGACTTTTTAGTAATAACCATTATGACTAGTGTGAGATAGTACCTCAGTGTCATTTTGATTTGCATTTCTCTGATGATAAGCGATGTTGAACATTCTTTCATATATTTTTTGGCCACTTGTATGTCTTCTTTTGAAAAGTGTCTGTTCAGTAGCAGAAGAAAAGAAACTAAAATCAGAGCAAAACCAAATGAAATTGAGACCTAAAAATTCTTACAAAGAATTCATGAAGCCAAAAATTGGTTCTTTGAAAGGATAAACAAGGTTAATAGACTGCTAGCTAGATTAACAAAGAACAAAAGGGAGAACATCCAAATAGGCACAATCAGAAACTACAAAGGTAGCATCACAACAAATCCCACAGAAATACAAAAGATCTGGCCAGGTGCAGTGACTCACACCTGTAATCCTAGCACTTTGGGAGGCCGAGGTGAGTGGATCACTTGAGGTCAGGAGTTCAAGACCAGCCTGGCCAACATGGCGAAACCCCATCTCTACCAAAAATATATATACATTAAAAAATTAGTTGGGTGTGGTGGTGCATGCCTGTAATTCCAGCTACTTGGGAGGCTGAGGTAAGAGAATACCTTGAACCCAGGAGGCAGAGGTTGCAGTGAACTGAGATTGCACCACTGTCCTCCAGCTTGGGTGACAAAGTGAGACTCTGTCTGGAAGGAAAAAAAAAAGAAATACAAAAGATCCTCAGAGACTCTTATGAACCCCTCTAATGCATACAAACTAGAAAATCTAGAGGAAATGGATAAATTCCTGGAAACACACAACCACCTAAGACTTAATCAAGGAGAAATTGAAACTCTGAAGACCAATATCAAGTCCTGAAATTGAATCAGTAATAAAATCCTACCAATCAAAAGAAGCCCTAGACAAGGTGAATACACAGCCAAATTCTAACAGATATACAAAGAATAGCTTGTAACAATTCTACTAAAACTATTCCAAAAAAAAAAAAAATGATGAGACTCCTCCCTAACTCATTCTACAAAATCGGCATCATCCTGATATCCAAACCTGACAAAGACACAATGAAAAAAGAAAGCTACAAGTCAGTACCCCTGATTAACATCGACACAAAAATCCTTAACAAAATACTAGCAAACCAAACCAGCACATCAAAAAGTTAATCCATCATGATCAATTATTGTGCTAGCTATAAATACAGTGGCATGGGATATCATTTTCATTCACAGGATGAATGTTTTCCATATTTTATAATTGAATTTAATGTTTGCTCTAGGCTTTTTCTTGGTATTTTTTCTTGGGTCAATAAAATTTCCTTCTTTGCCTAGTCTTCTACAGTATAAGTGAGTATTGATTTTACGTATTTTTGCATCTATTCAGACAAGCAAATGTTATTTGTTTTATGTTAATATGGTGAATTGCTTTAAAAGAGTGTTCTGATGTTAACTACTCTAGTGTACCTAGAATTTTCTTTTGCTTATATATAATGAATGATATATCATGTAATAATAATTACTGTCTTTCTATTGAATTGACTCTTATTAAATGTACTTCTTGATCCTTGGTGGTATAAGGTTTCTACTGATATTAAAATTTATTAATATTGGAATATTAGCTTTCTTCATGGTATATTTGTAAGATTTAACTTTGTTTTTGTTTCGTTTTTTGAGACAGTCTTGTTCTGTCTCCCAGGCTGGAGTGTAGTGGCATGATCTCGGCTCACTGCAGCCTTGATCTTTCAGGTTCCAGTGATTTTCCTGCCTCAGTCTCTGAGTTTCCTGCCCCAGCTTCCTGAGTAGCTGGGACTACAGGCGAGTGCCACCATGCCTGGATAATTTTTATATTTTTAGCAGAGACAGGGTTTCACCACGTTGGCCAGCCCAGTCTCAAACTCTTGACCTCAAGTGATCCACCCGCCTCAGCCTCCCAAAGTGCTGGGATTACAGGCATTAGCCACTGCACCCAGCCTGATTTAACTTTTATTTTATTTTCAAACTTTTACTTCCTCATATTTTAGAATTATAAGCCATATGTAGTGACGATTTACTTTGTATTTATTTTTACAATTTTTGTCATATATTTTTACGTAAAATGTAACTTACTAACATGTGCATTAAATTCTCCATTTGAATATCTGTTTTAATCTGTCCCATCTATTTTGTTCATTTTATTTTCTTACCTTCAGATTTCATTGTATTCTGCCTTCACCCCCATTAATTTGCAACTTAGGTATAATGCTGCTGCTTTTCCTCTTTCTCTTCATAGTTACCCTAGATACTAAAACATACATTGTCAATTCATTAGAGATTACTTTAATATATTTACCATATACTAACTAGTATCTGACTACAGACATTTGTCTCTCTTTATTGCTATATTTTTCTACTATTAGTTTTATAAATTTAACATATATTTCAAACCCCAGAAGATGTAAACATTATTGTTTCAAACAGTCAATATTTTAGATTAACTTATACAGCTACCCTTTTACTTATTTACCATGTTTTTGAGCACTACCCTAGTTTCCTCTGGAATCTTGATTCTTCTGTCAGAAGAATTCCATCAGATAAGGTATTTATTTTTGTAAAAATCTGCATTTTTTATTTTTTAATCAATCTTTATTTTGTCTTCATTGTTGAAGCTTATTTTCACTGGATATGGCATTTTATTGCGGCATTATTTTCTTTCTAACCTTCCAAACTGGTGTTGTGGTGTTATTTCAGGAAAGGTTTACTTTTTCTCTGTGCCGGAGATAATGTCTCGGCACAGCTTTATTCTAGTTTGCCATTATTACTAGTTAATGTTTTTTCCAAAGTTACAAATAAAACCTGGGGTATTGTTATCACTCTCGTATTGTTTCACTGAAAAAATCTATTTAGCCTTTTAGTTCTTTAAAAGTTACCTTCTTTCCTTTCCCTTTTGTGTGTGTGATCTGACCACAGACATGTACAACACACAGTCAGCAAGCAGCTGATGGGGGAGTTGTATGTAGAATATTAAACTCAGAATTTGCTATTTCTAGAATCTTAGCTTCTTGAGTACTAAATCTTCTGTTGATCTTTCATGCTTTCAAACAGTTATTTATTGCCTTCATCTCCAATTCTTGAGGGGGGTTAATGTAATTCCAGTATTTTCTTCATCATGAAAAAAGAATATAAATATATTTAAATTAACAAAATCTGTGGTATTCTACAAGAATGGCTACAACTCTTTACTCTTGCCAGAGGCTCATTACTTTTATTTTTTGGTTTTTTTATTTTTTTATTATACTTTAAGTTCTAGGGTACATGTGCACAAGTACAGGTTTGTTACATATGTATACATGTGCCATGTTGGTGTGCTGGACCCGTTAACTCACCATTTACATTAGGTATATCTCCTAATGCTATCCCTCCCCACTCCCCCCACACCATGACAGACTCGGTGTGTGATGTTCCCCTTCCTGTCTCCAACTGTTCTCATTATTCAATTCCCGCCTATGAATGAGAACATGTGGTGTTTGGTTTTTTGTCCCTGCGATAGTTTGCTGAGAATGATGGTTTCCAGCTTCATCCATGTCCCTACAAAGGACATGAACTCAACCTTTTTTATGGCCGCATAGTATTCCATGGTGTACATGTGCCACGTTTTCTCAATCCAGTTTATCATTGATGGACATTTGGGTTGGTTCCAAGTCTTTGCTATTGTGAATACTGCCGCAGTAAACGTATGTGTGCATGTGTCTTTATAGCAGCATGATTTATAATCCTTTGGATTTATACCCAGTAATGGGATGGCTGTGTCAAATGGTATTTCTAGTTCTAGATCGTTGAGGAATCGCCACACTGACTTCCACAATGGTTGAACCAGTTTACAGTCCCACCAACAGTGCAAAAGTGTTCTTATTTCTCCACATCCTCTCCAGCACCTGCTGTTTCCTGACTTTTTAATGATTGCCATTCTAACTGGTGTGAGATGATATCTCATTGTGGTTTTGATTTGCATTTTTCTGACGGCCAGTGATGATGAGCATTTTTTCATGTGTCTGTTGGCTGCATAAATGTCTTCTTTTGAGAAGTGTCTGTTCATATTCTTTGCCGACTTTTTGATGGGGTTTTTTTCTTGTAAATTTGTGTGAGTTCTTTGTAGATTCTGGATATTGGCCCTTTGTCAGATGAGTAGATTGCAAGAATTTTCTCCTATTCTGTAGGTTGCCTGTTCACGCTGATGGTAGTTTCCTTTGCTGTGCAGAAGCTCTTTAGTTTAATTAGATCCCATTTGTCAATTTTGGCTTTTGTTGCCATTGCTTTTGGTGTTTTAGAAATGAAGTCCTTGCCCATGCCTATGTCCTGAATGGTATTGCCTAGGTTTTCTTCTAGGGTTTTTATGGTTTTAGATCTAACATTTAAGTCTTTAATCCATCTTGAATTAATTTTTGAATAAGCTGTAAGGAAGGGATCCAGTTTCAGCTTTCTATATATGGCTGGCCAGTTTTTCCAGTGCCATTTACAAAATAGGGAATCCTTTCCCCATTGCTTGTTTTTGTCAGGTTTGTCAAAGATTAGATGGTTGTAGATGTGTGGTATTATTTTTGAGGCCTCTATTCTGTTCCATTGGTCTATCTCTCTGTTTTGGTACCAGTACCATGCTGTTTTGGTTACTGTAGCCTTGTAGTAGAGTTTGAAGTCAGGTAGCATGATGCCTCCAGCTTTGTTCTTTTGGCTTAGGATTGACTTGGCAATGTGGGCTCTTTTTTGGTTCCATAATAACTTTAAAGTAGTTTTTTCCAATTCTGTGAAGAAAGTCATTGGTAGCTTGATGGGGATGGCATTGAATCTATAAATTACCCTGGGCAGTATGGTCATTTTCACGATATTGATTCTGCCTACCCATGAGCATGGAATGTTCTTCCATTTGTTTGTATCCTCTTTTATTTCCTTGAGCAGTAGTTTGTAGTTCTCCTTGAAGAGGTCCTTCACATCCCTTATAAGTTGGATTCCTAGGTATTTTATTCTCTTTGAAGCAATTGTGAATGAGAGTTCACTATTATTTGGCTCTCTGTTTGTCTGTTATTGGTATATAAGAATGCTTGTGATTTTTGCACATTGATTTTGTATCCTGAGACATTGCTGAAGTTGCTTATCAGCTTAAGGAGATTTTGGGCTGAGACGCTGGGGTTTTCTACATATACAATCATGTCATCTGCAAACAGGGACAATTTGACTTCCTCTTTTCCTGCTTGAATACCCTTTATTTCATTCTCCTGCCTAATTGCCCTGGCCAGAACTTTCAACACTATGTTGAATAGGAGTGGTGAGAGAGGGCATCCCTGTCTTGTGCCAGTTTTCAAAGGGAATGCTTCCAGTTTTTGCCCATTCAGTATGATATTGGCTGTGGGTTTGTCATAAATAGCTCTTATTATTTTGAGATACATCCCATCAATACCTAATTTATTGAGAGTTTTTAGCATGAAGCGCTGTTGAATTTTGTCAAAGGCCTTTTCTGCATCTATTCAGATAGATGTGGTTTTTGTCTTTGGTTCTGTTTTTGTCTTTGGTTTTTGTCTTTGGTTTTTGTCTTTGGTTTTTGTCTTTGGTTTTTGTCTTTGGTTCTGTTTATATGCTGGATTATGTTTATTGATTTGTGTATGTTGAACCAGCCTTGCATCCCAGGGATGAAGCTCACTTGATCATGGTGGATAAGCTTTTTGATGTGCTGCTGGATTCGGTTTGCCAGTATTTCATTGAGAATTGTTGCATCGATGTTCATCAGGGATATTGGTCTAAAATTCTTTTTTTGGTTTTGTCTCTACCAGGCTTTGGTATCAGGATGATGCTGGCCTCATAAAATGAGTTAGGGAGGATTCCCTCTTTTTCTACTGATTGGAATAGTTTCAGAAGGAATGGTACCAGCTCCTCCTTGTACCTCTGGTAGAATTTGGCTGTGAATCTGTCTGGTCCTGGACTTTTTTTGGTTGGTAGGCTTTTAATTATTGCCTCAATTTCAGAGCCTGTTATTGGTGTATTCAGGGATTCAACTTCTTCCTGGTTTAGTCTTGGGAAGGTGTATGTGTCCAGGAATTTATCCATTTCTTCTAGATTTTGTTTATTTGCATAGAGGTGTTTATAGTATTCTCTGATGGTAGTTTGTATTTCTGTGGGATCAGTGGTGATATCCCCTTTATCATTTTTTATTGCGTCTATTTGATTGTTCTCTCTTTTCTTCTTTATTAGTCTTGCTAGCGGTCTATCAATTTTGTTGATCTTTTCAAAAAACCAGCTCCTGGATTCATTGATTTTTTTTTTTTTTTGAATGGTTTTTTGTGTCTCTATCTCCTTCAGTTCTACTCTGATCTTAGTTATTTCTTGCCTTCTGCTAGCTTTTGAATGTGTTTGCTCTTCCTTCTCTAGTTCTTTCAATTGTGGTGGTAGTGTGTCAATTTTAGATCTTTCCTGCTTTCTCTTGTGGGCATTTAGTGCTATAAATTTCCCTCTACACAGTGCTTTAAATGTGTTCCAGAGATTCTAGTATGTTGTCTTTGTTCTCATTGGTTTCAAAGAACATCTTTATTTCTGCCTTCATTTTGTTATTTACCCAGTAGTCATTCCTGAGCAGGTTATTCAGTTTCCATGTAGTTGTGCAGTTTTGAGTGAGTTTCTTAATCCTGAGTTCTAGTTTGATTGCACTGTGGTCTGAGAGTTTGCTATAATTTCTGTTCTTTTATATTTGCTGAGGAGTGCTTTACTTCCAACTATGTGGTCAGTTTTGGAATAAGTGTGATGTGGTGCTGAGAAGAATGTATATTCTGTTGATTTGGGGTGGAGAGTTCTGTAGATGTCTATTAGGTCCACTTGGTGCAGAGCTGACTTCAATTCCTGGATATCCTTGTTAACTTTCTGTCTCGTTGATCTGTCTAATATTGACAGTGGGGTTTTGAAGTCTCCCATTATTATTGTGTAGGAGTCTAAGTCTCCTTGTAGGTCTCTAAGGACTTCCTTTATGAATCTGGGTGCTCCTGTATTGGGTGCATATATATTTAGGATAGTTAGCTCTTCTTGTTGAATTGATCCCTTGACCATTATGTAATGGCCTTCTTTGTCTCTTTTGATCTTTGTTGGTTTCAGTCTGTTTAATCAGTCTAGGATTGCAATCCCTGCCTTTGTTTTCCATTTGCTTGGTAGATCTTCCTTGATCCCTTTATTTTGAACCCCTTTGTATGTCTGCACATGAAATGGGTCTCCTGAATACAGCACACTGATGGGTCTTGACTCTTTATCTAATTTGCCAGTCTGTGTCTTTTAATTAGATCATTTAGCCCACTTATATTTAAGGTTAATATTGTTATGTGTGAATTTGATCCTGTCATTATGATGTTAGCTGGTTGTTTTGCCCATTAGTTGATGCAGTTTCTTCCTAGCATCGATGATCTTTACAATTTGGCATGTTTTTGCATTGGCTGGTACCAGTTGTTCCTTTCCATGTTTAGTGCTTCCTTCAGGAGCTCTTGTAGGTCAGGTCTGGTGGTGACAAAATCTCTCAGCATTTGTCTGTCTGTAAAGGATTTTATTTCTCCTTCACTTATGAAGCTTAGTTTGGCTGGATATGAAATTCTGGGTTGAAAATTCTTTTATTTAAGAATGTTGAGTATTGGCCTCCACTCTCTTCTGGCTTGTAGAGTTTCTGATGAGAGATCTGCTGTTAGTCTGATGGGCTTCCCTTTGTGGGTAACCTGACCTTTTTCTATGGCTGCCCTTAACATTTTTTCCTTCATTTCAATTTTGGTGAATCTGACAATTATGTGTCTTGGAGTTGCTCTTCTCTAGCAGTATCTTTGTGGCATTCTCTGTATTTCCTGAATTTGATTGTTGGCCTGCCTTGCTTGGCTGGGGAAGTTCTCCTGGATAATATCCTGCAGAGTGTTTTCCAACTTGGTTCCATTCTCCCTGTCACTTTCAGGTACACCAATCAGACGTAGATTTGGTCTTTTCACATAGTCCCGTATTTCTTGGAGGCTTTATTCATTTCTTTTTACTCTTTTTTCTCTAAACTTCTCTTCTCGTTTCATTCTGTTCATTTGATCTTCAATCACTGATACCCTTTCTTGCAGTTGATCAAATCAGCTACTGAAGCTTGTGCACTCATCAGGTAGTTCTCATGCCATGGTTTTCAGCTCCATCAGGTCATTTAAGGACTTCTTTACACAGGTTATTCTAGTTAGCCATTCATCTAATCTTTTTCCAAAGTTTTTAGCTTCTTTGCAATGGGTTCAAACTTCCTCCTTTAGCTTGGCGAAGTTTGATAGTCTGAAGCCTTCTTCTCTCAACTCATCAAAGTCATTGCCTGACCAGCTTTGTTCCATTGCTGGCGAGGAGCTGTGTTCCTTTGTAGGGGGAGAGGTGCTCTGATTTTTAGAATTTTCAGCTTTTCTGCTCTGTTTTTTCCCCATCTTTGTGGTTTTATCTACTTTTGGTCTTTGACAGTGATATACAGATGGGGTTTTGGTGTGGATGTCCTTTCTGTTTGTTAGTTTCCTTCTAGCAGTCAGGACCCTCAGCTGCAGGTCTGTTGGAGTTTGCTGGAGGTCTACTCCAGACCCTGTTTGCCTGGATATCAGCAGCAGAGGCTGCAGAATAGTGAATATTGCTGAACAGCAAATCTTTGCTGCCTGATCTTTTCTCCGGAAGCTTCGTCTCAGAGGGGTACCCAGCCATGTGAGGTGTCAGTCTGCCCTACTGGGGGGTGCCTCCCAGTTAGGCTACTCGGGGGTCAGCAACCCACCTGAGGAGGCAGTCTGTCTGTTCTCAGATCTCAAACTCCGTGCTTGGAGAACCAGTACTCTTTTCAAAGTTGTCAGACAGGGACATTTAAGTCTGCAGAGGTTTCTGCTGCCTTTTGTTTGGCTATGCCCTGCCCCCAGGGGTGGAGCCTACAGAGGCAGGCAGGCCTTCTTGAGCTGCTGTGGGCTCCACCGAGTTCGAGCTTCCTGGCCTCTTTGTTTAGCCAGAGACTCATTACTTTCAGTGTATTCCCACTTATCTGCTAACATTTTTCAATTTAACTGGTGTTCAGTGATATCTAACTTTTAAACTTTTTCATTGTTTACTTACTGGTGAGTTTAAACATATTTTTATGTTTTTAATAACTGTTTTTTTCTCTTCTATAAATTTCCTATTAAAAAATAACACATATACTTTGTCTTCAATTTCTGTTAAAACTCTCTTCATTAGTCAAACATTTCAGTTTGAGCTGTAATCTTAACTGCCATAGGTTTTTTGAGTGATGGTCTCTTTTTTTTTTTTTTTTTTTCCTGAGTGGAAATTTTTGTTTACTTTGGAAGACCCAGGACCTATATTATCTCTTGTAGGAAACATTCTTTGCCATTCAGGCAGGATATGTTTGATGGAAAGATTAGTAGAACATACAGCTACTGTACACTTTGTGATGGAATGTATCACGTAATACTAAAATTGCCACTGCAGTGGGAAAAAAACAAAATAACAAAACTGCTCCTCCTTAAATTTTCCAAGAAAAATTCCCAGAGTTTCTATTAAGACTTTTAATTTATATAGTACCAGGCTCAAATTCCCAATTTTACATAAAGGCAAATGCTATGCTATCATTATTATTCCCAGTACCGGGATGGAGAACTACCTCTCTCAAAAGAGCTACAACCCTTTACTACAGTTAAAAAATTCTTTGGCTGAGACCCCAGTTATTTTGATACTATCCCTGGTAATAGCTGCATAACAAACATAATTCACTGAAGCCTACTTAAGAGAATTACTGGTAAAAGAATAAAACATTTATTGAAATCAATTCTCTCTGTCCCAAAACTCTCAATTATAACTGTAGCTGTTAAAGAAATTGCTGCTGCTGAATGAATAAAACAGGTTTTAAATATAGATCTCTGAAAAGCCTTCAATTCCAGTCACGTTCTGATTACTGGAAAGACTCCACATTGCCCTTACTTCTTGGCACTTGAACTCCATGTAGTTTGAATGTGGACTGAGCAGAGCGAAAGGTAGGAAATTTCAAAACTGAAAAAGGGTGTGTGCTGTTAAACAGATTACTGTTTTCTTCCTAAAGAGAAACCAGAACTGCCATGGTAATAAGAATAGAAGGATATCATATAAATATTTTTGTGTATATAGAAAGGCAATCAGTAAGTGCCCAGTAAGTAATTTATGATGACAATCTTATAGAACTATTTTAACATATTTACTGGGAAACTTTCTTGAATACAGAGCTATACAAAGCACTCAGAATAGTCTGTGTCTTAAAATAACTGCAATTTAAATTAACTGATAAAATACATACCTTGAACATGTAATGTCCAATCTTAAGTACTAAGAAATCTGCAAAAATTCATATGTAAAAAAAGACTGTTCATTATCTACCTGATAAGGAATGTTTTCATGGTGAAAGTGGAACCTGCAATGATGGGCATCTTACTACTCACTCATTTTTACAAATCTATACTCCAGCATTCCTGTGAAGTATTGGTTAACTGGAGAAGTAGTTTTGGTCTTCTAGGTACCTCATCTGAATGCTTCAAATTGCCCATCAGACTCACATGTGCTCTGTCAAATTTATTGGGTACTTTTCAAGGGCAAAGATGGAATCTCTCTGGAGAATGTAGGCTCTTGATTCAGATATTCTTCAATTCCAGACCCATCTCTAATATTACTTTGTATCATCAGACTTAATATTTGAAACAATTTGCACTGTTACTTCATTTGGCAACTTGGAATGACAATATAAAAACTTACCTTGTAAGTTTGCTGTGAGTATTGAATTAAATAATTTATCTAATTTACATCCTGGCTTACAGAAATTGCTCACGAAATGCTATCTACCTTGATTATCTTTTTCATATAATATTGTATCTCAACATCTACAATAGTACTCAGCCAATAGAAAAGGTTCAATGAAAGTGTCATAAATGAATTAATGTGTGAAGTGACAAAGGCTCAAAAGCAGATAAAGAAGTCACCCTGAGGACAATAAGAATATAAACCAGCGCATTAACCTCACTGTATAAATTTCTGGGAGGAAAACACTGTGTCTTATTTACCATAATTTTCTTCACTTATCACAACATATTAAGGCAACATATTTAGATAACCACATAACTTAAACTACAAGGCAAATCATTAACTAAAACTTAGTGATTAGTTGTAATTACTAACTTCTTAAACATTTTAGTTAATACTTAATCAGTGCACTATTAATGGTACCATTAGCTTCTGTTGATTAAGTACTTGTTATGAGCCTTGTACTTCTTAAAATTCTTTATACATATATCCTCACTGCAACTTTTTGAAGAAACTGTAGTAAATAAATGAACAATTGTGAAACCATGAGCAAATTAAACCTCTTCTCTTTATACGTTAGTCATTCTCAGGCGGTTCAGTCATTCAGCAGAGCGAGAATGGACTAATACGGAGCTTTTGTCTTCTCTCTAGTTAGATCAAATGGAAAGTGCAAATCTTTCTTTTCATTTAGTTGGCTCCCCAAAATCTTAACTCATTCCAGCATTAACTCAAAAGCTTAAGCCAAAGTTCTGTATGAGACAAGACAAGTCCCTTCTGCCTATGAGATTATAAAATCAAAAACAAGTTAGTTACTTCCAAGATGTACTGGGGGTACAGGCATTGAGTAAATATTCCCTTTCCAAAAGGGAGAAATCAGGCAAAACAAAAGGACTACAGGCCCCATGAAAGTCAAAAACCCAGCAGAGCAATCATTAAATCTGAAAGCTCCAAAATAATGTCTTTTGAGTCCATGTCTCACATGCAGATCACACTGATACAAGGAGTGGTCTCCCAAGGCCTTGTGCAGCACTGCCCCTGTGGCTATATGCAGGACTCATCTCCCTTACCTGCTCTCAAGGGCTGGCATTGAGTGCCTGTGGCTCTTCTAGGTACACAGTGCAAGCTGTAGGTGGAACTACAATTCTGGGGTCTGGAAGACAGTAGCCCTCTTCTCACAGCTCCACTATGCAGTGTCCCAGTGGGAACTCTGTGTGGGGGCTCCAACCCCACATTTTCCCTTGCTGTCCTAGTAGAGGTTCCTTCACTATCCTAGTAAAGGTTCTCCATGAGGGTTCCACCCCTGCAGCAGACTTATGCTTGTACCTGTAGTGTTTCCTTACATCCTCTTAAATCTAGGCAGTGGCTCCCAAGCCTCAACTCTTGTCCTCTGTGCACCTGCAGGCCCAACACCACATGGATGCCACCAAGGCTTGGGGCTTACACCACCCCCTGAAGCAATGACCCAAGCTGTACCCTTGGCCCCTTTTAGCCAAAGCTGGAACTGAAGCATATTGATTTAGTATTAACTAAAATGTTTAAAAAGTTAATGCTCATAATTAATCATTAAGTTTTAGCTAGTGATTTGCCTAGTACTTTATGTACTTGTCTAAATGTGTTGCCTTAATATGCTGAGGTAAGTGAAGAAAATTCAAGTAAATAAGATGCAGTGTTTGCCTTCCAGAAACTTATACAATGAGGTTAATGCACCTAAATTCTTATTTAGTGGTTTATAAACTTATTGTTCTCAAGGTGACCTCTTTATCTGCTTTCGAGCCTTTATCTGAGACATGGGATGCAGGGCACCACGTCCCAAGGCTGCACAGAGCAGTGGGGTCCTGGGCCTGGCCCAGGAAACCATTTTGCCCTCTTAAGCCTCTAGGCTGTAATGGGAGGGGCTGCTATAAAGGTCTCTGAAATGTCTTGGAGGCATTTTTCCTATTGTCTTGGCTATTAGCTACTCTTTATTTATGCAAATTTCTGTAGCCTTCTTGAATTCCTCCCCAGTAAATGGGTTTTTCTTTTCTACTGCACGGCTGGGCTGCAAATCTTCCAAACTTGTATGCTCTGCTTTCCTTTTAAATATAAGTTCCAGTTTCAGGTTATTTCTTTGTTTATGCAAATAAGCATAGGCTTTTAGAAGAAGCCAGGTCACATCTTGAACACTTAGCTGCTTAAAAATTTATTCCACCAGATACCTTAAAGCATCTCTCTCAAGTTCAAAATTCCACAGATCTCTAAAGTAGGGGCACAGTGTCTCCAGTCTCTTTGCTAAAGCATAGCAAAAATCACCGTTGCTCCATTTTCCAATAAGTTTCTCACCTCCACCTGAGACCTCATCAGCCTGGCCATCTCTTTTTATATCACTCTTACTATTTTGGTCAAAATCATTCAACCAATCTATAGGAAGTTCCAAGCCTTTCCTCATCTTCCTGTCTTCTTCTGAGACCTCCAAACTGTTTCAACCTCTGCCCATCTCCCAGTTCCAAAGCTGCTTCCACATTTTCAGGTGTTTTTATTAGCATAGTCCCACTTTTCTAGGACCAGTTTTCTGTATTAGTCTGTTTTCACACTTCTATAAAGATATACCTGAGACTGGGTAATTTATAAAGAAAAGAGGTTTAATTGACTCAGTTATGCATGGTTGGGGAGGCCTCAGGAAACATACCTTCATGGTAGAAGGTGAAGGGAAAGCCGGCACATCCTACATATCTGGAGCAGTAGGATGAGAGCAAAGCGGGAGGTGCTACACACTTTCAAACGACCAGATCTCATGAGAACTCACTCACAAGAAAGCACTAGGGGGATGGTCCTAAACCATTAGAAACTGCCTCTATGTTCCAATCCCCTCCGACCAGACCCTACTGTCAACATTGAGGATTACAATTCAACATGAGATTTTAGTGGGGATAGAGAGGCAAACCATGTCAGGCCCTATGAAACAGGTTAAGGTCAAAGAGATAAGGACCAAGAAATTATTTATAGGACATATAAAATAACTCAGTTATAATTTCAGCACTTCAATCCTTGTTAATTCTCACTGTAGAACTGTTACCAAATTATACAATCAAAATTTATGTAACCTCAATGAAAAATTATATTACCAAAGTTGATAAGTGAAGCTACTGACTCTAATATTTAATTTTTATGTAACAAGTTTTATTACTAAAAGATCTCTGCTATCATCTTTACCAATGATCTTTCACCATTGATCTTTCTCAAAATTCTCAATATGATTGACTATGGAAAAAGAACAAAATATACAATAAACAACCTAAAACAAGGAAAAAAGTAAGTAAAACAAACCACCCTATTGAGCATCTGACAGAAAGCCCAAGTACTTACCTCAATATCTTTACTAATTAGCTCTGTGAGCAAGTTTCATTAGCTCTGTGGCCTTCTATTTTCTTGTGTGTTATAGCTAATCCTTATATAATATTTAGAATACAAAATGCCCCTAGCAACCTTTGCCTCCAAGGACCCCAACAGCCCTAGCAACGACCATTGACAGATTTCTGCAGCCCTCACTGATATCAATCTCAGCTTGTTTTTAAAAATTATAGGTAATAATTCCCAAATTTGAGGAGAAACGTATATATTCAGATTGATGAAGCTCAAAAGTCTTCAAAACATTCAACCCAAAGAAGACTACACTGAGACACATTATAATCAAATTGTTAAAACTCAAGGAAGAGAGGATTTTGAAAGCAGCAAGAAGAAGTAATTCATCAAATACAAGGGAACATCTATCAATTATTAGTGGATTTCTCAGCAGAAATTCTATAGGACAAAAAGTGAGAGGATACACTCAAAATGTGAAAAGAAAAAACTGGTTACCACAAATACTTTTCTAACAATGTTGTTGGGTTAGATGAAGGAAAGATAAATACTTTCCTTGACAAACAAATGTTGAGGTAGTTCATCACCATTAGATTTGTTCTTTAAGAAATGCTAATGGAAATACTTCAAGCTGAAACAAGTGCCAATAAATAACACAAAAGCATATAAAAGTATGAAATTTACCAGTAAAAGTAAACATGTAATCAAATAATATTTTAATATTATATATAATGATGATGTATATATCATTTTTAACTCCAGTATAAAGGTTAAAAAACACGACTGTTAACAATAACCACAGCTACTATATTTTTTAATGAATTCATGATCTAAAAATATATAAATTGTGAAATCAAAAACATGAACTATGAGTAGAAGTCAAGTAAAATTATAATGCTTTTGTATCTGATTGAAGGTAAGTTATTAGCTGAAAATAGCCTATTATAATATGTTTTATTTAAGGCATGGTAACTACAAAGCAAAAGCCTAGAATAGATATACAAAAGATAAAGAAAAAAATTAATGAAAGCACAATACTACCAAAAATCATAAATTCACAAAGGAAGGTGGCAAGAGTGAAGGAAAGGAAGAACTATAAAACAGCCAGAAAATAATAAAATGGCAATAATACTCCTTACCTATTAATATATACTTTAAATGTAAATAGATTAAATGATCCAATCAGAAGGCATAAAGTGGTAGAATGGATTTCTTTTAAAAATGACTAGCAGAGGTATCTATACTTATATCAGACAAAATAGACTTTAAATCAAAAGATGTAACAAGAGAAAGTTATATAATAAAGGGATAATTCACCAAGGATATACAATTATAAATATATATGCACATTACATTAGGTCACCTAAATATATTAAGTAAATGTTAACAGATATGAAGAGAGAGACAGCAACATAATATTAGAGGACTTTAACATCCCAGTTTGAACAATAGGCAGATCATCCAGACAGAAAATCAATAAAGAAACATTGAACTTGAAGTACGCTTTAGACCATATGGTCTTAACAGATATATATGGAACATTCCATCCAATGGCAACAGAATACATATTCTTCTCAAGCACACACACAACATGCTTCAGTATAGATGGTATACTGGGCCATAAAACATGTCTTAACAAATATAAGAACACTTAAGTCATATTAAGTATGACCCCAATGGTATGAAACAGAAATAAATAACAAGGGGAAAATTGGAAAATTCACAAATATGTGGAAATTAAACAACACACTACTGACAGTGGGTCAAAGGAAAAAATCAAAAGGGAAATAAAATATATATTAAGACAAATGAAGATGAAAACAGACAAATCATAGCAAAACTTACGGTACAGGGCAAAAGCAGTTTCAAGGGGGGCATGTATAGTGATAGATGCCTACATTGAAAATTACTTTAAAAAGTTTCAATCAACCTAATTTTATACCTTAAAAAACTAGAAAAAGAGGCTGAGCATGGTGGCTCATGCCTGTAATCCCAGCATTTTGGGAGGCCGAGGCGGGTGGATTACAAGGTCAGGAGTTTGAGACCAGCCTGACCAACATGGTGAAACCCTGTCTTTACTACAAATGCAAAAAAAAAAACAAAAAAAAAAAACAAAAAACAAAACAAAACAAAACAAAAGCTAGGTGTGGTGGGACACGCCTGTAATCCCAGCTACTCAGGAGGCTGAGGCAGGAGAATTGCTTAAACCCGGAGGCGGAGGTTGCAGTGAGCTGAGATCGTGCCACTGCACTCCAGCCTGGACGACAGAGTGAGAGACTCCATCTCAAAATAAACAAACTAGAATATTCTAAGCCAAAAATTAGCAGAAGGAAGGAAATAAGATTGGAATCAAAATCAATAAAGACTGAAAAGACAATAGGAGAGATAATTAAAACTAATTCTACCTTTGGAAAAATAAAATTGACAAACTTTTAGCTAAACTCACCAAGACAACAAAGGAGAGGTGACTCAAATAAAATCATAAATGAATCAGGCAATATTGAAACTGATAAAGTCAAAATATAAAGAATCATCAGAAATTACTATGTGTAATAAATGCCAACAAATTCTTCTAGTTTAACCTAGAAGAAATAAATTCCTAGAAACATACAACCTGCCAAGATTGAGTCATGAATGAATAGAAAAACTTAAAAGACCATAACGATTAATGAAGTTAAATCAGTAACCAAAAGCCTCATATGATAGAAAAGCACAGGACCACATGGCTTCAGTGTTGAATTCTAACAAATATTTAAATAATTAGTTCCTTCAAAAAACTGAAGAGGAGGGAACACTTCCCAATTTATTTGATGAGGTCAGCATTACCCTGATACCAAAGCCGGAAAAGGACACTACAAAAATATTACAGGCCAATATCCTTGGTATACATAGATGCGAAAATCCTCAAGAAAATACTCCCAAACTTTATTCAAAAGCACATTAAAAGAATCATACACCATCATCAAGTGAAATATATCCCTGAAATGTCAGTTGTTTCGACATATTCAAATTAGTAAATGAAATATACCACATGAACAGAATAAAGTATAAAAATTATATGATCATCTTAGTAGATGCAGAAAAAAATATTTGATAAACTTTAACATCGTTTCATGATTAAAAACTCTCAAAAAATTACCTATAGAAAAATGCACCTCCACACAGTAAGAGTTTACATTATAGGCCCACAGGTAATATCATATTAAACAGTGAAGAGTTGAAAGTCTTTCCTTTAAGATCAGAAACAAATGAAAGATACTCAGTATTCTAACTTCTGTTCCACATTGTACTGGAATTTCTAGCCAGACCAGTAAGACAAAAAAAAAAACGACATCCATACTGGAAAGGAAAACCTAAAATTATCTTCGTTTGCAGGCAACAAAATTTCATATGTAGAAAAACCTAAAGATTCTGTCAAAAAACTGTTAGAACAAATAAAGAAGTACAGTAAAGTTGCAGATACAGAATCAATGTACAAAAGTCAGCGGTTCTATATACTAATAATAAACTACTCCAAAAAAAGGAAACAATCTCATTTACAGTAGTTTCAAAAAGAATAAAACACTTCTGTACACTAAAAACTATAAAACATTGGTGAAAGAAGTTGAAGACACGAATAATTAGAAAGATATCATTGTTTGGAAGATGTATTATTAAAATGGCAATACTATGCAAGCAATTTAAAGATTCGAGGCAATCCGTATCAGAATTAAATTGTCATTTTTTTAAATTTTACTTTAAGTTCCAGGGTACATGTGCAGAGCAAGCAGGATTGTTACATAGGTATACATGTTCCAAGGTGGTTTGCTGCAATTAATGACCTATCCTCTAAGTTCCTTTTCCTCACCCCCAACCCCCAAACAGGCTCCAGTGTGTATTGTTCCCCTCCCTGTGTCCATGTGTTCTCATTGTTCAGCTCGCACTTATGAGTGAGAATATGCAGTGTTTGGTTTTCTGTTCCTGTGGTAGTTTGCTGAGGATGATGGCTTCCAACTTCATCCATGTCCCTGGAAAGGACAGGATCTCATTCCTTTTTATGGCTGCATAGTATTCCATGGTGTATATGTATCACATTTTCTTTATCCAGTCTATCATTGATGGGCATTTGATTTGATTCCAGAACTTTGGTTTTGTAAATAGTGCTGAAATAAACATACATGTTCGTGTGTCTTTATAGTAGAATAATTTATATTCCCTTAGGTATATACCCAGTAATGGGATTGCTGGGTCAAATGGTTTTTGTGGTTCTAGGTCATTGAGGAATCAACATACTGTCTTCCTCAATGGTTGAAATAATTTACATTCTCACCAAATAGCATTCCTATTTATCCACAGCCTCTCCAGTATCTATTGTTTCTTGACTTTTTAATAATCACCATTCTGACTGGTGTGAGATGGTATCTCATTGTGATTTCGATTTGCATTTCTCTAACGAATAGTGATGTTGAGCTTTTTTTTCATATGTTTGTCGGTTTTGTAAATGTCTTCTTTTGAGAAGTGTCTGTTGATATCCTTTGCCCACTTTTTGATGGGGTTGTTTTTTCTTGTAAATTAGTTTCAGTTCCTTGTGAATTCTGTATATTACACCTTCATCCGATGGGTAGATTGCAAAAATTTTCACCCATTCTGTAGGTTGCCTGTTAACTCTGATGATAGTTTTGTCTGATGTGCAGAATCTCATTAGTTTAATTAGATGTCATTTGCTAATTTTGGCTTTTGTTGCAGTTGTTTTTAGCATTTTCATCATGTAGTCTTTGCCCATGCCTATGTCCTGAATGGTACAGCCTAGGTTTTCTTCTAGGGATTTTATAGTTTTGGGTTTTACATTTAAGTCTTTAATCCATCTTTAGCTAATTTTTATAAAAGGTATAAGGAAGGGGTCCAGTTTCAGTGGCTGTAGATGTGTGGTGTTATATCTGAGGTCTCTGTTCTGTTCCATTGGTCTCCATGTCTGTTTTGGTACCAGTACCATGCTGTTTTGGTCATTGTAGCCTTGTAGTATAGTTTGAAGTCAGTGATGCCTCCAGCTTTGTTCTTCTCTTCTTTGGTTCCATATGAACTTTGAAGTAGTTTTTTCCAATTCTGTGAAGAAAGTCAGTGGTAGCTTGATGGAAATAGCATTGAATCTATAAATTATTTTGGGCAGTATGGCCATTTTCATGATATTGATTCTTCCTATCCATGAGGATGGATTTTTTTTCCATGTTTGTGTCCTCTCTCATTTCCTTGAGCAGTGGTTTCCTTCACATCCCTTCACATCCCTTGTTAGCTGTATTTCTAAGTCCTTTATTCTGTTTGTAGTGATTGTAAATAGTTCATCAATGAATGATTGGGCTCTCTGCTTGTCTATTGTTGGTGTAAAGGAATGATTGTGATTTTTGCACACTGATTTTGTATCCTGAGACTTTGCTGAAGTTGCTTATCAGTTTAAGGAGTTTGGGGGCTGAGATGATTGGATTTTCTAAATATAAAATCATGTTGTCTGCAAACAGAGACAATTTGACTTCCTCTCTTTCTGTTTGAATACGGTTTATCTCTTTCTCTTGCCTGATTGCCATGACCAGAACTTCCCATACTATGTTGAATAGGAATGGTGCGAGAGGGCATCCTTGTCTTGTACCGGTTTTCAAAGGGAATGCTTCCAGCTTTTGCCCATTCAATATGTTATTGGTTGTGGGTTTGTCGTAAATAGCTCTTATTTTGAGATATGTTCCAACAATATCTAGTTTATTGAGAGTTTTGAACATGAAGGGATGTTGAATTTTATCAAAGGCCTTTTCTGCATCTGTTGAGATAATCATGTGTTTTTTTGTCTTTGGTTCTGTTTATTGGATGGATTACAATTATCGGTTTGCATATGTTGAACCAGCCTTGCATCCCAGAAAGGAAGCTGACTTGATTATGGTAGATAAGTTTTTTGATATGCTACTGGATTCGGTTTGCCAGTATTTTACTTGAGGATTTTCACATTGATGTTCTGAGGGATATTGGCCTGAAGTATTCTTTTTTTGCTGTGTCTCTTCCCAGTTTTGGTTACAGGATAATGCTGGTTTCATAAAATGAGTTAGGGAGGAGTCCCTCCTTTTCAATTGTTTGGAATAGTTTCAGAAGGAATGGTATCAGCTCCTCTTTGTACCTCTGGTGGAATTCTGCTGTGAATCCATCTGGTCCTGGGCTTTTTTTGGTTGGTAGGCTATTATTGCCTCAATTTCAGAACTTATGAGTCTATTCAGGGATTTGACTTCTTCCTGGTTTAGTTCTTGGGAGGTTGTATATGTTCAATAATTTATCAATTCTTCCAGATTTTCTAGATTATTTGCATAGAGGTGTTTATACTATTCTCTAATGGTAGTTTGTACTTCTGTGGGGTCAGTGGTGATATCTCCTTTATCATTTTTTATTGTGTCTGTTTGATTCTTCTCTCTTTTTCTTTATTAGTCTAGCAGTCTATCTATTTTGTTAACTTAAAGAAAAAACAGCTCCTGGATGCATTGATTTTTTTTTTTTTTTGGAGGGTTTTTTGTGTCTATCTCCTTCAGTTCTGCTCTGATCTTAGTTGTTTTTTGTCTTCTGCTGGCTTTTGGATTAGTTTGCTCTTGCCTCTTTAGCTCTTTTAATTGTGATATTAGGGTGTTGATTTGAGATCTTTCTAGCTTTCTGATGTGGCCATTTAGTGCTGTACGTTTCCCTCTTAACACTGCTTTAGCTGTGTCCAGAGATACTGGTACATTGTCTCTTTGTTCTCATTGGTTTCAAAGAACCTCTTGATTTCTGCCTTAATTTCATTATTTATCCAGGAGTCATTGAGGAGCAGGTTGTTCTATTTCCATATAATTGTATGGTTTTGTATCAGTTTCTTAATCCTGAGTTCTAATTTGATTGCACTGTGTTCTGAGAGACTGTTTGTTATGATTTCAGTTCTTTTGCATTTGCTGAGGGGTGTTTTACTTCCAATTATGTGGTCGGTTTTACAATTAGTGCCATATGGCACTGAGAATGTATATTCTGTTGATTTGGGGTGGAGAGTTCTGTATATGTCTATTAGGTCCACCTGATCCAGAGCTGGGTTCAAGTCCTCAATATACCTGTTAATTTTCTGTCTCATTGATCTAATATTGACAATGGGGTGTTAAAGCATCCCACTATTATTGTGTGAAAGTCTAAGTCTCTTGGTAGGTCTCTAAGAACTTGTTTTATCATCTCAGCGATCCTTCATTGGGTGCATATATATTTAGAATAGTTAGCTCTTCTTGTTGAATTGTTCCCTTTACCATTATGTAATGCCCTTCTTTGTCTGTTTTTGATCTTTATTGGTTCAAAGTTTGTTTTTTCAGAGACTAAGATTGCAACCCCTGCTTTTTTTGCTTTCCATTTGCTTGGTAAATTTTTCTCCATGCCTTTATTTGGAGCCTATGTGTGTCTTTGTACTTGAGATGGGTCTCCTGAATACAGAAACCGATAGGTCTTGACTCTATCCAATTTGCCAGTCTGTATCTTTTAACTGGGGAATTTAGCCCTTTTACACTTAAGGTTAGTATTGTTATGTGTGAATTCGATCCTGTCATCATGATGCTACCTGGTTATTTTGCACACTAGTTGATGCAGTTTCTTCATAGTGTCATTGGTCTTTATATTTTCGTGTGTTTTTGCAGTGGCTGGTACCGGTTTTTTTCTTTCTATATTTAGTGCTTCTTTCAGGAGCTCTTGCAAGACAGGCCTGATGGTAACGAAATCCCTCAGGATGTGCTTGTCTGGAAAGGATTTTTTCTCCTTCACTGATGAAGCTTCGTTTGGCTGGATATGAAATTCTGGGTTGAAAATTCTTTAAGAATGTTGAATATTGGCCCCCAGTCTCTTCTGGTTTGTAGAGTTTCTGCTGAGAGGTCCACTGTTAGTATGATGGGCTTCCCTTTGTAGGTGACCTAGCCTTTCTCTCTGGCTGCCCTTAACATTTTTTCATTCATTTTGACCTTGGAGAATATAATTATGGTTCTTGTGGCTGATCTTTTTGTTTAGTATCTTAGTGGTGTTCTCTGTATTTCCTGAATTTGCCTGTTGGCCTGTCTTGCTAGGTTGGGGACGTTCTCCTGGATAATATCCTGAAGAGTGTTTTCCAGTTTGTTTCCATTCTCCCCACCTCCTTCAGGTACTCCAATCAATCATACGTTCGGTCTTTTCACGAAGTCTCGTATTCTTTGGAGGCTTTGTTCATTCCTTTTTATCATTATTTTTCTCTAGTCTTATCTGTATGCCTTATGTCATCAAGGTGGTCTTCAAACTCTGATATCATTTATTCTACTTTGTCAATTCTGCTATTGATACTTGTGTATGCTTCGCGAAGTTCACATGCTATGTTTTTCAGCTTCTTCAGGTCATTTATGTTCCTCTCTAAACTGATTATTCTAGTTAGCAGCTCCTCTGACCTTTTATCAAGGTTTTTAGCTCCTTCACATTGGGTTAGAACATGCTCCTTTAGCTCAATGTGGTTTTTTATTACCCATCTTCTGAAGCCTACTTCTGTCAATTTGTCCATCTCATCCTCCATCCAGTTCTGCACCCTTGATGGAGAGACACTGCGATCATTTGGAGAAGAGGCACTCTGGCCTTTTGGGTTTTCAACTTTTTTGTTGTTGTTGATTCTTTCTCATCTTCGTGAGTTTGTCTACTTTCAATCTTTGAGGCTGCTGACCCTTGGATGAGTTTTTATCGGGTGATTTTTTGTTGTTGTCATTGATGCTGTTGTTGCTTTCTATTTTTCTCTCAATGGTCAGGTTCCTCTTCCATAGGGCTGCTGCAGTTTGCTGGGGTTTCACTTCAGGCCCTATTTATCTGGTTTGCTCCTGCCCCTGGAGATGTCACTCACGGAGGCTGGAGGACAGCACAGATAGGTGCCTGCTCCTTCTTCTGAGATCTCTGATCTTGAGGGGCACCAACCTGATGCCAGTAGGATCGCTTCTGTATAGGATATCTTATAACCCCTGTTGGAGGGTCTCACCCAGTTGGGTAGCATAGGTAACAGTACCCTTTTAATGAAGCACTTTGTTCCTTGGTGGAAGAGATGTGCTTCACTGAAGGGAAATCCACTGGTCTGGGCTGCCTGGATTCCTTAGAACTACCAGGAGGAAAGGCAAAATCTGCTGGTCCGCAGAGACTGGGGCCACCCTTCCCACTAGGGGCTCAGGCCCAGGGAGATCTGGATTCTGTCCCTGAGCCTCTGGCTGGAGTTATTGGAGTTCCTGCAGGGCAGCCCTGCCCAGTGAGGAAGGATGAGTCAGAGTCAGGCCTGAAGAGGCAATCTGGCTACAGTTTGCCACAGCCAGTGTGTTGGGCTATGGTGGCCACGTCTTGGGACCAAGCCGTACAGCCTCCCTGGCTCCAGCAAGGAAAAATCACAGCTTGGAGCTATACGGATAGATGCTGCCCTTCCCCTGCCCAGCTTGCTTAGTGTGTTAGGCAGTTGTGAATCTCAGTGCTGGCTGCTGCCCCTCCCCCGAAGAGCTGAAACCTCTTAGACAGCAGACAGTGGTTGCTCTAGTGCTGGTTTCCCCTCTCCCCAAGTACTCGGTAGGCTTAAGCAGATTCCAGCTGAAATGCTGCTGAGAATCTCCATGGCTCTGTGGTCGGGATGCTAGGCCCTAGTGGCATGGGTTCACTAGTGGGACTTCTGATCCATAGTTTGCACAATTCTGTGGAAAAAGCATGGTTTCCCCTGCTGTGCTGAGTAGCACACTCACTTACAACCTCCCTTGGCTGAGGGGGCTCCCCTGCCCTGTGTAGCTCACAGGTGGGTCACTGCACCACACTGCTCTTCCTATCTCTCAGTGGGTCACATAGCCTCCTAGTCAGTTCTGATGAGAGAACCTGTATACCTTGGTTGTGGGTGAAACATTCACGTGCTTATTGTGGTTCTTTTCAATATTGTCATTTTTTTTTTGAGAAATGGGAACAACAATCCTAAAATTGTATGGAACCAAAAAAGACTCCCAAATTCCCAAACTCATAGTAAGAAAAAATAACAAAGCTGGAGGCATCACACTTCCTGATTTTAAACTATATTACAAAGCTGTCATAATCAAAATGGCATGGTATTGGCATAACAGTAGACTCATAGATTATTGGAGTAGAATAGAGTGCTTAGATATAAATCTTCAAATACCTATTCAACCAATCTTTAAGAAAACTGTCAAGAACACACAATGGGAAAAGGATTGTTTCTTTAATAAATGATGCTGAGAAGACTGAATATCCACATGAAAAATAGTAAAAGTGGATCTTTATCTTACACCATACACAAAAAGCAACTAAAAAATGAATTAGAGATTTAAACATAAGCCCTGATATAGTAAAACTCCTAAAAGGAAATATAGGGAATAAGCTCCTTGACATTGGTCTTGGCAATACGTTTATAGGTATAATACCCAAAAGCACAGGCAATAAAAGCAAAAGTAAACAATTGGGACTATGTCAAACTAAAGAGCTTCTGCACTGCAAAGGAAACAACTAACAAAATGAAAAGGCAGCCTATAGAATAGGAGAAAATACTTGCAAACCATATATCTGATAACGGGTCAATATTGAAAATATACAAAAAACTCATATAACTCAATAGCAAAAAAAAATACTAAAAAGCCCCCCAAATGAACAACCTGAATAACATGATTTTAAAATGGGCAAAGGATCTGAACAGACGTGTTTTTAAAGATGACATACAAATCTCCAGTAAGTATGTATGGAAAAGTGCTCAACATCACTAATCATTGGAGAAATGCAAGTCAGAACCACAGTGAAATATCAACTCACGCCTATTAAGATGGCTACTGTCAAAAAGATGAGAGAATAAATGTTGATTAGGATGTGAAGTAAAGGGAACGCACACATTGCTGGTGTGAATGTAAATTGATACAACCATTATAAAAAGCAGTATGGAGTTTCCTCAAATGATGAAAAATAGAACTATCATATGATATCTCAATCCCACTTCTGAGTATATAGCCAAGAAACTTAAATCTATATCTTGAAGAGAGATCTGCATTCCCATGTTCATTGCAGCATTATCCATAATAGCTATGATAAGGAAACAAAGCAAGTGTCTATCAACAGATGAATGGATAAATTATCCTGTATGCATATAATGGAATGTTATTCCACCTCAAAAAATAAAGAAATCCTTTCATTTTTACAGTGTGGAAAAACTTGGAGGACATTATGCTAAGTGAAATAAGGCAGACAGAGAAAGAGAAATACTATACAATCTTACTTATATGTGGAATCTAAAAAACGTTAAGCCTAGCGAAACAATGTAATAACTTTTGTAAGTGGCTGGTGGTAGGGGAAATGGGGAAATATTGGTCAAAATGTATAAACTTTCAGTATAAGAAGAGTAAGTTCTAGAGATGTAATATACAGCATGGCAACTACAGTTTATAGTAGTGTGTAGCACACTTGAAATTTCCTAAGAGAGTCGATCTTAAGCATTCTCACCACATGTACAAAAGGGTAACTATGTGAAGTGATATATATGTTAATTAGCTTGATTATGGGAATTATCATACAAGATATGCATTTGTTGATTTTACCTCAATCAAACTGAAAAAAGAATACAATTGATACAACAGGCATTGTTGTAACAGATTTACATATACTAACTTAATTTGTGGTCTCCAAAGTTCTAAATATAAGAAAAACTATTATCTCCTTTTTAAAGTGAAGAAAATTGAGGCATAGACAGAATACATTATTAGGCTAGATGACATATCCAGCAATTGATAGACCTTAAAATTGAAGCCAGGCATAATCTTTACCATTCTCTGATGCCACTTTATGACTTATTGATTTGTTCACTTATATTTATGACATACACAGCTTTTAGTTTATATTAGTTATGGCTAATAGTGAGATCCCAAAAGCAGATGTCAAGGGAAGATTTGGTTGTTCAAAGATTTGGTTGGAGATGCCTGTGTGAGGGATGATAGAAAGAGAGCCAAGAAAATCTGTGAGGATTGTAAAACCGTGATACATAGCTGTTTCCATGAGTAGAAGAGATGAAATAAATATCGGGGTGGGAGAAAGTATCCTATATGGCAATGATAACCAAAGAAAGTGTTGTCAAGCCATTGGGAATCTTCAAACCAGTGTTGGCCACCAGAAGGGTTCTAGTCTTCCTGGAACAGGTCAGCCTTAGTATTGCCCTGCTGAGGTGTGGCCTCAGCTGGGCAGACATAAATTCCTGAGTGCAACAGCCAGTCAGTTACAGTTAATCTTTAGGGTTGGAGGTTGGCATGATAGAGAAAATTCTCAAGGCTGCCACACAGTTTAATTATATATACATTTTTACTACCTTTAAATTGTTTCCTACATATTGATCTTATTAATCTTGATAAAAACAGAAACAAAAATGGAAAACATAATAGGTGCTGAATAATATTTTTGGTGGTTGGCTACTTTGCTCATTGGTTTGTTAAATAATATATTCAAATATTTTTCAATGGAATGGACTATTTAAGATGATAGTTTCTAGAAATTTATCTTTAAATTCCTTCATTGAAACCATTTCTTCCATAGAAATTCACTGTGCAAAAATTCTGTTTTTAAACCTTAAAGGATTTTTTGGTGAGCTCATAGGGAAATTAGAGAGTATTTGTCCTTAAATGTCATTTTCAACAAAGAAAATAACTAAGGATAACAGGAGTTAGATTTTCCCAATATCACATTGTGAGCTAGTTTTAAAGCTACAATGTAAATCTCAAGTCTGACTTTCAAGTCTAGATGTATACGATCATGCTCATGCTTTCTCATACTGGCTATATCGCCTTATCTTTATGACACAGAAGATACTGATTTCTGGATTAAAATATATGCATCCCCTACCCCCATTCTTTAGCAGAGCAAGCAAGCTAAACATTGTTAACCGTTAACCTTTTTGTATGCCTGGTAGAGGAGGTGAGAGAGGGTAGCAGGCAATGAGGCCTTGGGGCCTGGAGAGGCACCAATATAGTTATACTCCTCCAGCTCTCTGAACTGGCAGCTGAGGCTGAGGTTGACAAGGAGGGTGTGTAAGGCATCTGTGGTCACCAAGCTGCATAAAAATTTCACTCATTTGCCGGTCAACTGGGGCTGTCAACCAGACAATCAGCATAGCCAGTTCAGCCTATGACTCTTTCAGGCAGAGAAGAAAATGTTTGACTTATTGGGAAGCCCCACTCTGATGAAAGCTGCTTTACTGTGTCTTGCATTCAGAGTGCTTTCCTCTGCCTGTCTCTCCTGATAATTGTGAGTATCATTGAGATGAATAAATAGTGATGGCAAGGCTGTCACTTCCATAATCTCATATTCTGACCTCTGGATGGAGAGGCAATGATTGCAGATAGATTCCCCAAACACATACCAAGCCTTTTCTCTACCTTCCTCCCACAATATTGACTTCCATGGTTATACAGATTACTCATCCTTTTTTCCCCCGATTACATAAGAGTCAACTGAAAATTTGAATGACTTACTTATTCTACAACTCTTATTTTCACATAAGAAACCAGTAGCTCTGTCCCCTGTGCTATCTGATGATAGATTCAAATACAAGCAAGTAATAACATTTGTTGAGAGTTCTGACCTATCCTGGCAGCAGATGAAACAAAGCAAAGGATGTAATATATACTTTTCTGCAATTAACATGTATGAAACTTAAATGAGATGTAAGAAAAAATGATAGGAATGGAGTAGAATAGCATAAAATATTAAACTAAAGATGATGATCCAAAAGATATAATAAGCACTAATGGTAATATTACAATGATAGTATTTGAAATATAAAGCCTAGGAAAATCAAGGCCATTTTATTTAAGACTTTTTTCACTAAAGCTTCTGAAGGTGAGTAGAGCAAAACTTAACTATTTTTGGGCTAAATTAAAATGAACTTACTCTTAGGTAAATAGTTTTGTGCAATTTTATATATCCATAACATGTCAGACTTTGGACAAGAACTTTAGTCTCTTGACTTCTAATAATGTACAACGGAGGGAATTATATTATTGGCTATAGTTATAATCTATTATATCAATGTTGGGAGTTGAGAAATTAAAGTCAATGAGCAAATATTTACAGAATACTTTTATTCTTGGTCCATTTATATACTAAATGTACTGCAAGACATAAAACAATGAGAACATATTGAGAATTTCCTTTGGACTTCACTGAGGTAAGGCCCCACACAGAGCATACTCTAGGTCATTTTCCTAGAGGTAACAGGTTGATTATTTGCCACAACCTCCAGTTAGGCAAAATCACAAAACTATTCCTTGACAATTTCCTAAGCTTCTGGTGCAATATTTTGAAGATTGAAAAAATTTAATTTCCAAGAATTCTAATGAGCCTCTAACTAAATCCCATGACATAACTAGAAAGGAAAAAATAGAGAAATCATACTCTATTCTTACATATTAGGCTTGTAGTCATGACCTTGAGGCTATAGATATCCAGATAATCCATTGCTTTGTATTCAGTAAATGTTTCTTAGATGTGACATTGGCCAGGCGTGGTGGCTCACGCCTGTAATCCCAGCCCTTTGGGCGGCTGAGGCGGGCGGATTACGAGGTCAGATTGAGATCGAGACCATCCTGGCTAACACGGGGAAACCCCGTCCCTACTAAAAATACAAAAAAATTAGCCGGGCATAGTGGTGGGCACCTGTAGTCCCAGCTACTCAGGAGGCTAAGGCAGGAGAATGGCATGAACCCAGGAGGCGGAGCTTGCAGTGAGCCTAGATCATGCCACTGCACTCCAGCCTGGGCGACAGAGTGAGACTCCATCTCAAAAAAAAAAAAAAAAAAAAAAGTTGTGACATTGATTAGATTTTAAAGAACAAGCACATTTAGACAAGTAAGAAGTAAAAAGCATTTCAAAAGAGGAAGCTGTGTTCAGTGAGAGGTGTTAAGTACCTAACACGTGCCCAATATAACTCTCTGCTAGGTTTGGGAGACTATTTGGATGAGAGAATTTTAGAGAAAGATATCTGCTGAGATATTGTATCATCAATTCTCACCACTAATTTCAGAAACCTAAGTTTTTCTTCTTTTAAAATATTCTATAGGAAGTCTGAGGAATGGTCAAAGAATATTTTTGTGAACAGGTATTTAAGACCAATAATCTATTTGCCACCTCTAGAATGACCCTAGGGAAGATATGTCTTGTCTGTGTGGGGAATTATAACAGTAAAGTCCAATGGAGAGGGCAAGAATCAATACCAGGAGTGTTCCTCTCTCTTACTTTCATATTTCTGTACATGATTTTCTTTTCCAAAATTAAGGGCAGAGAAGAAAAAGTGGCAAAGATAGAAAGCTACCCCCATTGTGTAATACTAAAAATAAACACTGTGAAATGTTTATTTCACAAGAAACATTGTAGGCATGTTTCTTTTAATAGCATTCCACTTGCACTGGACACTCCTACCCCACCACAGACGTAAATGCCTCAAGTGTTTCCACAGTGCTCCTTCCCAATTGCAGGAGGCACAATTTCCCAATCTCCCCTTATACCCTATAAACACATGCTCTCAAACAATTATCATCTTATGAAAAATCATAAATAAATTCTTGGCTAGGTGGTTGCACTGGGTCATCTAAAAAGCTCTGGAGTGAAAATCCAACAGGCGTGGGACCCAATATTACTAGCTGTGTATAAGATTTTAGGCAAACTAAGATCCCTTTGGATTTTAGTATATGTGAGCATTGGAGAGATGATCTCTGAGGAATTTCCAGCTTTGAAACTTTATAACATTGCAGGAGAGAGATATGTTCCAAATGAATGAGTAAATATAAAAGTTCTTTGAATATTAATATGTACTTGATAAATGAATGCTATGAAAACCATCCCAGGAAGTGCACTCACAATATGCTGAAAGCAAACTGGGTTCTAGAAGAAGATTGAATAGAAATTTTACTGCTTGCTGGCATCATATGCTTTTTGGACTCTGGCATTTGAACTGCCCTGATATATCTATAGTCTGTTTTGCCACTTCCATCTTCCAAACATGGGGGATTAATCTCAACATTCAGGCCTTACGTGGCCACTGAGCTCTATCTCCAAAGACACTAAAGCAGGAGTTCGAAAAATCACCCCCAACCATGGAGATTATGAAGCCATTCTCACATCGATCTGCTTTTTCAACAGAAAAAATAAAAAATCAAACATCACCTTATCAGGACTATGTCTGCAACCACTCCCTACTCCCCCATCCCTCATCCCCACCAAGGAGCTATGTCTAACCCCCTGCCACTCCCCCGACCCCGCTTTCTTTCTCTGTCTTGCCTGTTATTTCCATCATAATGGAGCAAGACTAACAATGCGGGCACGGTGCCAGCTCCCATTGCTGCCTGATGCTCTGATGGGCTTTAGATGTGAGCACATGTTGAGGGGACATGTAAATGATGTTTGTGTGCTGCACAGTCAGGAAAACAACATTTCTGCACTGGCTCCTTTGATCTCCTAAAAGCCAAGTATCATAATACAAGAAGATTTTTAAATGGGTATAAATAAATCCAAGTGGCTCCAGCCTACATCAGAGCCTACCTGGCTCCATTGGCTCCTTCAGGTTCGCCTTTCCCCACATCTTGGGCTCAATTAGTACTCAATTAGTACATTTCAAGTACACCTGGATTCCAACAATATCCTAGAATTAAAAGTGAGAGAAAAACTAAAATCCTTTCTACTAAGAAGTCAGTTTCTCCCATTAGAAAAGTCTGGGAGAAGTTTCTGTCACAGATTAGTAGCAGCTCTGGGGCAAAACAAAAGATGGACTTCACTTTAGTTTGCATCTGGTGCAAGTGTCAAAAACACACAGCAACAAGTTGTGATTACTTTGCAGGTTGACAGATTTATTTGAAGTAAATTGGAGGTAGGAATAATCCAGGAAGAAATAAGAATCAGAAGACTATACAAACGAAATGCATGACCAGGAGAAAAAAAAAAAAGGCATTTTAGCAGAGACATCTGCATGAGAAAAGGAAAGGGAACAAAAGCATGATATGTTCATATGATCTAAGAGTGGTGAAAAAAGAATATACCGGGGCACATATTTCAAGAGATGGCCAGGGAACTGGTAAAATAAACTTGTTTGGGATGTTTGGAGTCAGACTGAGAGATGATGAGAGACTTAAATAAAAATGCCAGTGAGGTTGTAGACGACAGAAGAGTGAAGGATGACGCATCCATGGGAGGGGTAGGATCTGCAGAAATTGAATGGTGGTAAAGAACTATAAAAACTTTAGTTGGGACTACTGAATGAAATATAGAGCTACAAATATAGAAAAAGTGATTTGGTGAAAAGTTAAGTCTCATTTGTATTGTGTCAGGTACACCCGTGGAACAGGGCCATGGAAAATTGACAGCACCTGGAAATACAGGTCTGGGTATAGGAAAGAGAAGGGGTGAAAATTTGATGACAAGCAAAGCAACAAAACTGAAACTTAAATTTTGCATAGTTTAAAAGGAGTTGGGAAGTTCCAGGGATAGACAGATGAGGAGAATGCTCAGTGTGATAGAAAATGATCAGTCTGAAAGGAGACAGAAGGGTGTTGGGCATAAAAACCAGAACAGAGAGCATTTTATGGAGTGTGTACTCAACAGTGCAAATGTAACAATCCCAGTAGTATGAGAAATAAAGAGGCTTGTTGGATTTGGCAATTTGATGATTACCAGTACAATGAACAGTTTAATTTTAGGAGAGAGAGGAAAAAGCAAAATCCAAGAGGACCAGTGGATGAGAGATAATGAACCAGAGATTTAGGTGGTGACTAATCTTGAAAACAAGTTTCATAGTAAACAGAAGAGCAATAGTTTGATAACTTTGTAGTTGAGGGAAGAAGAATATAAGGGAAGAAGAATATAAGTGAGGGGGAAGTAGCAAGTGGCAGAAAAAAAATTGAAGTATATCATGTCAGTTACTAGTAAACCTCTATCATCACTTGGTATAAGTTTTGGAAGACAAAATGTCTTATGTAGTCTGGGTTATCCTTCATTTCTCAAATTGGGCCCATTAACTGTTAGAAATCCCCTAGAATCCATGACCACAGTTCCCATTGATATGATGCTGTAACCTGACCCAGGCCTTAGGAGAGAGGGCATAGTGCATTTGTACCACCTGCCCAGAGACCAAATGAATGGCTCAGTGTCTATTAAGATGTGGAGTAGCTAAAGGAAACTGGAAGGGAAATCAGAAGCTGAGCTGATGGGAACAAGCAAATGTGACTATTTAACGAACTTGATGTTATATCTGAGTTGTCCTGTGCTGAACACGAACAGAACAGTAGAAAGAAAATATATACCAAGGGTGTCAGGCTGAACATAAAATTAGGATCCTGGAGTACGACAAAATCAGGAATCATGACGCCTGGCAAAAGAGAGAGAGAGACAAGAATGGAACAATAAAGTAGGTTATTAGGAAATGATGTAAAATCTCAAGAGTACTAGATCAAGTGAAGAGACAAGTAGCAATTCCAGTATTCAATAATTACCCGCTGTAGAATTGTGATTGGTCAGGATACCAGGAAATTATTTAAAAGTGAAATTATGGAATCTGGTTATATCTCTAGTCAAATTCACCCAAAATTAGTTAGGGAGAAGTAGTAATGGAGACAAATGCAGGTAAAATGGAAATTTAGACAAAAGGAATGATCAGCGAGAAGAAAAACCTCCAGACTTGTGCAGAATGGTGGCACAGATATGATCAGTGGCAGGACCTTTCTAGTAATATCATTTATTTGTACATGTTTTATTTAATTGTGATTTTCTTTCATGTCATCCACATAGTATCAATGTTAACAAAAGCAAGGGCAGAAATAATCACCATCATTTGCAGGTGAGAAGAGGATGAACCAGCATACTGAAGTAATTATCTCAGGACTGAAAGAGCCTGCAAACCAACTACAAGAGTTGGTAGTATCAATCCTGTTACTGGAAATGGGCTGTGTAGCAGATATTTTAAATATTGGTGACTTTTCCTGTGGTTTTAAATGTTCCCTAGAGTATGTAAGAGATGTACTATTAACGTAAGGTTTAACTTTCCCCGCAATCTTATCTGTATGGAATCCCATTGTGAAATCAGGAGACTGTAAATCTCTAGGACTACCCACTTTTGCATGGCTTCCTGTTGTGTTGTGGCTCTCAGAACTATCATAAAAACAGAAGAAAGTAGACAAAATGTGGAACTATACCAAAGTCAAATTTAGGCAAAATGATATCTTATAGAGTTAAACTTTCTCAGAAGCAGTGAAAAATAATTGTATCAACTACCAAAGAAAACAATTCAGAAATTATTTGCATGGAAACAGTTTTAACCACCCCTTCAAAAGCCCCCAAACCAGTATATGTATGGAAATTTACATAAATGTTTGGGCAAAAAAGCCTATTACTGGCCATAGTTCGAGAAATCATGTCAAAAAAGTTTGTTTTAAAGAAATTAAAAATTCTCAGGCTCCAAAAGTTGTGAGATGCTCTACTCACAGTACCCCAGGAGCAGAAAGTAGCCACATTTCAGATTTACCATCTCTGGACAGTCCCAATCCCTGGCTATCTTCTTAAATGACTGCTCTTTCCATGGTAGCCCCAGTCACTTTCACATATATTGTAGAAGAACTACAACAGGAAGCAGCTTTATTTGAAGTTGAGAAAAAACCTTGGCTCTGATTCAAACTGAAGAGGATGCAGTACATGATTTACTGGTTTTCTGTCGGGCATTTGGCAACGCTGAGGAGTTTGTCATTGTTGAAAGGATACCACAGGGACCACTGGCACTACCTATGGGGAATAAGCGTGGATATTAGTTCACTGTGGGGTTGAGATACATTTTTCAAATTATGATTGTTAGTATAAAGAAAAGCTGAGGAAAAGAGTTCTTATAAATTTAGTAAGATCATATTAAATAGAATAAGAAAGGTTCTAATTTCCTTACTGTGGTTTAAGCATAGTGTTTGATTAAAAAGAAATTCCTCAGAATTGTGATTTTAGTAATTTTTCATGTAAAAATGTATAAGAGGAAAAACTTATTAGGTTAAGATTAAATTGGATTGTTTCTTCTGAATAACAAACACTGAATAATCTAACAAATGTATGAGTAACTGAATTGTAAGACAGAAAGAACTATGTATAAAAAATAACTTTTTGTTTTAGACTTTAAAAGACCTTTCCAAATATTTGTTGTCACTATGCTTTATAACATAACACTGAGGAATTTAAAGTACGGGCATCAGTCATTAATCTAACCTATTAATGGCCAGAATTTTGTGTTTGCCTCAATGGTTGTATCACCGTTCTTGTTGCTTTTTTCATAGGCTATGAGTGTGTTCTAGGTTTAAAGATTGATCTGTTCAAATGCCATCTTTCATTTTAGATGGCACATTCTCCATTTTGCATTAAGCAATGGAGTATAGTGGAAAGGGAATAAGAACACTAATTATTCTAGACCGTTTAGTTCAAGATAATAGTTTGTAAGATTTAGAGTCATTGTGGGCTTTGGTTTTGTTTTCATTGGGATGGAGGAACTTACAATAGCCTAATTGTGACAAAATTCATTTCTGAAAGTGTTAAAATTTTCTAAAATAAATGTTTAAGTATAAACATAAGAAAGTTCGGAAAAGAGTTCTCATTTCCTTCACAATATTGTATATTCAGAAGTTCTCTGAGCCTATGTTGTATATCTAGAAACAGAAATTAATTTCTTTATAGTATACTATTTGGTTTGAGTATTTAAATCTTTTTAAAAAAGTTAAATTTGTGTTCTACTACCTAGATAAATTGGGAAGGTTAATGTTCTAGTTTCTGAAAGATAAGCCTAGGGGACCACACAGCAATTCACTGCTATAATTTAGCTGGAAAAATGACTCAAAAAACTCAATATTTCAGGTTTAGCTCTACCCATGTTTAGCAGACATGTAAGCAAATGTGCTATAAAAAATAATTTTGATCCATTTCAAAAACTCTTATCAGTGTCCTAAAATCATTAGTCATCAAAACTGGAGTGTTCGTCAAATGAGTTTGAGTCTAGTACTATTTTTTTTAGTCTCCTACTTCCTCATAAATTCCAATGCGTTTATTTTAGATTAAAGCAGAATGGTTGGGAGCCTGATATGACAAATACAAATGTTTCATTTTCTTTTCTCTTGCCTCCTTTTCTCTCACATTAAAGTTATGACAGGCTTAAAATTCTATATTCCAAAGTGAAAAGCATTTTCTTTGCTTCTGCCATCCAAACTTCTTAATGAAGGGCTAATGGGATCCAGAAGGATTTCAAAACCTGAAATAAATCCCACGTCAGCCAGATTGACCTGCTTCTCCCTGAGCATTCCCTCCTTGATCTGCACACACCACACAAACAAGCCAGCAGCGAAGTCACATGTCTCTCTCCTTCCCCGTCACTCCCTCGCCCAACCTCATCTCCTGTTCCTTTTCTTCCCAGATCTTTCCTCATTTAGGAAATTAGACTTTAAAAAGAGACATTCCATGTGAATGGTTCTGCAGATGGAACTAGTCCTTCAGAGCAACAGCCCTTCATCTTTATGGGGGAAATGGAGTGAGTTGGGATGGGGCTTGAGGAGATAATAAAAATGACCAGCTAAATCTCAGATTTTTTTCTTAATTACCAAAAAGAAAAGAAAGATGAACTGTTCTCTGAATGGAAGAGCCTTCCAGAAGACCAAATAAGTCTTCTATAAACTGATTTCCCTTCCTGACTGTGATTTACCGGACTGACACCTAATTTGTTCTGAGCACAGTTGATGTCTCAGACACAATGGCGGATGACAGCCCACATAACCTCTCTTTCAGCTTTCATCTCATACATTCCATTTGAAGTTGAGTTCCGACAAGACAGAGGCACAGAATTAATATTACCTTGGATCGGCTCAGTCTCCAGAGAGAGCAGCAAAAGCTTTTCTGGAAACAATAAACCCTTTAAACATGACAAGGGGAATGGGACCTCAGGAGGTCTCTGAAAGTATCTATTATTAAAGAAAAAGAGGGAAAAACCCTCGTGGGTGACTTTGATTTTTTTTTTTTTCCTCAGCAAAAGCAATGATGAACTAGTGCCAGTTTTACATACAAATTTAAAGATCTGTGATGGTTTATGTTAAAAAATCTCTTTCCCCTACTCCTTAGCATACTAAGTAGATAAAAAGAAATCTTCATGAACTATATTTCTCATGACATTAATATTTCCTTTCTGTTTAATCTGTACTAAACAAAAGTGAAATAAAAATGGAAAATTTTCACAACAGAAGCCAGAGAGGAAAAACATGTTATATCCAATCACATATATATATAAGGTCAAATTTAATGATCCAAATATATGTGTAGGTCTCAAGAATCAGAGAATATTTTAATTGAAACTTAACAGTGTGAATTTCCACAAAATTCAAACAAGAAAAAGTACAAATACAAATATGCCTATATAGAGAATGTATATTAATAGCAATATTTTACATTAGTACAATTTTTAAAAACAAGTACATTGACTCACTTGACACTTAGCACAGATGGTCTGATATTTTTTAAATCTTTTTGTCAAATAACATATAATAGCTCCTCTAACTATAAAAGAATAACTAAGAAAATAATGCAGAGGCAGCTTCAGGATAATACACTGTGTATTGAACCTGGAGTTAAAAATTATGTTCTTTTGTCTTAAACTTCCTACTTGTACAAATTGGGTATTCTTTCTGGGCCTCAATATCCTTGTCTGTAAGATGGGTATAATAAATATTTCACAACATTCTTGAGAATCAAATGGAATCATTTATATTAGTTATAAATAACTGAACATCCTTGCTGGGGGCACTCAGGAGCATTGTGGCTCAGGCTTAGGATGACAAGAACATTGGGCTGAGCATGGGATTGGGTAGGCTGATGCATAGAGCAAAAAGGTCTTAAAGTCCCCATTCTGGTCGTACTAGATCAGAGTTATAAGGAGAAGGGTGACAACTGGCATCCCACTGGAATTGGGGGAACTGATATTTTAATCATCTGTTGGAGTAGAGCAATAGCATTACCTCAAGATTTTCTGGTTTCTAATGAGAGATGTTTATTATCTCACAATTTTTGTGTGTCAGAAATGCAGTCAAGGCATAGCTGAAAGCCTCTGTCTCAGTCACTCACAGGCTGTAATCAAGTTATTGACCAGGGCTGCACCCATCTCAAGGCTGGCCTGGGAAAGATACACTTTCAAGTTCAGTTGCTTGACTAGTGGCAGTCTCAGAAGATCCTCTTCTGAGCTGATTTAGGTACTTGTTGACACACTTGGGGGTTTTTCAAGTAAAGGCAACTGTGGCAGAGATGCTTTCAACATCTTACTTGTTGACCCCATGGGATAGATTCTTCAATACAAAGAGCCGCTACAAGAGTGTTGCAATTCACCTTCACTTACCAGGTGCAAAGAAACTACAAGGAATGGCACAAACCAAACTCAAGTACCCAACTTCCCCGCTCCTCAGCATTCTCCTTTAAAGAGAAAGTGGACCATTAGAGTAAAGTGAGCTGATATTAGCAATTTCTCTCAAAAAGCCACTTCCCTGGTATGTCCTGGGGTCAGGACACACTAACTTGAATTTCCTACGCACTGTTAATTGATTTCCCTGAGGGATCACAAACTTATTTATTCAAGAAAGATTCCATGTTATTCGCCAGGTAAGAATGAATGAGGCCAGAACATAGAACCACACACTTAAAATTTTCTGCAGTCAAATGGGATTAAAAGTAATTTAGGATCTGGGCATAGATCCCCGTTTTCAAGGAGAAAAATAATGTAAAATAACCTGAGATTACCATAAAGCATGACCTATATGGGAAGAGCTGATCTCTTAATAATTTAATTTCTTCAGGTTGAAAGTAATACCATTAAGGATTTAAAATTTAGTTAAATTACGTACAGTATTTTCTTAAGCCATGCCTTCCATTTTACAAAGCACTTTTACACACATTATCTGCACCTAATTTCAATGGTAGGCATTTCCCCATTGCAGAAGCACATTAGAACTTCCCTAAGTGAAAAGTTTTGCCTAGATTTTTAGTCTCATTACCATACTACCTAACCACATTCTTCCCATCACACACATACACACATAAATGCGTACATGCATCCCCACACTTCACCTGACCTACTAATACCTCAGATCTCAGTTTAACCCTCACTTTGTTTATGGGGGCTCTCAGGCTGAAACTTAGAAAGGGGAAAGGCCACCCTCAATCCAATTACATTAGCACGGTGTAGGAAAAGGTGAGGCATTTATATATTGTTAAATCTTCTCACGTGATTCCAATATACAGCTGTCATTGAAAACCCTACTCTAGATCCACGAAGACGAGAAATAAACCAGAGTTGGAAGGTTTTGGTATGGGACCAGTGCTGGTTTTATTCAGACCCAGGAAACCTAAAGCTTAAATATATTCTACCTGGTGAGAAGGTCTCAGTTTCACTTATTTGGACTATGAGTTTCCAGAGAGGATTGTATGCCTTTTCGTTTTTAATATCCCCAGAGCATGTAGTTCCACCTTAGCTATGTAATAAGCATTAGTAGACTTGAACAAACTAGCTCTTTTTCAGCATCTCTTCAGTAGGTTATAAAATATAGAAATATTTAGATCTGACTCCATATCAATAGAATCAGAGTTTAGGGATTTAGATAATTCTGATACTGTTGCTTGATGAAACATCTGTCTAAAAATGAGTTCAGTGTGAAGGGACCTTTGTGTTCAATTCACTTGAAAATTTACCTGGAGAAGGATTCACATGCAGTATAGCCTGAGAGATGCTTGAACATTTCTAAAAATACAATGTTCACCATTTTTTCTTCAACCCTGAATCACTGTTAGACCACTGTGATTGTTCACCATTCTTGCCTATATTGTTTGAAAGAGTTTTTCAACATAACTAATATTTATTCGTTGCTGTCATCTTGCAAACATTTTTAATTGGTGGAGGGATTATAGTAGTAAGCACAATACATTTGCTGCATTCAAGAAGCCAAGGGGTATAAACAAGTAAAAGGGAAACCAAGATAGTATGATAAATACTATTCAAGAGGTTCAAAACAAGATGATAACACCCTTTTCTAGAAAAAGTACATAATTCATCTTGGAGGTGTCCAGGAAGGCTTCTTAGAGTAAGTAAGCATGCAGATGAGGCCTGGAGGGTTAGTAATGGTCTTCTAGGTGAAATGTGTATGGCTGCAACAGGACGGGGGCTTGGCAGGAAATAAGGGAATTGCAGAGCAGTATTCTAGGCAGTTTCTTCTGGTGTTAAGGTGACAAACCATCCTGGTTTGCCTAGAGTTTTCCTGTTTTTAGCACTCACTGAGTGTCCCAGGTCCTGGTAAGCCTTTAGTCTCAGGTTGTTCATCCTAGAAGGTCAAAACTGTTTCACCAAAAAGAAGGTTGTTAATAAAACTCCCCATTGCTGTTCAGCCTCCATCCACATGTATCTTTATCTTGTGCACATTCAGGAAGGCTCCAGAAAGTAGGAATGGCATGATTTAAAGGGATGCCAGAATGACGATGAAGACAAACTTGGTCAGTTTTACAATCCTGCTCGTGTCTTCAAAATCTGTGTGTCTTTTGTTTTGTTTTGTTTTTTGAGATGGAATGTCACTCTGTGGCCCATGCTGGAGGGCAGTGGTGTGATCTCAGCTCACTGCAACCTCCACCTCCCAGGCTCAAGCAATTCTCTCACCCCAGCCTCCCGAGTAGCTGGGAACATAAGCCTGCACCACCACACCGGGATAATTTTTTTTTTCTTTTTTGGTATTTTTAGGAGAGACAAGGTTTGCCATGTTGCACAGGCTGGTCTTGAACTCCTGAGCTCAGGTGATCCACCCACCCTGGCCTCCCAAAGTGCTGGGATTACACGCGTGAGCACTGTGTCTGGCCTCTGTATGTCCTCCTTAATGCAAATGCCATAGATAGGGAGCTGATTCCTATGTGATTCCTATGCTAGAAAGGTATGCTGGATCTAGTCTTGGGAAAGACCTCAGAGAAATATTCAGAATAGGGAACTCATCAAACCCAACAATGGTTTCACCAATCTCAGTTGCTGATAAGAAAAGAGCTTGTGTGACTGGTTGGTCAATTCCAAGATTTAAATATTATCTCAGAGACAAAACAGATGTGATGTGAGAAAGAAGACAGATGTGATGTTATGCCTTAGAATTTCTTGGAACAGAGTTTAATGAAAAGCTCTCTTTTAAGTGGCCATGCTAGTGAGATTTTTAAAGTTGATTAGTTGACAAGACTACTTAGCATATTAGAACACTGGATACTACGAACTTAAAGATTAAAAAGAATTTTTTCTCCTACTCTCTCTCACTTAATTGCTTTCTGCAGCTTGCTTGAAACAGCTGTCTCCTTATCCTAATGAGGCTCGACCACTGGCATGGAATATTCAATGCCATTTTTCAAATGTGATTCATGGAAAAATAAAATTTCCATTTTCTACAACTTTCCTAGTAGATGTGGAATTCGGAGACACACGCTGAAGGGGAAACACTGGGAATTCACCACTGCCTGAGCTCCATGGCCTAAGAGAAAACGAGAATCTTCCATGTACCGCCTTGCATTAAAGTGGTAATGACTTATTCTGTTATTCTTTTAATGGATATTTTCATTTTAAATGAGACTTTCAGGAAAAGGACAGTGTTTAAAGAAATCATTTTCTTAATTATTTTCATACTGAAGCAAGTTGAAAGTGCTCAATGACCTATTTTCATTCACAGGGGAATATTATGATAGAAAAATACGGATGGCTTCTAGGAGAGGTAATCCTAGAACTCACTATTTTGATGATCTTTATAATTGCGATTTCTTCAAACAAATGTTCACTCAGCATTGTAAATAAGCAAACACTATTCAAGATGCTGAGGATACAACAGGAACATAACAAAATCCATGTACTCATGGAGCTTTCAGTCTAACAGAAAGATAAATATCAAATGGACAAACCAGCACACAAACAAGAAAAATAAGAGTTGGTGTTAGGTAGGTGTTAATGATGGAGAGGAGGTGGAATACTAATTTTTTTTCTCATTATTTGGTTGCAATAATTATTATTTTTTTTTAGGATTCCTGAGAGCAGATAAACTGGTAATAAGGAAATTATTCATCTCAATATTCAGTAAATATTGGTCAGGTGCAGTGGCTCGTGCCTGTAATCCTAGCACTTGGGAGGCCGAGGTGAGCAGATAACTTAAGGTCAAGAGTTCAAGATCAGCCTGGTCAACATGGTGAAACCCCATCTCTACTAAAAATACAAAAATTAGCTGGGTGTGCTGGCGCATGCCTGTAATTCCAGCTATTTGGGATGTTGAGGCAGGAGAATTGCTTGAACTCAGGAGGCAGAGGTTGCATTGAGCTGTGATTGTGCCACTGCTCTTCAGCCTGGGTGACAAAGTGAGATTCTGGCTTGAAAAAAAAAAAAAAAAAACAGTAAATATTTAATTGAACCTTTATTGTCTGTTGGGTACTGTCCTAGGTGCTGGAATTGACACTTTCTATTGAAGTATGCTTATATGATTCAGGTTTTGTAGTTTGACTTCGTTACCGATGTCTTTGTTTCCTCTTAACTTTTAATTTCTCACAAGGATTATGTTCTTTCCCACAGTTGGAAGGGACATCTTAAACTGCGCTAAGTTGTCAGAGAATGGTCAGTGTTCTGGTTCAGTGACAGTTCTTTCCATACTTCAGTTTGAAAAACATATTTTCTAGTGGGAAAGGCTGGTGGAGATCTCCTCAACCATATTGGGTTTTTTCCTTGGCCATAGATTTTTGTGAAAAAAAATTCATAAAGAATTTATTCATGAGGAATTTATTTCTTTGCTAGATATTTGTTGGGTGCTGAACTACATGCTAGAAACTGATCAAAGCACTGGGGATATAGCAATAAAACTAACTAACCAAACAAACAACCAAGTCCCAGATCTCATGTGGTTTACTGGCTTGCTGGTGAAATTTGTGAGGCATGAAAGTTTTTTCTTAGATTTAAAAGTGTTCATGAATGTATTTGCTTGTTTACTTCTTGCATATTTACTTCTTTTTAAGATTTCCAGAGAATACAGAGAACATTGTGTAAAAAATAAGAAAGATATTCTGCAACAATGTTGGTCAAAACCTATTTATTATTTTAAAGCTAAAAGAAGAAAATTGTGATCTTTGTAATGATATGACAAAAGTTCATTCAGTCCTTGTTTCAGACGAATGATGGTGTCTCAAGAAACAGATTTCTTGCTTATGCATTTTGACTGTCTACTCATGTTTCTATTAATGTGTCTGTGTGTGTGCATATACAGATAGGCATATGGTTTTGCTTAGACTGAATCCTTTTATGCGTATGGCTATTTCCTTCTGAAAACTAAAAGGGAACTCTCAAATTTACATAATTGTTGCCCAAACTCAGTTAATATAATCTTAGGACAAAGGTTCTATGAATATTGTTTGTATTTCTGCTTTAAGATTTGGGTTTGATTATATTTTAAATAATTACTTTCAACTCATATTTAGTCTATATTTCAAAGATATTTATTCAGCCATATAGCTAAAATGCCTACTATGGTATTAAAAAAACAAAACAAAACAAAAAAAACTTTGTCCCCATTCCTGGCACAGAGCTCCTGAAATCTTTGGAATCTCCTGAGTAATGAGTGTCTTTGTTATACTAATGAGATGACTATTGGCTGAGAACTTTCTATATGGCTTCACAATGGGGACTAGTCTCCAGACAAACCATGATGAGAATGTTGGGACTTTTAGCCACATTCTCCCAAGCTCTGAGGAGAGGAAAGAGATTGGAAATTGAGTTAATCACCAGTGGCCAGTGATTTAATCAATTGTACTTATGTCATAAAACACCCTAAACTACTGGGCTTAGGGTTTCCACGTTGGTGAACACATCCACATGCTAGTGTGTGTTGCACCTCACTTCCACAAAGATAGGCATTCCTGCACTTGGGATACATTTGGACCTCACCCTATGTACCACTTCATCGAATTGTTCATTTATGTTCTTTATGATAAACTGGTAAACATAAGTAAAGTGACTTCCTGAGATCCATGAGGTGTTTTCTGAAAAAACCTGAAAAGGTAATGGGAATCCCTGATTTATAGCCAGTCAGTGGGAAGTGCAGGTGGCCTGGGACTTGCAATTAACATCTAAAGTTTAAACAGTTTTGTCTGACTGGGCTCTTTAACTTATGGGGCTGATGCAAAGTACAGGTTACATCTTCCTTGACGTGGTTCTGTACAGTAGCAAATCTTGAATTTCAGGGTCTATGCATTTTAGGGAGAAATAAAGTAGGCATGGTTGTGGAGCTTTTATTTTTAATTGGATTATTGATCCCAGTGTTTTTTTTTTCCTCTTCTATAATACTATTAAATATCTACAATCCTATGGTCCCATGGAGGTTAGAGTATGTTGAACTTGAGCTTGGCTTCAGCAAGTGACTCGAACAGATGTTTGACAATGTAATTCCAGGTTGATGATGGTCTCTTACACTCCTTCCTTGAGCTATGAGAAAAACATTCCTTAGGTAACTGCTAGTTCATGGATCATGGAGCTTTTGTATAGTCTGAAGCTAAACCAGCATTACCGAAATCACTGAACCTCAGTAAGCACATCACGTATGTGCAAGAAATAAATGCTTATCAGTATAAGCCACTCTTGTACAGCTGACCAGTACAGACATTCAGGCAATTGGCCTGAAGCCATCTCTAGTTGTCCAGACCTAAATGTTTCCCCACAACCAAAATAGATTAATGTAGGTAGCAGCTAAGTGTACCTCCCAGTGGAATAAAACTTATATTAGGAAAACAACGTATGTAACCTTTTTTGTGAGCTGAGAAATGTATAGTCTACCAACAAGATAAGTGCAGATTAGAGTTAGAGCTCTAAAATAAATACATGAAATAGTGCTAATATAAAAATGGGATCAGACCAATTAGACAAAATTAGGATGTGCTGACCTTCAAATTATCTAATTCTGACATTTTCTCTCTTAGGAATATGGGAGTGAAGGAACCAATTGGTTGAGGGTAGAAGGCAGTGAATCAGTGCTATGAGTTAGAATTGGAATTGGGGCAAGCTGAGAGCCCTATGAAGACCAAAGTTGTCACAGAACGAAAGTAGGGAAGTAACTGGGCAGAAGAGAGAAGGGATTTGAACATAGAAAAAAAATAAAGATGCAATGAGAAAGACATTAAATTATTAAACAGCCTTTAAAACTACTTGGGTTCTTGATAGTTTTCTGATTGTATTTTTGAATCTTTTAATATTTATTATGGCAGTAAAGTTCCCATTGTTTAAGTGAACTTACTGGTTTTCTCTTGCCTACAGAAAAAAAATTATTTGTATTTAAACACCTGAAAGTTCAAAATAATACTAAAAACAATAACTTTATTTATATTTCTATATCCAGATTATATCCAACAAGCATTGATTCTAAAATAAACATGACAACATGTTAGAGTTCTGCAGTGCATGGCTAAGGGATCTTTTTATCTCATTATAAGTGGCACCAATGAATTCCAAGGGCCTCTCTTCTTGAGTGAGTTTGTGTGAGTGTCTTCACTTTCCAATCTAACTCAGAATTACAGTAATTTTATTTGAGATTCCTCCCAGGACTGTAAGCCGTTTCTATGAGAAATGATGAACCCATTTCTAGGGGAAACAGTACTTAGAAAATTCTCCTTAATCCAACTTGTGTTTTCCCACTCAGCAGGCTGGAAGGGGCACACCTCCATTTGCTAGTACCCTTCACTCCTTAATTACGGGAGAACTAATTGCCACTGCTCTGTGGTGTACAGGTTTCTACTCCTCTCAAAGCTGCAGCAAAGCTAGGTCAGCATGAGAAATTTGACCCTGTAACTGAACAGCTCTTTTAATTAGGGATGGAGTAAGAAGGAGGGAGAAAAAAAAACAGAGATTGTACAGACTGCCTATGGAGTGTAAGCAAGCCCTGTGGAGACATTTACATATCTAAATTTAGCCAACTTCAGGCTTCTAACAAGCACTGTTTCTTCCTTTAACTCAGCACTTCAAAGGGATTTGCAGAGAGGTTCCCTGAAGTGAAATTGAACATGAGAATAAACATTATATGTGCTTGTATTTTCTCTCTAGAATATTCTTAGACATATTTTAGCTTATACTTTTAACTTACCTACAACTCTTAATGATTTATTACTTCTATGAATTGATACAAAAATTTAGAATTTAATACTGATATTGGCCTCACTGAATTACAGAAACAGTAGTAAGATATATATACTGGTATACAGGGTGCGACTGTGGTAACTGTAATTCAGAAGAATTATGCCTTCATTTGTTTAATTAAGTTAATATTTCAGTCAAAAATGGCCTGGATTGAGAAGTACGAGTGTAGTTTTTGAGTTATGTCTACATCTGACCAGTATCTGTAGTGTGTATAAATGTATTTTTATTGTTGCTTATCTCTTCAGTTTGAGAGGGTGGGCTGTTTGAGTGGGTCTACATCTGACCAGTATCAATAGTCTGTATAAATGTATTTCTATTGTTGCGTATCTCTTCAGTTTGAGAGGGTGGGCTCTTTGAGTGGGTGGGCTGCTCATTTCAACCTCATGAATAGTCTGATCCCTTTTCTGAAGGAAAAGACAAGCCTAGAAAGGGCTCGCAAGTGGGAATTCTTTTAATTATTACTTTATCATGATTATTCATTTAATAAAGGGAAATGGTGACTATAATGAATTGGTACAGAACATTTATTCTATCATCATCCTAGCTGTGCCATTGAAAATTCAGAAATTATTAAGTCTATAAACTAATTTCCCAGGCTCCTTTGTGACTTAGGTTCTCTATATGATTTGAATTCAAGTAATCAGATGTACTTGCTTAGTTTTGGAAGGCAGGAGTATGGTGAAGTTCACAGGAATGCTTGTTATGATTTTTCTGATGTCAAGCATATCCATGGAGGTATTGGGTTTCTCTATAATAGCAATAATATAACTTTTAGTGTTCTATCACTAGCTTTACACATATCAAAAGGCAGAAAGTGGGGCATATATTGTCTGCAAGTGACGATATAGCAGATATAATTCTAGAGGCAACGGTTGTAGGTGGCAGCTTCCTGATCCCAGCCAATATGACGTGATCTTGAAGCCAGTAATCCAAGTCTGCCACTCAGTCTTTCTGATTATGGAAGATGTAGCAGCTCCGCTGGCAAGTCAATACTGCTGTTTTCTGTAACTCATTTTGGATGCCCAATCTACAGTTTTCACTTCTCCATTATTCGGAGTAATTTGTAAATACCTCATTATCTTTATTAATTCATTTCCACATAAAATAGTTATAGTATTTTATGTTAACTACATTTTTTAACATTAACTAATATTAACTTTTTTTTTATTTTAGACGGAGTCTGGCTCTGTTACCCAGGCTGGAATGCAGTGGTGCAGTCTTTGCTCACTGCAACCTCCGCCTACCAGGGTTCAGGCAATTCTCCTGCCTCAGCATCCCAAGTAGCTGATTACAGGTGCCTGCCACCAGCGCTGGCTAATTTTTGTATTTTGAGTAGAGATGGGGTTTCACTATGTTGTCCAGGCTGGTCTCGAACTCCTGACCTCAGGTGATCCACCAGTCTTGGCCTTCCAAAGTGCTGGGATTACAAGGGTGAGCCACTGCACCCAGCCAACTTACATATTATTAACTCAAATGTAGCTTCAGGTAAACAGGCAAACAACTAGTCAAAACTTCAGATAGGGCTTCTGGGATTATTTTTAAGAATTGAAAGCACTGAAAATTAAATCATTATTTTAAAAAAGAATACTAGAGGTACGTAGTCATAAAACAGGTACTTAAATTATCCCTTGCAATGTGGCATAAAGTACCTATTGAAGAATAGCTTTGGAAGACAAGGGTGGTAATGGAGGTGATGGTGATGGGATATACCACTGTATGATGTTCACAGAGAATGGGGGAAAGTAGCTAAGTCTAATTGCACTGGAGAGATTAACATGCAAAAAGACAAGCTGGGGGTTTTGAATTCTCAGTATCATCAATATATGCTTTATTGAAGATAATAATACATTTTGTAGCCTCAGCATTGACATATCCAAAAACTAGACTTAGACTAAACCTATGTATTGTTGCATTCAAGTCTAACTTGTGTTCACCAGCCTTACTGTTGAAAGTTGCAATCTTGGCTCAGATTGAGACCTATAGAATTTGAATTGGAAAATGTGGAAGGATTTGTACAATTACAAGTACCCAAACACCAAAACCAATATCCTTTGTTAGAAGCAACCCTTCACTTATCTGAGGAGCATAGTCAATCCTTGCTTGAAGAAATGGAAACAATCTCTCTTGAGCCACTTCACCATAGTCCTTATATTCCATCATCCTTAGTTACCTCCATACAGAAAATCACACTCAGGTTGCAGTAGGACTCAGGGGCTAATTAAATGTTAAATATGGAAAATAAAGACATACAATAAAACTATTAAAAGATTTTAAATTTATAATAATAACTGGCAAAAAATAAGAAATATGTGTAGGAGAGGGCTAGATAAAAGTGGAGAGAAACAATTTTGTATTACATTGCATTCGTTGACTTAACTAAATTACTATTTTGGATTCTGTAAGTGAGATTTAAAAGGTAGAAATAGTTCTAATTGTTTGGACCAATGGTTAACTAAAACCAAGGTAAAAAAAAATAGGCCTTCACTGAATAAAGTGGAAAAACCAGAAATCCCTTGATACAATGAAAAGAAAGAGTCCCAATATTTGCTAATATAGACAGACTTGGAGGGATTTACTGCAGGTGATCGGCTTCCCACCCCATGTCTCCACCCTTTGAGAGCATCTAGAAGAATTCCATCCACAAAATAATGAGAAGTGAACTGCTGATGGGAGTCCTAGTATCCTTGAAAAGTGCTTTATATTTTTTTCTGTAGGATAATTGTAGGGGAGATGGTAGAATATCTGGAACCTAGAAGGCAGCAACACTTAGCTACCAGAGGTAAGACAGGGATGGAAATCAGAATGTTTGAACATACAGAGAACTTTGATGGTCTCTTATTGATCATGAGGTCCCTAGGAATAAAATCCTACTTAATCTGATTTGAGTCCCAGGTCTTCAACCAATTCCCCTCTATCAATATCTATATCTGAAACAGTAAAGACTAGTTTATCTTGAAAAAAAAAGATGCTATAGAGGCTTGAGAAATATCCTTGACATAATTTCACAAGGATGGGCTGAAATTGTCTTCCTCTCTAAAGTAATTGGTATTTACATGATATCTGTTACAGGTATAAGAAGATGGCTGTGTACTGACGAAAGAAACATCTCTATAATTTTTTAGAATAATTGAATCATGAATCTGAATTACTAATAAACTCTGGGGACTGAAATAAAAACCCTAATGGTCCACCGCTCAGAGTGAAAGCTTATGAGGTTAGGTGATAAATGGCATTTTGACTCAAGCTCACTTCAAAGTGAAACCATCATGTGGTTATTTCCTCATTCTTACAAGTATAGTTAGAGTAGACATACTCAGCAAGTTGAGAATTCTTTTATTGATTCTTTGAACCATTAAGTGAAAGCTTTGGAAAGTGAAGACCCAGGATCTACCCATTCTTTGAGAATAATAAAACAAATGCAATATTTCACTCATGGGACCCTCTCAGAGATTAGTTCCATCATCAGTCACTTAAAATATGTGGGGTGGTTATACCTATCACATATCCTTTCAAATAACCAAATATGGACTATGCAAAAAATAAACATGCCTTGATGAATGACCATGGTTATTATACATTTAATTAGTGAGTGACATCAATTGCAGTCTCCTTACTAGAGAAAACCAGCATAATCACTAACATTTGATATGTAGCTATCAATATTTTGAATGTATTTTCCTCTATACTAATAGGCAAAGTTTAACAGGTTTCTTTCACCTGACTTTGGCAAGAGCACAACTTTATTCTCTCACATCAGAGTTATATCAACTCTGTGCTATAATTAGTCTGCAGGAAATTTGATTCTCTCATATCCCTCAGGACACATTGGTTTACTACATTGATTTTCTCATGCCAATAAGACCTAGGAAGAGGAAAGTAGCAAGAAATCCCATGTCTTGGAAACTTGCATTTGTTACCTACTTTTAGAAATCATTCCTCTCTGGCCTGTTGGGATTCCCTGCTGGGATTCCCTTTAAAGGCGAAGAAAAATTGGAACACCCTGAAATGACTACTACTAAGGTAGAGCCTATTGTTGTGGTAGGGGTCTTATAATTTTAGGTGCCACATATGATATATTTGATTGTTTTGCCCCTAGCAATTTATTGCAAAGGCCCCAAATTGGCATCTTTGAGTAAGATATAGGAAAAATAAGTCTCTTTACTTGGTCCAGAATGCAGTACAAACTGCTCAGCTATTTGGCACTTACAATGTTGCAGCAGATCAGGATGCTGTAAGCAGGTATGAAAAAATTCTGATAACAAAATTGCAGTGTAGGCTTCTAGATATTTGGAGCATAACTCTGTTATTATCAGCAAATAACCACTATTCTTTAAAGAAGACAATCCCAAATTGTTCTAAAGTTCTTAGGAGCCCTTTACACACTTAAAAATAATTGAACACTCCAAAGAGATTTTGTTCGTGTGGATGGTTTTTTTGATATTTGTTATATAAGAAATTACTTAAAAAATTTTAGAAACCAGTGATCTGTCTAAAAAAAGATAATAAAACAATTACATAACAAGTGATATATTTTTATAATCACTACATTTTCAAAAAATTAGTGAAAAATTGTTTAATATTTTTTGAAATCTGTTTAATAAATTGATTAGTAGAAAACAGATTTTCTATATTTACCTCTCCATTAAATCTGTTGCAATAGACTGTTTCAATGGAAATGTACAAAGACAATCTAGTTTCAAACACAGCTATGTAGTTAGAAAAGGGAGGAGAAATTTCATAGCCTTTTCAGGTTATTCTGGTTTTTCTATGATACTACACCAAAACTCAACAAGTAGTTGAGCTTCAAGAGTTGCTTATAATATGGTATTTTAAACCATATCAGTGAGCATTTTGCTCTCTGTTACATTAAAACCCATTCATCTAATTTGCATGTTAAATGCATCTTTTACCCATGCCTGGTTTTGAAAAATTATACAAAGTTTATTTGGAAACCACTGGCTTACTGACTTAGAAAGTCTTCCAAATTTTGGTACATTTCATTTATACAATCTCTCAATTATATTTCTTAATATCAACACCATCCTTATTAGAATACTCTTTCAATATTGGGGAGCTGTCAAGCAGATAAAAATTTTCAAATTTCTAATTTACACTTGAAAGCTTGAATTTTATCGTGGGTTATAAATACTGTCAGTTGTTTTCCTTGAAGTAATAAGTTTATTTTATTCATTTTTTGAGAAAATATCTGCCAAACAGTTTAGTTTGAAAAACAGTGAATTGGTATCACTCATTTATTCAAATAAAAATGATATTTCATGAAAAAAGCAACCAGTTTAGGTTCTCAGTCCAAAAATAGCACGAGTTTTTTTGAGACAATTAGATTTTGGTATTTAGAAATGCTTTATACATACTTTCCACTCTGTCATACAAAGTATTAAAAAATCATGTACCAAAGCATTAAGACAATAAAATAAATAACTTGTACTACTTTTTCAAAGGGTCTCTTAAGTTACATTGGCTTTAAAAAAAATAAATTTATGGTAATGAAAGATATGATGACTGCTTGATGTAGTTTGGATATTTGTCCCCTCCAAATCTAATGTGGAAATGTAATGCCTAATGCTGGAGGTGTGGCCCTAGTGGGAGGTGTTTGGGTCAGGGTGGCAGATCCCTCAAGACTGGCTTAATGCCTTCCCCATGGTAATGAGTGAATTCTTGCTCTTATAATTTCACATAAGAACTGGTTGTTTAAGAGAACATGGCATCTTTCTTGCTCCTTCTCTTGCCATGTGACATGCCTGCTTCCCCTTCACCATCCACCATGACTAAAAGCTTCCTGAAGCCTCACCAGAAGTCAAGCAGATGCTGGTGTCATGTTTCTTGTACAACCTGCAGAACCATGAGCCAAATAAACATATTTTCTTTATAAATTATCCATCCTCAGATATTCCATTATAGCAATGTAAAATGGACTAACAAACTGCTAGTACCTATTGTTTGGTACCAGTGTCTGATTCATGTTAAATATAGAATTTTTATCTATCACTCTTGTGCGCCATCAGTAAAAATCTTAGCATGGTGAAAAGACAGACAACGTTGTATTAATCTGTTTAGGCTGCTATAATGGGATACTATCGACTGAGTGGCTCAAAAACAGAAATTTATTTCTCTCAGTTCTAGAGGCTGAGAAGCCTAAATCCAAAGTGCCAGCTACCATAGTGTATGGGGAGGGTCAGTTTCCTGGTTTTCAGATGGCCATTTTATTATATCCTCACATAGAAGTGAGAAGAAAAAGAAAGAAATAATGTTCTCATCTCATGTCTTTTTATAATAGTACTAATCCCATTTATAAGGTCTCCACCATCATGTCCTAATTACCTCCCAAAAGCCCAACCTCGTAATGCCATCACTTTGGGAATTAGGCTTTTCAACTTTTGAATACTGAGTTCATAGCGAATGTCTTAATGCTACTATGAAAATAGTTGTGACCTTCAGACTCCCCCAAATGGCAACTCTGTTTGTCAGGGTAATTAATCTTAACTATTACAGAAAAATTGGTTTGCTGGTAGTGTCAATGCAGGTGAGAAAGAGTATGTAGGAAACCCATAAAATACTATGAAATTCCTCCTATTACTGTCAAGTCTATCAGTAAAATTTAATGGAGTAATATAAAACCCTATGTATACATAGGACCATATCTGAGTGTGACTATGATGATATAACTGCCTCTTCCAGCACTGCCAGCATATTCTGTAAAATTAATTTATAAACTATACTTGAATTTCTCCTTCAATTAACTGGTCATGGGGGACTCTCTGTGAGGACCTGGGTATGGCTTGAAAGAGCTGGCAGTACAGCAACCAAATATCCTGGCTTGCTTGCTTAATGGTTCAAATAACCATAAGCCATAAATTTGAGTTTGCTTAATACTACTACATCACTAGATGAAAGTGATATACATAAAACTGAACTCAAGCACATGTACAAGTAAACTGCCTGAGTAGGTAATCATTCTTGCAGTGCATCTGCTCTTGCTGTGCTGCCTGTCAACTCTCTGTGAAGCCATATCCACAATCAGTTGATTAAAGAAAAAGAAGACATTCAAGTCTAGTTTATAAATTGTTCAACACAAAAAGCTGGCAGAGCTGGAAGAGAAAGTTATATCATGATAGTCACACTCAGATGTGGCCCTGAAAGATAGTGATAAAGGAAATCCATCAAATAGGCAAAATTTCCTCTGTGCATGGAAGGTGTTATGGCCCACATGATGGATTTATAACAGTCCACAAGCTTTGGCTAACAGGCTGGTGGAACATGGTCAGATGTTCAAAGAGTTAGAAGGAATAAGATTATATGACTAATGTTAAAGAGATATGGGTGAGAGATTTGAAACGTTGGGAAGAGGTCAATAATTTGAAAATATTTCTGTACCATAAAAATGTTCACTGATTTCTCAATAGTCAGCTAGACAAGATCACTCATTCTTTTGTTCTCAGCCATCCCTGTGCTGGTTCATTGGGCTCTTGAAAAAAAAAATGGCCAAAGTAATAAGGAGATACGTTATTTATGGGTTCAAAAACATAGTTGATCGATCTCCAACAAGATCAATCTAGACACCACTACTAGCCCATATCCATGGGGACCAGCTAAACATCTGCTGCCAGGACAATTATATTAGAAACCATCCATTATGGATTGGATGGTGATTTGTCCTTGCTTGGATTGCATTTATATTAAATATGGATTTGCATTGAATTTCCATCTGCTAGAAATACTATTTATAGGGCTGGGCATGGTGGCTCATGCCTGTAATCCCAGCACTTTGGGAGGTCAAGGTGGGCGGATCACCTGAGATCAGGAGTTTGAAACCAGCCTGGCTAACATGGTGAAACCCCGTATCTACTAAAAATACAAAACTTAACCAGGTATGGTGGCATGTGCCTATAATCCCAGCTACTTGGGAGGATGAGGCAGGAAGATCACTTGAACCCAGCAGGCAAAGTTTGCAGTGAGCCAAGATCACACCACTGCACTCCAGCCTGGGTGATGGAGTGAGACTCTGTCTCCAAAAAAAAAAAACAAAAAAGAAAGAAAAGAAATACCATTTATGGACTATCTTACCTACTTATTCACCCACCATAACATCCCAGACTACATTGCTTCTTATCAAGAAACACATTTCACGCAAAAGAAGTACATCAGTTAGCATATACTGATGCAATTTGCTGGCTTTACCATCAATTAGAAATAGTTGGACCAATATACAGTGGACTGCCCTTTTGAAAAGTCAGTTACAAAGCCAATTAGATGCTTTTCAATATATGATGCTTTTTTTCCAGCAACCATTGTTATTGTACCAAAGCACAATGATAGAGAAACATAAAGTGGAAATGTGATTTGCACCTTTCAGTATCACATATAATAAACCATTGATAAAATGCTTTTTTCCTACTATTTTGACTTTAGGATCCTCTGGTTTAGAGATTTTTATACCCAAAAAGGAACACTTCTATAAAAGAAAATATAATACTTCCTTTTAACTGGAAGTTTGGATTGCCACTTAGCTATGTGTGCCTTCAAACAGGGACAACGTTGTTTGTTAGGGTAATTAATCCTGACTATTACAGAGAAATTGATTTACTCGTGTTATCAAATCGATTTACTCGTGGTAAGAAAGAGTATATATGAAACCCACTAAATACTGTGAAGTTCCTTCTACTACTGTCACGTTGTCACAGGATCCTTGGGGTGTTGTTTCACCACCTGGAAACCTGTGTGGCCAGTGGTGCCTTTGCCTGATTTTTGCTCTGGCCCACTGCCCCTACTCAGCCTGGCAGGTTGTGCTCAGCTCGTGCTACTGACCTGGATGCCATGCCTGCCAAGAGAGAGTGGAGTGGCAAGGGGTGTGTGAGCAAGCAAGCATGGGGTCCAGCCACCACACAGAGCCAGGCATGCTGGCTGTGGCCGAGTGGGCAGCTTCAGGTGCAGGTAAGGCTCTGGCTCCCTGCGAGGCTACAGCTGGACCAGATGTACCACAAGCAGCTTCCATGGCTGGCACCAGGGAATGCAGAATGAAGTAATGCATGGAAGCTTGGAGATGCCAGGAACTGCAGAGCCCCAAAGAGGGTGTCACAGCCCTGGCTTGGGGAGCTCCTAGGCCTGGGATCTCCAAAAAGCAGCAGCTCTTCTCTCCTTCTTTCTTCCTTCTTTCTTGTTGCTCACAACCTGGCAAGCAAGGAGCATGTTTCAGCACTGTTTGTGTTACAGCTCTTTTAGTCCCACCATTCGGTGGGTCTTAAGTTCTTCTTCTGCTTTGAAGAAGAATGAGATAGGCAGACAAGTGGAGAGTGAGTAAAGAGGAGCTTTATTGAATGACAGAACAGCTCAGAGAAGACCCACAGTGGGTAGCTCCTCTGCACAGGTGGGGTGTCCCTTTGAATGTTCAGCACTCAGCAGAGATGAGACCCTGGGGTGGGTAGCTCCTCTCTGCTGCTGGTCATCCTCTTGAGTGTTCAGCTCTCAGAAGAGAGGATACCCTGTGGTGGGTAGCTCCTCTCCACAATTGGGGGACCTGTTGTCTCCTCAAGTCTGGCTGAGTCCAGGGTTTTTATGGGCTTCAGAGGAGAGGGAACACATGCTTATCAGTCCATTGGTGGCCATGGGTGGACCCGGTAAAAGCACCATAAGTTCCACTCCATTCCGTGGGGTTGGTAGCCCAGCCTACAGGCCTCAGGCCTTTCCCAGCTTGAAGGTAGAGCTTCGATAGAGACCTGCCCCTTTCTGCCCCAGAGCCTGTCTGCCTCCTGCTGCTGTTCATGGTGCCTAGGCTGTTCCTGCCAAGAGACACCTGCAGGCTAGCTCTGAACTGCCCCCAGCCCTCCCTTGCTTCCCTCCATGTTCGTTAGTGCCCAAAGTGTGGAGGGGGCTAAGGTAACATGAGGCTGTCATGTCAGCACTGCCCCAAGCATGCTCACACCCGTCCAGGTTGCAATAGCTCCTGGACTTAGCCTCAACTTTGCTCAGAGATCAGAGCAAGTGCTGAGAGCAGGGAGAGGCCAGCCAGTGGGAGCAGGTACTTCTGAGCCTGTGGGGGCAGTGGGGGCTCTTTCTGAGCCCCTGAGATTACAGAGATGCTTGGGTTCACACTGTGGCTGGGGGGCCACAGCTTCACTCAGAAGGGTAGGGCTCCCGCCTGCTCCAGGCTCCCACTGGCTCCTTGGAGCAAGCAGCCCTAGCCGTGCCTTCCCCATGGAAGCCGGCATCATGGTAACAGCCACTCCAGACAGGCTGCTTCTGCCATCAATGTCTATTAGTAAATTTCAGTGGAGTAATATAGAAAATCATATATACACAGGGCCACATCTGAGTCTGACTATGATGATGTAACTGTCTCTTCCAGCTCTCCTAGCATAATGTGTAAAAACAATTTATAAATGAATTGAATTTCTTCTTCTTCAATTAACTGGTCATGGGGAGCTCTCCATGAGGCCATGGGCATGAATTTAAAGAAAGTTGGCAGCACAGCAACCAAATATCCTGGTTTGCTCAGGATTGTCTCATTTTATGTATACTATACTAGCATGGTATTGATAGAACTCTCATACTCCAAAGTGTCTCAGGTTAAAAGAAAAGTATATGATGATTTTAACCAGATTAGAAAACCATTAGATATTTAGATTATTTAGGATTTATGATTTATATGATCATTCCAGTAAAAGACTCCTGACAACCTAGAGTGGTGGTAAAGGGCAAAAGGAATTTCAAACAGGCGGTAAAAAAATAAGTCAAATGTATCAACTCAGCTTTGTGTATAGCTGTAGAAATAAGAACTCTGGAACCTACCCATTTTTATTTTCTTGCTCTCTCTTACCTATCTGGATATATATCTCAAGATCTATATCTCCATTTATACCTACATAGAGAACACAACAAATATATATATATAGCTATCTAACTATATCTATATATATATAGATAGTTTACATATTAACATATATAGATATTTCTATATTGGTCATCCCTTCATGTCCTCAAGTCTGGCTGAGTCATCCTGGGTTTTTATAGGCTTCAGAGGGGAGAAGGCATGTGCTAATTGGTCCATGGGTGTCTCCCTACGAGGCTGTAGCTGTATCAGGCATACCACAAGCAGCCTCCATAGCTGGCACTGAGGAACACAGATAGCCACTGATAAATAGGTTGATAGATCTAGGTAATATCTACTAATATAATACAGGCCAGGTGTGGTGGCTGATGCCTGTAATCCGGGCACTTTGGGAGGCCAAGATGGGTGGATCACCTAAGGTCAGGAGTTTGAGACCAGCCTGACCAACATGGTGAAACCCTGTCTCTACTAAAAATACAAAATTAGCTGGGTGTGGTGGTACATGCCTGTAATCCCAGCTACTTGGAGGCTGAGGTGGGAGAATTGCTTGAACCTGGGAGGCAGAGTTTGCAGTCAGCCAAGATTGCACCATTGCACTCCAGCCTGGGCAATAAGAACAAAACTGTGTCTCAAAAAAAATTATATATGTGTATATATATATGTATATATTACATACATATTTCTATGTATGTGTGTATAATTTAATTTTTCTACTATTTTACAGGGCCTGGTGATTGTGATGATAAAGTAGACTTTATTGCATACAAGGATAGGCTTGAATTAGAAAAGGAATAACAGATACAGTTACTGATGGTAATTGGCCATTTCATTTATAATAGAAGGTAAGTGCATTTTAATTTTTTAGAGTGTGATTTGGAGTCTGCTAGGAAGCAGACTATAGCTGCTACTGTTCATGACTGGGAAATTAAGCATGGGAAGAAGTGTGGGAAAACTCTTAAATATGTAGGTCCCTTGAGTACACCCTTACATTGGATTCAGTAGGTTTAGTGGTAGGGTCCGAGATTTTTGTACTGTATATTTAACCATCACTGCAAGAAACTGGGAAATAGGTGGTTTCCACTTCAGAAATTAAGGAAAACTATGCTGGAAGAATAAAATGAGGCTCGGCAAGATTGCAGACAAGTTTAGGATTGCTGATTCAGGGGAAAGCCAAACTTGAAGAGGGATTTTAGGATTCTCCCAGGCTGTGCTGAGAGTATAAAAGAAACGTGTCTTGGTGTCTGCTCACCACCTCTTTCCTTTGGTGGTGTCTGGCTCCCTGGGCTGACTGAGACGTCATTTGCACAGAGCCTTTGATGACCCATCACAGAGGAGTGCTGGATGCTTGGGGCTAAACAGATCTTAGACTATACATTTTATTCCCAGCCCAGGTTATCCTTTCTCTTTGATCCGTAGCATGGCGGGCAGCCCCATCAAGATTTTAAATTTTTGCTACAAGGGTGGACCAAATCAAACCAGCTATGCTTCACCACCAGGGCTTTTTGTAATTCAAGTTTGGAGCATAATTGACCCTCCAGGAAATGACGGATACTTTTAATTTGCTTTTTCTCTTCTCTGCTGCCTTCTGGAATAGAGACTTTGGTGAGAAAAAGATTCAGAAAACATAAGGGAAAAAAACGTAATCTCTATAAATGCAGATGTGTGGAGCTGTCATTTTGACTCCTCAGCAACTGAACAAACATTTAAAGAGAGACTATTTATTGTTTAGCTCCTATTACAACCTCATGGCATGATTTTCCTTGTTGAAATGCATTGGGTCTGGGAAGGGAGGGAAGTAATGGAGAAGCTTCTGTTTGATTTGGATTGCTCTGGCTAATCCCATGAATGTCTTTGGACTTATGATTGCATCAAATGGTTCATGATTTTAACAAGGTGAGAGTTCATTATTCAGAACTGTGAGCACACTTTAAACAACAGGTAGTAAGTTCTTCATCCAGTGGGTACTTAGCCTCCCTTAACCATATAACAATGTACTCAGTGAGGGGAAAAAGATAAACACTATTTTTGCTGTTAAGTTTTTCCTAATAAGGTAGAAAATGTAGTAGAGTTATGGAGTTATAATGTCCCAGATTATCACAACGAGGAGAAATATTAGAGAACGTTTGAATTGACTTTCATTTCACTGGTGGAAAAATGAGGCCTAAAGAAAAGTGTGTAACTTGTTCCAGATAAAACATCTTAGTTAGATTAAAATAGAAAGAGGAATAATATGATAACTACTGATAACCAATTTGGTATTTCAGTCCTTTTTATATTTCTTTCAGAAAGGGAACATATGTTAGCTTAAGTAAGGATTCCGTGTCTTGATGAAAATAGTGATTGCATAGGAACTTGACTGGCATGGAAGCTGCTGGAAGACATCAGATATATACATATGAAAATAGGAACATATGATATTTTCTTCTCCAACAGTTACCCATAAACCAGATAAACTTAACAGAACTTAATTAAAACAAAGAAGATTATTATAAATGACATACATCTTTTTACCCATCTTTGGCACTGAGAGAGTCAACAAATAGAATACATACCTGCTAAAGTGAAGAAGTCCTCAATTCAACCAAAGTCTGTGAGAATACTCCCAGAAATTAAAAAATGTTAAGAATGGGGTATTTTGTTTATAGAAATCTTTGAGAACCAAGCAGATTTTTATTCTGATGACTCCCATCCCCACCACTCAAAATAAGGCCCAATGGAAAGTTTTTGAACAGGAATTAGTACGTTAAAGCAGTGTTTTTAGATAAGTGTGTGCAATTGCAAGGATATGTGTAGAGACTAGAATTAGGTTGTGGTAGGAAGGGCTCTCCCTCTATAAAACCACAGCATATGGTCGCCTGTAAAGGAAACTAGTCTATTGGACAACTGCAAGCTGCAAAGTCGGGAGGCCAAGGGAATATTGCAGTGTATGAGCAACAAGGAGCACAAACAGGTCCAAGGACATTCTTTCAGTGAATGAAGAACTCTATTCATTACTGAAATCTGGGAAAAGGATGAGCAATGGACTAAAGCCAGAAAGTATTCACACAGGGGCAGCCAGTCTATATCTTAACAACATAAGCATTGAATTAGCCTGAAGACAGAGAGTCAACACCCAATTACTAAGGAAAGTGCAAAGAGACGAGACATTGCAGTGCATTGAATTTAAATGCCTAATAAATAGAGATGCCCTTGCTTTTTTTAAAGATGCAATTAAGGACCTTCAGTTCCAGTAACCACATGCTCTGGAATTAAAATGTTAGGGTTTTGTGTGTGTGTGTGTGTGTTTTTTTAACAGATGGTAGATATTTCAGTATAAATTTCATTCTAGTACATTTTAAAAAGACATTCAGTTCACCATTCATTCTGTAGGCAAGCATTGAGCATATAATATGCTTCTATAAATTTAGTACTATGTATATTTGGGAGTCAGGGTGGGAATTAAAAATAATATCAAGAATGTCCCTAAAAATCCAGAATTTATATTTTAATTGAGGTGGCAATTCATATTCATATTTTAAATAAATCAGAACTTAAATATCCAAATGAAGTTATCCTTCTAGCAGTTTCTTGGAAGGCCCCTGCCTTTTTCATTATTGAACCATTGTTGGAACACCTTTAATAATTGTCCTGGCTGGGTGCAGTGGCTCATGCCTGTAATCCCAGCACTTTGGGAGGCCGAGATGGGCGGATCACGAGATCAGGAGTTCACGACCAGCCTGACCAACACGGTAAAACCCCATCTCTACTTCAAATACAAAAATTAACTGGGCATAGTGGCACGAACCTGTAATCCCAGCTACTCAGGAGGCTAAGACAGGAGAATTGCTTGAACCTGGGAGGCGGAGGTTGCAGTGAGCCGAGATTGCGCCACTCTGTCGCCTGGGTGACAGAGCGAGACTTAGTCCAAAAAAAAAAAAAAAAAATTGTCGTAAGAGCCTATGACACATAATTTTACTGAATAGCCTGAAGAAGCATAAATCTTTGCTCTTTGATGATGTATTTGACTTGTTTTTAGAATCAGTTGAAAATCCCTTCAAAACAGGTATTTCAAATAAAGAGAGTGAGACTCCTGAGTAATCCCACTGTGGTTTGAAAAGAAAAAAGAAGGTGCTGACAGAAACCACTTTCCTTGTGTGGAATATGTTCTGGCTCTGAAGGAAAATTCACTGAAAAATGGGAACTGTGCTATCAAATGTCTGGGTGTTTCCAAATACGTAGCTGTTTGGCATTATATAGCTCCTTCATCTAATTGATTGGACAGTGAATGTTTCGCTTTACATCTGCCTTTTTGCTTGCATGTAGATACTACCAGTAGCTTTCTTATTATCACTTCTGCAATCTGACCCTGTAAATAAATACTCTCTTGTACAGTTCATTAATGGTTTATGTTTATTCAAGGATTACTTATCTTCTGCATCTTCCTACAATTTTATTAGATAAGTGTATCAGGTATGACTTGACCCACTCCTCAAGGGAGGTACAGCCAGGCCTTGATGTCAGTGAGGGCAGCAAAGTTGGTGCCTGGGCTGTGTGTGAGGAAGCCTGCTCTCTGCTGATTTCAATATGTTTCCCTTGGGCTGAATTTAAGGGAGGTTCATCTCTGAGTGTATCCCTTCCCACACTAGTGTTTCAAGCTTTGGTCTCCATCTGTTAAGGTTTCATTCCATTCTTTATAAAAACTCATTTTTCCCTTTGTGTGAGAGAAAACTGGAAACAATATTTTCACCTATATCTCCTATAGGCAGATGAACAATTCAAATTTTTCTCTTATATCTTATTTGAATTTCTTATTTTTTCCTGATATTGCCATATAACTACAAAATAATATTTTGTTTGACATAGGTATCTTGTGAACTGACACTCAGATCAGATTTGTTATTCTACTTGTAGAGATAATTCTTAGAGGATGGAAGACAAGAATAATTATGACTATGTACTGGAGTTGGTTCTATAGAGTACAATAATGCCATGATCTTCTAAGGCACACACAGATTTTTACAGTGAAGTCATACAATAAACAGACTACATCATCAGCCTACTAATCCAGTGAGAGACAGAAGTCAAGAGGATCCAAGTTGTTTGCTCTGAGGTCTCTTAGCAAACAACATGTATAAAAGGAAATATAAATTAAGAATCCGCCTGCCAGGCTGCATCGTCACACTTTTTCCTTTCTTTTTTTTTCCCCTTCTAAGCATGAGTTCTTACTTTTATCATAGTTTTGTTATAGGCACAGTTTTAAATTTTAATTTTGCTAAGCCTGGTACATCCATCTAGTAAATATTCAATTTAGCTGTCCAGGGTATTTTTAGATTACCGTTATAGTTTTCCTTTAATGTTTAATTCTTTTGCCTAAATTTGCACATAAACTTTCACAAACGGGTATTCTGTACATCATCTAAGCTTTTTAAAATGCAGTGCTACAAAGCTTATTGAGAGTGAAGGGATTTATCCTAATCCAAGTCGCTAGTTGAATATACATATAAATTTAATGCCAAAGTATCGAGAACTTTCCTCCTAGCTATCCACTGATAAAACGCAATGCTGACTAACTTCACTTAAAGGTACATGTCATATGACCATAGGAAGTCCTCAATGACTTCATAGTACATCTGATGGATGGAGCATAAGGGTATAAAATCATTTCTAATAATAGCAAAACAACTAAAAATTTATGAGCAGGGACTATAAGAAACTGTTCTCATGACAAGCATAATACTTCTTTTATACAGAGGTAAAGCAACTTCTGCAATGTCACACAGTTGTTAGGTGGTGACTTAGTCCATCTTCCAGACAGACATTCTGAAATACCTCATGGCCCCACTCTTTTAAAAGTGAATGCTAGCAGTATATCTGCTCAGGTTGTTCATCTCTAATAACTCCCAGGAAATTTGTTTTAATTCATAGGTCTTTCTGGCACCAAAGAGCGTGAATCAGGCACAGAGAATTTAAATATGTTATGAATTGACTAATGTAATGTCTTGATTATCCAATTTAGAAGCATTTATTACGCACTTACTATGTTCCTGGCACATATAGGTGAACATTCTAGAAAGAAAAATAGGTTAAAAAAGTTATAAAATATGCATTATGGGCTACCACAAACCACTAAAAAATGTCAGCAGAGGATAGTATTAACTCTGGAACAAGCAGCAGGGATGGACTTGTATTGTAGGAGGCTTTATGTCCCCACTCAATGGCTGATTTCAGTTCCTGTAGCATGTTTCTCAAACAATTTCTACCCTCTCCAAGCTGGCAACACAGTCTCTGCTCTTATCTTCTCCCTTTACTGCAAAGATCAAGGCCCCTCTCTAATGAGTCTTTTAGTGTTCTTTCTCTCTGGCAATCTCTATAACCTGTTGTCCTTCTTCTGTTTTATTAAAAAAAAAAAAAGCAAAAAACAAAAAACCCTCTTCTGCTAACCAAAGATAACTCTTCCGCTCTGTTCTGGATAGCACTATTTCCCATCTCCTCCGGGTCCTCCAGGATCTGGCTTGTTTATTCCCATTACTCAGACTAGAAAAGTGTCCAAGTATCCTATATGCTTAAAACAAAAGATACACCACCACCAATAAGTTACTTTTCCTTTCCACTTCCTTCCTTCCTTTTCTTTCCTTCCTTCCTTCCTTTTCTTTCCTTGCTTTCATTTATTTTTTAAGAGATGGGATCTTTCTCTCTTGCCCAGGCTGGAGTTCAGTGGTATGATCACAGCTCCCCTAAGCCTCGAACACCTGGGATCAAGAGATCCTCTGGCTTCAGCCTCACAAGTAGCTGGGATTGCAGGCACGCACCACCACACCTGGACAATTGTTTTGCTTTTGTTTTCTTTTAGAGTCAGGGGTCTTACTATGTTGCCCAGGCTAGTCTTGGGGTCCTGGCCTCAAGCAATCCTTCCGTCTCTGCCTCCCAAAGCACTAAGCTAAGTTACTTTTGCATATATGTTTTCTTTCTCCAATAAACATTTCCAGACTAGCCTGGACTATTTGCTGCGTCTTCCCTGTCTTCCTGCACTTTCCTGAACTTATAATTCTAATGAAACTACACTGACTTTCTCTACTCATCTGTTCAAATCCAATGTATTGCTCTCAGTCTCCACTCTGCTTTATATTTCATCAACATTTGACTTTGACTCAATTCTTTTCCTTTTTACATCTTTCTTATTCCTAAATTCCAAAAAATGTCTCTCAAGCAGCATTTTCCTAAATGCATTTCTAATATGTCCTTCAAACTCTTTAAATAGCCTTCTAAATATTATTTCTCTACACAAATCAAATATTGCCTCTGCTTTGAATGACCTTCCTCTTGTCTGTCATCTGAAATTTTATGCATCAACAATCATCTGAAGTGAGTATCACTCATTCCATAAACCTTTTGTTTTCTCTTAGCTAAAACGTAATGCTTTCCTTTGTGCTTTTGTAGCACTTAGTAATATTTTTCACATTGACTTTTGCTGCTATTTCTTGTTTATGAAATTTTTCAAAAGTAGAGAGAAAAAAATGGCATAATAGACATATGCTCCAATACATATTAACATTTGTTATGCTTGTTTTAGATACATATTTTTAGAAAAAAAATTATATATGTAAAATCTTCCTGCTTTTCAAGAGAAAATTGCTGTGCTAAAATAATTTCACCTAGAAATATTCTATTCATTCTGCTTTTTATTTTGAATGCCTATATGCGTGTATGTTTAGATATATATAAAATAAACATAGAACTGTGTGTGTGTGTGTGTGTGTGTGTGTATTCTTAGAGTACATAATATTGATTTCTGTGGTTTTTTTTTTTTCATAAAATGCTGCTTGCTCTACACAGTGCTTAGCACCTGGATTTTTCACTAAACATTATGTTTAGTAATGTATGTAGGTTGATAGGTTTATATGGTACATACAGTAGGTCATTAATTTTAAACCTTCATATGAATTCAATCAAATCTTTCATGCTATCTCCTTAGACATTAGCATTATTTTAAATTTGTGTTTTGTTCTGTTTTGTTACTACAAACATTGCTAGGATAAACATTTCGTGCATATGTACAGACATTTCTACACAGTTTATTTATGGTGGCCACAAAGTCTCTGTATCCTAGTTAGTGACCTCTGTGTTCTATTATTAGCACAAATGTATATTTTCAAACCTGATCTTGTAGACAACTCCTTGGGAGTCATTAACAGGGAGGGTACCTGATAGTTTTCTTCAGGTCATTATTATAAGCAGGGATATCATGCATGGAAACTTTATAGCTGCTCTATAAGTGGAAGGGCATTGTTCTATTATTACTAAATATTGCCAAAGTGATCTTCACATAGGTTGGTTCTATGTATATCCCAACAAGAAATACACGAAAGTTCTCATTACTCCAGATTCTTGACAATAATTGATACTATCAGACTTTTAATTCTTTACCAAATGAACAATAACAATTATATATCTTGTTTTAATATTAATTGTGTTTACTACAATATGGGTTATTATTTTCTTATATAATTATTGACAATAATATCTCTATCCTGAGAATTACCTATCCATAACCTTTAGCTACTTAGATTGTGTTATGATTTACTATTAATTTTCAGAATTTCTGTATAGAGTCTGTACTAACACTTCTTCTTTCATATACATTGCAAATATGTACTTTCCATCTGTAGTATCCCTTGAAACAATTTTCATTTTAATACAGTCAAATATATCAAAGTATTTGTATATATGAATTAGGAACATGAATTCCTATGTTCACATTTAAGCAGGCATTATACATGCAATCATTCTGAGGATATTTTCTGATATGATGTGATCCTTTGTATTTTGTAATACTTTGAAGTTTACTTTCATAATTAGGTTTTTAATAACTCTAGATTATACTGTGATAAGGTGTAAATGTATTAATTTGAATTAGATAAAGAATAGAAACAGAGGAGCAAATTTTACTTTAATATATATATCTCCATAAAGATTTTTCTTAAAATCTTGAGCATGTAATACTTTATCCTTTTAATAAAAATGAGAGTAAGATTCAAACATTTACTTCTAAAGTCATCAATTTCAAACATATTAACAGTGTGGATTCTTGCTGCGCTGAAGAGAAGGAAAAAAACACTTAAGTACCTTTCTTTTGTAACAGTTATATGACTGCTATAGAAAATTTAGGGTGGTCTATGGCCATACCACCCTGAACACACCTGATCTCAGAAGTTAAGCAGGGTTGAGCCTGGTTAGGACTTGAATGGGAGACTGCCTGAAAATATCAGGCACTGTAGGTTTAAATAAACAACAAAGAAAGATTTTTTTGCAGAGAAAATTCCTATAATTTGGTCATTAAAAAAATCACTGCAAGCCATTAAATAGTCTTAAGTAGCACTGATGGTAATTGACATCAAATTATCTAAGTAATTTTGTATCCATTATTCTCTAAAATACAAAATTTTCAGAAATTCCTATGCATTTAATATATGATGAGCCAGGTGTGGTGGTTTAAGGTTCTAATCCCAGCTACTCAGGAGGCTGAAACAGGAGGATTGTTTGAACCTAGGAGTTCGAGCCTGCACTGAGCAATGATCGCGTTGCTGCATTCCAGCCTGGGTGACATAGTGAAACTCCACTTTTAATTAAGAAAAAATGTAAAAATTAAAATGAAAATAAATATGTGATAAATGTGAATGTAGTGTGGAGGATAGGTCTAGGTCAGCTTTGTTCTGTGTCACAGATTTTTGTACATCTGCCTTCTCCATTACATTTAATGTCCTGGAAAACAGACACATAGTTTGAATATCTTTGGAAGAGCTACAACTTTGAATGGAGTTGCCATACAAAATAGGTACTCAGTAGTTGTTTAGTTAATTTGAACTGAAATCCTGTGTGCTTATAAAAATCAGGACTTAAAAAACCTGGGGCAGTTAATGAACAGCCTTGGGCTAAGGATAATAAGATTCAACCCTATACATATTATAAGATACAATGAGTTTGTATTGTTTTATACATTCCTCTTTGCTGATTTTCTTAGAATCCAAATGTTCCTTGCCTCGTGAACTCCCCACAATCTGACGAGTTTTTACATTTCTGGGATTTAGACTACCTACTTTGAATCAAAAACAGCACCTACTGCCCCTAAGTTTTTGGAACTATAGAATCTCACATATGAATGCTTACTTGTTTCTACCATTATTATTTTCTATTTCTGAAATGGACCTACTACACAGTAGTTCCCAATTCAATTCCAGTATGTCCCAAAGTCTCTTGCCTCCCTGGTTAGTCTTGTCAGACATAGCTTTACCAATTGCCACACATTGCAATGTGAAAAAAAGACAGGCCTATTTCATTTATAAAGGTGATAGAGTCTTTCCACAATTAACAATCAGAAAGAAAAAAAAATAAAATGCCAAGGAGAAAGAGTACCTGTTTGTCATTTTTATTAAGTAAGTTATATATCTTCTCAGGGCCTCATTTTATTTATTTGTAAAATGAGAGGATTGGACTACTCAGTCTTTAAGACCATTTCTAGAAGTAATGTTCTATTATAGCCACTCACTTTAAAGATTACCCTGATAATTTTCCATGTCCTATATGTTTACATTACATTTATATTGACCTTTTCCTCAAAAAGGTGTCTATTTCTCAATCTGTTCCCATTGTAATTTGCTCATATGGTATGCTATTTCTAACCAATTTATTGGAAATGTTAGTTATAGAAGGTCAAATAGGTTTCTTGCTTTTAAAGGTCATGTCCTCATGCAAAATGCCCTCATTTCAGAAATACAGGCATTATCTTGTTTTATTGCACTTTGCAGCCAGTGCAATTTTTTTTTTTACAAATTAAAGGTTTGTGGCAACCCTGCATCAAGCAAATCTATTGGTGCCATTTTTTCCAACAGCATGTGCTCACTTTATGTCTCTGTGTCAGCGTATTTTAGCAATAAAATATTTTAATTGTTATGTATATTTTTAGACATAATGTTATTTCACACTCAATAGACTACAGTATAGTATAAACATCACTTTTATATGCACAGGGAAACAAAAAATTTGTGACTTTCTTTATTGTAATATTCACTTTATTGCAGTGGTTTGGAGTCAAATCTGCAATATCTTTAAAGTATGCCTGTACCTTTCTATACAAGTTCTTTCATTCATGGAGATCTGAACAATTTTTACAAAAGAGAGACAAATAGACTCAGATGGGCTGTTTACAATTATAAAATCATCAAGAATTCATTACCTGCTGTCTCTTGAAATTTTCATATGATCTCTGGTGATTGTTTTCCCAAACTCAGTATCTTTAAATAATGATAGCTGGAGTTGGATTGCATAACAATTTATAAACTCAAGTACAAATACAATTTACTTTTTTAAAAAACTTTTTGAGTAGGTCTTTATCCTCTCTAAGTCATGAGACTTTAGAGAAAAAAAATCCCCAGAGGGAAGAGCTATATACTGAAGATGCTTCATATAGCATCTCATGATTCTTCAGATTTTTTTCATATTATGGTAGAAATACTGAGTTTAAAATACTTTTCTTATGCATTTAAACATGCACAAAAATGTATGTTGACTTTAAGTGACATAGAAATGGGCCTCTTTATAGAGTATGGCAAAAAAATGTTCTATAACATTTAACATAAAGAGAAAGTATTTGTTTTGACAAAAGAATACCTGTATGAATGAAGTGCTATACCATGTTCAAAAATGGAGAGACTTAAAATTTCTTAAAAAATCTACTTTCACTTAAATTAACCTATAAATTTGATACACACCAAAAGTAATTGTGAAGTGATTTCTTGTGGAAATCAAGCAACTGATTCTAATATAGTAGATTAAGAAATTTTTCTAGTGCAGGAAAGCAAGAAGCAGGACTTCCTATGCTATCAAGACTTACAATAAAGTTGTCTACATTAAAATACTGTGTTATAAACACTCAGGAGTAAAACCAAGCATTGAAACAAAGTGGAGACCCATAGAAGGGGCACATATATGTGGATTTTCATATATGACAAAAATGGTTTTCTAATTCAGTGAAATAAATAATACAGTTCCTAATCAAATAGGTTAATCAGTGAAAAATATGATTTTATTCTTACCTCACACCATATATAGGAATAAATAAGAATAAATTCCAGATAGATTAAGCATCTATATGTGAAAATTAATTTTTAAAAGGTAAGATATAGACTAAAACCTCAGCTAGAAATAGATTTATAAAAACTAGATTTTAAAAGTTATAGAATATAAAGCAAAATTCCCATAATTTACTACATAGCATAATTATGTCCAAAAAAGAAAACATAAATGATTAAAAATGCAAACTACATGCAAGGGAAATGTATTTACAACAACACCTATATGACAAAACATTAGAATTTACAATATGTAAAAAGCTTCAACAAATCAATTAGTAAAAGATGATATCAAACAGAAGAAAATAATAAGTAGAGTAATAGACAATTCAAACAAAATACTAGTAGCCAATAAATGTAAGAAAAGATGCTCAACAGCACTTGAAATCTCTAAATGTTCATAAAACAACAGACGCTTTTGGATTCATTTGTTTGTCTAAAAAGGCAAAAGGGAAATAATTATCATTAGGCAAAAAGTATAGTGAAAACTGTTGCAGACAAGATCCACTGATACATGCAAAATTTAGTGAATGAAAGTTTAAAGAGAAATAGATTTTACAAAGTTTCAAAGTATCTTCCTCAAGATATGTATTAACTACAAAGCAAAAGAGAGTAGTTTTACAGTAGAGAAACCCAGAAAAACACTACTTCAACCAAATGAACAAGGTTAACATCGCTAGTAATGACATATTGACATCGTGAATTCCTTGACGCCATGCACCAAGAAAGGCACATCATTTCTGTGATGTTGCCAAAAATATCTCATTCCAATCATGAAAAACACATGAGATAAACTTGAAGAACATTCTACAAAATAACCAATTAGTATTCAAAACTGTCAAGACCATGAAAGAAAGGAAAGATTGAGGAAATATTACATGTTAGAAGAGTCTAAGGAAGAACAGAAACTAAATGCAATATGAGATCCTTGCTAGAATGAAAACACACACACACACACACACACACACACACACACACGAAGGAAAACTGGTGAAATTTGAATTAAAGTCTGTAGTTTTTTAAGTACCAAATTTTTACCAGTGTTGTTTTTCTGGTTTCAATAATTAAACTACGTAAGATGTTAACATTAAATGAAGCTAGATCAGGGGAATATGGGAACTGTCTTTTAATATTTATGCAACTTTCCTGTAAGCCTGCAATTATTTCAATATTGAAAGTAAAATTCATAAAAAGATTGTAGAGAAGCAAACATTTACTAATTGTTGGAGAGAATTTCATGAGTGATTTTATGCCATATAATATAGTAAAATTTAATATGAGCATATTCTTTAGCCCAACAGTATCCCTTCAAAGCATATTCTTTAGAAAATTATTTTCAAAGTTTTACATTTATTCAGTAGTTAACCCAGAATTTTTAAGAATACAGTACAAAATAATGGGAGTATTGTTTTGTGAATAGCAAATTTAAGTACATGTGCACAGTGCCATCATGTACGATTTAGCAAGCAGAATACTTCTGTTTGTGTGTGTAGGTGTTTATTGGAATGTTATCCAATATATTTCTTATTGAGGATTGCGTTAACACCACCAGTCTAAAGAAATTCTAGCACTCTTAAACAATAGGTTAGAATAAATTTAATGTTTGTGAAAGTGAAAAATTGGAAACAAATGTAGAGCTAATGAAGAATAAATAAATAAGTTGTGCCATATGTGTAGAGTAGAATATTATATACCAGGATCTGACGAACTATAGCCTGTTTGTCAAATTTAGCCCACTACCTTTCTTCATAAGTTTTATTGAGACGTGGCCAATAATTCTTTCATGTATTGTCTATAGCTCTTTTATCCTAATCGAAGCCTTTACAAATAAAAGTTTGCTGACCGCTGCTATGCAAAAATGATTAACATGTAGTTACATATGTTGACATCATTAAATCACCACACTATAATATTTATAGCAAAAAAATCGCAGAATAATGTACCATTTTAAATAATTTGAGACCATTTGAAATAGTGTGTATGAGTGTGTATAATTTTAATGTGAAAGCATGCATGTGTTAATTTTCTATTGCTGCATAACAAATTATCACCAGCGAAGTGGCTAGAAACAAAATGCATTTATTCTCACTCACATTTCTGTAAGAAATATGGGCATGGCATGGCTGAGTTCTCTTCTCAGTGTCTCACAAGACTGGAATCTAGGCCAAGGCTAGGGTCTCATCTGTGGCTTGAGGTTCTCTTCCAAGCTCCTTCAGATGGTTGGAAGAATTTAGTTCCTCGTATTGTACATCTGAGGTCTCTGTTTTCTTGCTGCCTATTAGCTGGGGTCACCGACAGAAACTAGAGGCTGTCTAGAATTTTGCTAGAGGAGTTCATTTCCACTTATGGCTTCCTCCATCTTCAAAGCCAGCAATAGAGAATCCTCCCCATGTTGACTGTCTCTCACACTTTGAATCTCTTTTCCAGAAACAGTTCTTTTAAGAACTCTCTGATTAGGTCAGGCTATTTGAGAATAAGCTTTTTTTGCTAAGGTAAGCTGATTTGGGATCTTAATTATATCAGCAGCATTCTATTACAGCAGCACCTAGATTAGCGTTTGATTGAATAACTGGAAGAAGCTGTGTGTACAACAGCGATGGGGGAATCTTAGGAGCCATCCTAGAATTCTGCCTGTCAATGCATGGAAAAAATAAATACCATTTAATAATATTACTTACTTCAGAAGTGGAGAGAAGCAGACATATTTATTCCAAAAGGTACACAAATGTCTTGAAACATACTTGTAATATTTTCTTCTCTCAACAAAATTGAAAGCAAATATGGCCACTTACTAAAATGCAATTATACTCTATATTTAGCACATAGATGTACATTAGGGTATTCCTTATATTTTCATATATTTGAACTTTTTCAATTAAATAAAAAATTTATTTGACTTAAAGTTTCGCTTCAAACCCCTCCTTTCAGCTGAAGCATTCTTCAACATTTTCTTCATTCTTGCGCTTTCACAATTCTCTTATAGTTAATACCATCTTTCCTGAGTATAACATACATGCCATAGAACGTTTTGTGCAATTTACATGCATCAACACTAATCAATACATAAAACCTGTAAGAAAGGTAAGAATATCTATTTGAAAAGAAAAATGCTTGGCTAAGTAAGTTGAGTTTCTGATATTCTTACAATTGGATCCATTTGGCTCAATTGAAACACTTCGTATTTTTTTACTCCATCTAACAAGTTTTTCATTATTAGTGCAAACATCTTTCTTGTCACAAAACTCTAAATACTTAAAGAAATACATCTTGTATGACCCTCAGCCTCTAAACAGTAATATTTATAGAGTATTTTCTCTTAAAACAAATGCTTGAATTGATTAAACGGAGATGAATTCCTAGCACATCAGATGAGAACAACCAGTAAAAGATTTAAATTCCTTTATAAATCTGAATAGAGTTAGTGGCGAGTGGGGGGATGTGGGTTTAGATAAGGAATTACATTTTGAATTTGAGTCAATGTTAAAATTTCATTCTAATTATCATGCTTGGAGTCATGCCTACTGAAGGTTACAACTTTCCTTTAACAACAAGGAAATCCTTTCTGTTTTCTACAGGTTCACAGAGTATAGTGCTTTACCTCTCACATTATCTCACTGCTTCACTAGAATTTCAAATACTTGATTCTCCTTAGAAATAAATGTCACGGTATTAACTGTATATATTAATAACAATACATAATATATAATACAACTTTTCGAAGCATCAGAACTTCCAAACAGCATACTAAAACTCTTGTCCAAAATATGTTAACAATATACACATATACACACACAAAAATATATAGTTATATATATATTTATATACACATACACACACACAAACACAAACACACTTATGTAGTATTCCCTCATTATCCATCCATGTGTCATACTTTCCAAGACCTCCAGTAGATGCCTGAAACCACGGATAGTACTGAACCCTATACATATACTATACTATATATGTGTGTGTATATATATACTATACACTATATATGTCTATAAATATACACTATATACTATATATGTGTGTGTATATATATACTATATACTATATATGTCTATATATATACACTATATACTATATATGTGTGTATATATATACTATATACTATATAGTATACATACTATATACTATATAGTGTATATATACTATGTACACTATATAGTATATATACTATATAGTATATATAGTGTATATATACTATGTACACTATATAGTATATATACTATATAGTATATATAGTGTATATATGCTATATACTATATGTGTGTATATAGTGTATATATGCTATATACTATATGTGTGTATATAGCGTATATATGCTGTATACTATATGTGTATATACAGCGTATGTATGCTGTATACTATGTGTGTGTATATACAGCGTATATATGCTGTATACTATGTGTGTGTATATACAGCGTATGTATGCTGTATACTATGTGTGTGTATATACAGCGTATGTATGCTGTATACTATGTGTGTGTATATACAGCGTATGTATGCTGTATACTATGTGTGTGTATATACAGCGTATGTATGCTGTATACTATGTGTGTGTATATACAGCGTATGTATGCTGTATACTATGTGTGTGTATATACAGCGTATGTATGCTGTATACTATGTGTGTGTATATACAGCGTATGTATGCTGTATACTATGTGTGTGTATATACAGCGTATGTATGCTGTATACTATGTGTGTATATACAGCGTATGTATGCTGTATACTATGTGTGTGTATATACAGCGTATGTATGCTGTATACTATGTGTGTGTATATACAGCGTATGTATGCTGTATACTATGTGTGTGTATATACAGCGTATGTATGCTGTATACTATGTGTGTGTATATACAGCGTATGTATGCTGTATACTATGTGTGTGTATATACAGCGTATGTATGCTGTATACTATGTGTGTGTATATACAGCGTATGTATGCTGTATACTATGTGTGTGTATATACAGCGTATGTATGCTGTATACTATGTGTGTGTATATACAGCGTATGTATGCTGTATACTATGTGTGTGTATATACAGCGTATATATAGTATATATCCTATGTATAATTTTTTCCTTATCAATTTCACAAATAGAAGTTTTATTCCTACTGCAGATCTTCGTGAGTTCAGCATAAATTTTTTTTTTAATTAAGGCTAGAACTTTCAACATTTAACCTAAGGAAGTATTTTGTGGCTTCTCTTAGACATATCCAAATAGCTAGCATCACTAGTCTTGTGGGTTGGGGCTATTGTCAAGTAAAGTAAGATTTATTTGAACACAAACTCTGCAATACCTCAAAAGTCAGTCTGTTAACCAAGATGGCTATGAAGTGTGGTATGGACAGTGTGAATACACTGGACAAAGGGATGATTCATGTCCTAAGTGGGGTGAAGAGAGGTTTCATCTTGCTCCATGGACAGTGCTACATTTGAAAACTAAATTGTTTGTTTTGGGAATTTTCCATTTAATATTTTCAGAGTGTGACATCAGATAACTAAAATTGTAGAAAACAAAACCATGGATAAAGGGAGACTACTATATCTACAAATACTTAATTATAATCATTTTGGATAAACCACAGATAGAAAGTCATGTAATTTTACAGATATATCTAGACTTTTATGTACATAAAGGGTAACAGGTGATGAAATTTTGGTACTCCTGCATTATAATATAAATTTGTCTCCTAACTACCAGCAAATTCCCCAAGAGGTAGTCCTACCTGCCAGGTGATCAGGTTTACCTGACTATAAATCCTACAAGCCACACTAGGGCATGGTGCCTCCTATATAGGCCTCATTAAATGCTACAGACATGATGTAAATAGCAAGAGTTGTGAACCAAGGCTTACAAACCTGGATTCTAGACATATCCTTGGTTACAAAGAAGTCTGTGACCTTGGATAGGTGAAATAATTTATCTGGTCCTTGAATGATTCCGTCTTCAAATCAGGATAATTTATATCACCTGACTGTATTAAGTAATGTCTGCACACCTCAAAAAATAAGTATGGCTCTGTAAACAATAAATTTTTTTTCTGCCATCTCTTCTTTTTTTTTTTTTTTTACATAAAATAAGTCTGAGCTACATTTTGCAGGGCCAATATATGTCCTTTAGGATTTGTCTGGGGTCTGGGTTTCTTCCAAGTGTGATATAGTCAGTCCTAAGTCCTCAATGTCCAAATGAGTGCTCAAGTTCCAGCCTGACATTTGAGTTTTCAGCCAGAAGGATGAAGAAAGGATCAATAATGTTATGTAAAGTAATCCAGTTGTATTTTAATGTGGTTTCTTAGAAGTTTCTATACAATCTTTCTGCTTACACTGACCCGTCATTTTGCTGTCCTATTTGCAAGGGACGTGAATAATACAGTCTTTATTCCAGGAGGCCACATGTCCAGCTCAAAGTCTGGCAATCTATTACTAAAGAAGGAGAAAGGAGATATGAGAGTAGATGACTTGCAGTTTCAACTACACAAGTAAATCCAAGGCCTGGACAGATAATAAGGTGTAACTTCCACATTTTAGAGCTATAATTCTATAATCTTTGACTATACAAACATATAAAAAATCTTCACCATATGCACATGCACACATATATTTAACCTGTCTGTCAAATTTGTGAATATGAAAATCTAGCATAAAATCATAATCTTTTTGATATGCATAGCTTTTTAAAAATAACATTTCCATGAGGCATCAAAGCTTTAATATCTACAACATTCCTAAAAAGGGAAAAAAAATTACACATACCACAGAGCTCAGAACCTGCTATCAATTCCATTCACAGTGGCAGAATGGCTTTAATAGCAAAGACATTTATGAGTCATAAATTACCATTTATAAATGCAGTGTTTAGTGTTCATTTCAATGGACGACATATGGTCTCAACATTTCCAAATAGCTTGAACTGATAAATAGGCCACCAAAGTGGTTCAATTTGTTAAAATGCGAACACATTAACTCCTGCAGAAGTTGGGCTGTAGGTTTGCATCTGAAATGCTGAGCACTGACTTTGAGATTGCAAGACGTTACCTTCGGAAACTTGGCCAGGATTTATGAAGTGGATCTCACAGTCCATTTCTCATCATGATTTATATGATTTCTTGCAGGGAGACTTAGTGATCCATCAAGAATAACCCAACTCATTTGCCTTCATATTTCAGAATGAGACTGCCCATAACACCAACAATGTCCTACTGTTTTAATGGAACTATATCTGAGTTATATCTAGTGGACGCAATTGGGGAACAGAATGTTCCAATATATTTTAGTACAAATTACTGGAATTATTTAGCTCTTCCAAGGGGAAAGGAAAGAACCAGCAGGGAGATGTCTTACTTGTAGTTAGCATGTTTATATTAAAAATGAATTTAAAGGGTCCAATATGTGAGGAGCTTTGAGGTTGTCACTTTTTTCCAACAAATATCTGAACAAACTGAAAAACAAAAATCCTCTTGAATCTATTGAAGAACTTAGGTCACAGGGAAAATTACTGTCTCCAAAATTGGAGAGTCAAATAGACAGATACAGAAATTCAAAACTTTCCAGAATGGAGACCAAAAAGCAGAAGCTTCTGAGGGAGGAACTACTGGGATAGGAAAACTGGAACTCTAATTGACAAATTGCTGAAATCTCAGTGCAGAGAAGTCTGAGAAGTGTGAAATCCATGGACCCAGGCTTAAGGCAGTATACCCACATGTCTGTGAGTTCTGCCTCAAGGAACTCTATCAGAACTTCAAAGTGAATACTAGAGAAAAATCTCTCTATGCTTCTGGCAGGATAGGGGAAAATTAACTCTTTTGAAATAACTCAGAGAATTATGTTATTCTTAATAAGAACTATCTTTAAGAGAAGTTATTTTACCATTGCCTAACCTATTGGGGTTTTATCAGGATCTGAGTGAATTGAGGGAAGGGAATTACCCAACTCCATTTTCCTCTATCCATCCATGTGGGAGAAAGGAAATGCCCAATTCCAGCCATCTCTAGCCGTACTGTCCCACCTAAGAGGAAAAAGACTGAAGTATGTGTGAAGTTTACAGTCTGAGCAGTCTTACTCAAACTCTGACATAATCATAGAACTACAGAATGATTCCCTTCTTCTACACCTTACTGCAATATTACTTAAGGCATATATACTGCAGTTCCTTTTACACACTACATCATGTCTGGTTAGCAACAAAAAATTTCAATGCTACTAAAAGGAAAAATAACTCACAGTTTGAAGAGACAGAGCAAGCATTAGAATAGGACTCAAGTATGGAAGGAATGTTGGAATTATCAAATCAGGATATTAAAATAACTGATTAATATGTAATGTTTCTAAAGGAAAAAGTAAACAACATGTAACAACCAAACAGGTATTAGCAACAGAGAGGAAGAAATTGTAAGAAAGAATCAAGAAGAAATGCTAGAGATCAAAAACACTGTAACAGAAATGAAGAAGGATCTTGAGGTTCATTAATGACTGGATACAGCTGAGGAAAGAATCTCTGAAATTGAAGATGTATAAATAGGAATGCCAAACTGGAAAAAGAAAAAAAAAAAGAGAATGGATAAAATAGTTAAAATATCCAGGAACCGTGGGACAGCTAAAAATGGTGTAACCTACATGTAATGGGAAGACCAGAAAGAAAGGAAAGAGAAAAAGAAACAGAAAAAGTAGTTGAAACAGTAATGATTGAGAATTTACCCAAATTAATGTCAGATATCAAATCAAAATTCCAGGAGTCTCGGAAAACACCATTCAAGATAAATGCCAAAATGACAACAACAAAAAACAATCAACCAATCAACCAACCAAGAAACAAAAAAATCCACTTACATATATATTTAAATTCCAAAAAATCAAAAACAAAACCAAAAATCCTGAAAAGTCCAAGGGGAGTTGGGAAACATCTTACCTATGGAGTAGTTAAGTTAGAATTGCATCTGTTTTTGCTCAGAAACTATGCAAGCAAGAAGAGAATGAAGTGAAATATTCTAATTTAAATATATTTTTGCTCTTGTCTTGAACAAACTTCTATTTGATCAACTAAGAATTAAAAAATCAAAGTTTTTTAAAAAGATATAAGTGTATAAGTGCAATGAAAGTATATATAAGTATATAAATAAAATGACAGTAATGACACAAGAAATGAGATGGAAGAATTAGAAATATTTTATTTTCATAAGGTACTTGAACTACCTGTGAAGCAGTACAGTGTTATTTGAAAGTAGACTTAGACTATTTTTAAATTAAATGTATATTACAAACTCTAGGGTAACCACTAAAAACATTTTTAAAATTATAATCAAAATGCTAAAAAAGGAGAGAAAGTAGAATTATATAAAATGCTCAATGAAAACTACAAAAAGCAGAAAAAGGGTGGAAGACAAAAATAAGAAGGACAAGGGCAATGACCAGAAAGCAGTAACAAATATGGTAGACATTAATCCAATTATTTGAATAATCAATTTAAATATCAATGGTCTTAGTACACCAATGAGCAGGCAGGGATTATCATAGTGGGTCAAAAAATACAACCCAACTATAAGCTGCTTAGAATAAATACACTTTAAATAAACAAAGAAATACATTAAAGGCAAAGGAACAGGAATAGAAATAGCATGCTGACATTAATAAAAAGAAAGCTGAAATGATTATATTAATTGTAGACAGAACAAACTTCAAGAAAAATTATTGGGGCAAAACTGGAATACTACAAAATTATAAAGGGATTAATTCTCCAAAGAAACACAAGGACTCTTGATGTGTATGTTCCTTACAACAGAGTCTCAAAACACATGAGCAAAAAAAACTGATAGAAATGCAAGGAGAAATAGATGAATCTCTTAATACAGTCAGAGACTTGAACACTCCTCTACCACTAATAGATATAGCCAGGAGCCAGCAAATTAGTAAGTACCTACTAGAAATTAATGGCACCATCAATGAACTGAGTAAAATTGAGACCTATAAACGACTTTGTCCAACAACGGCAAAATAAACATTCTCCTCACACTCACAATAGCTTTTCAATTAAACTATGTCAATAATTACTTTAAATGTCAATGGTTTCAATATGCCAATTAAAAGACAGATTCTGGAATTCTCACCAAGATAAACCATATTTGGGGCCATAAAACACTTCAACAAATTTTTTTAATGTAAATTATACAATATCTGCTCTCAAGCCACAATGGAATTAAACTAAAGATTAATAACAGAAAGATGGTTGAAAAATTGTAACATACTTAGAGATTAAACATAAATTTTCTAAATAACACATGGGTAAAAGAAGAAATCTGAAAAGAAATTTTGAAAAATTATAAACTAAATGAAAATGAAAACACAACTTATCAAAATTCATGGGATATAGTAAGAGCAATACTTAGGATAAATTTATAGCACTGAATGCATGCATATATTTAAAAAGAGAGATATAAAAATAGCTAAGTTTCCACCTTAGGTAACTAGAAAAAACAAAAAGAGCAAATTAAATCCAAAGTAAGCAGAAGAAAATAATAAAATCTAGAGCAGTAATTGATGAAAGAGAAGATAGCGAAAGAAAAGAGAAAATCAATAAAACCAAAAGCTGATTCTTGAAACAATCAATAAAATTTATAAGATTCTAGCCAGGCTAACTAAAAAAAAATAGAAGACACAGATGACTAATACTAGAAATAAAAGGACATTACTATAGATCCCATGGACAGTAAAAAAAAATAAAAATAAATACTATAAAGAACTTACACACAGAAATTTGATAACTTAGATAAATGAACAAATTTTGTGAACTGATCCAAAATTCACACAAGAAGAAATAATATGAATAGGCCTGTATCTCCTAGAGAAATATTCAATAATTAATACCGTTTCAAAAGAGATAGCAAAAGGCTCAAATGAGTTCACTGGTGAATTCTACCAAATATTTAAAGAAAAAATGATACGAATTCTCGACAATTTCCTTTGGAATATAGAAGCAAAAGAAATACATTCTACTAGTTCTATATGGCCAGCATTAACCTAATACCAAAACCAGAAAAAGACATTACAAGAAAAGAAAATGACATAGCAATGTCTCTCATAGACGCCAAAATATTCAACAAAATATTAGCAAAGCAAGTCCAGCAATGTATAACCATTATATGCCACAATAATGTAATTTAACCTAGCTATGGAATGCTGGTTCAACATTCAAAAATCAATTAATCTATCACATCAAGAAGCTAAAGAAAAAAAATTACAAGATTATATTAATAGATGGAGTAGAAGCATTTGACAAAATCCAACTCTCATTTGTGATAAAAACTCTAAGCAAACTAAAACAGAGGGAAACTCCCTTAATTTGGAAAGGGCATTTACAATAAAACCTACAGCTTACATAATATTTAATGGTGAGAAATTAGAAGTTAAGTTCAGAAATTAAGATCCAAAACAAGACAAGGATGTTCCCTCTCATCTCTCCTTTCCAACATGCTACCGGAACATGCTATTCAATGAAGTAAGACAAGAAAAGGAAATAAAAAGTATACAGGTTGGGAAGTAGTAATTAAAACTGTCTGTAGGCCAGGCACAGTGGCTCATGCCTGTAAGCCCAGCTACTTGGGAGACTGAGACAGAAGAATCACTTGAACCCGGGAGGTGGAGGTTGCAGTAAGCTGAGATTGTACCACTGCATTCAAGCCTGGGCAACAGAGTGAGACTTTGTCTCAAAAAAAAAAAAAAAAAAAAAAAAAAAAAAAGAAAGAGAAAAACAACTGTCTTTGCTTGCAGATTACATGACCAATCACCTATGTAGAAAATCCTAATGATTCAACAACATCAACATCAAAGAAATTCTCAAATTAATAAATGATTTTAGAAATATTGCAAGATATGATGTCAATACAGAAAAGTCAGTAGCTTCCCTGTATACAGCAGTGAACAACTGGAATCTGAAATTAGAATCACAACACTATTTAAATTGGAACCCCAAAAATGAAATACTTAGTTATAAGTGTAACAAAATATGTACAACATATATGAGAGAAAGAAAAACGTGATGAAATAAATTTAAAAAGAACTAAGTGAAGAACATTCCATGTTCATGAGTAGTAGGAAGACTCAACATGATCAAGATTTCAATTATTTTGAACTTGATCTATGGATTCATATCAATTTGAATAAAATCCCAATAAGTAGTTCTGTGGATAATCAGTAAATTGATTCTAAAGTTTATGTGGAAAGGCAGATACCCAGAGTAGTCAAAACAACATTGAAAGGGAAGAACAAAGTTGGAGGACTAACACTACCCAACTTCCAAACTTAGAATAAAGCTACAGTAATTAAGCCAGTCTAGTATTGGTAAAAGAATAGACAAATATATCAATCAAACAGAATAAAGAGGCCTAAAATGGACCCATACAAATATAGTCAACTGATCTATGACAAAAGAGCAAAGGCAGCACAATAAAGAAAAGACAGTCTGTTAAATGAGTGGTCCTGGAACAATTAGACATTAACATGCAAAAAAAAGAATCTAGACACAGAGCTTATGAACTTCACAAAGTTTGACTCAAAATATATCCTACACTTAAATGACAAATGCAAATCTACAAAACTCCTAGAAGGAGAACTCTTTCAACTTCTAGGAGAAACATAGGAGAAAATCTAGAACTCACTGGGCTTTTGTGATTGCTTTTTTGACACAACACCAAAGGCTTGATCCATTAAACAAAGAATTGATAAACTAGAATTCACTAAAATTTACAATTTCTGCTTTATAAAAGACCCTGTTAAGTGAGTGAAAAGAAAAACTACAGAATGGAAGAAGATATTTGTAAAATATATATTTAGCAAAGAACTCTTATCCAGTTATTCAAATAACTCTTATGAGTCAACAATAATAAAAGAACACAATTAAAATATATACAAAAGACATTACAGATGCATCACAAAAGAAGATAGATAATAAACATATAAAAAGATGTTCAACATTATACATCATTAAGGAAATGCAAATTAAGTCAAATTAAGTCAAATGCAAATTAAGATACATACCTATTTGAATGGCCAAAATACAAAACACAATACCAAATGCTGATGCAGATGTAGAACAACAGGAAACTATTTATTGCTGGTGGAATTGCAAAATGGTGCAGCTACTTTGAAAAATAGTGGGATAATTTCTTATAAAACTAAACTTACTTTCAGCATTTGATCCAACAATCAAACTTCTTGGTATTTACCCAAATGTGTTGAATACTTATATCCAGACAAGACCCTATACATGGATGTGTAGGGCTGCTTTATTCATAATTGAAAGCAACTAAGATATCTTTTTGTAGTTGAATGAATAAATAAACTTTGGTACATCCAGGCAGTGGAATATTATTTAGTGCTAAAAATAATAAGAATATTATTTAGTGCTATGAAACCATGAAAAAACGTAAAAGAAATTTCAATGCATATTACTAAATAAAAGAAGCCAATCCGGAAAGGTTACATGGTCTATGACTCCAACTATGTGACATTCTGAAAAAAGCACAATGGAAATGGTAAAAAGATGAGTGGTTGCCTGCGGATAGGGGATTGGGAAAGGAAAGAACAGGTGGAGCACAGAGGATTTAGGGGGCAGTGAAGCTATTCTGTATGACACTATAATGGTGGATACATGTCAGCTTACATTTATCAAAGGACAGAGATTGTACAGCACCGATAGTGAAGCCTAATATAAACTATAGATTCGGGTTATAATGATGTGTTCATTGATTATAATAAATGTTCTACTCTGGTGTGGGAAGTAGATAGGGGAAGTTGAGGAATGGGTAAACAGACACTTCCTGTACTTTCTGCCTAATTTTGCTGTAAAAAAAAAAAAAGCTCTAAATGCTAAGCTCTAAAGATGCTCTAAAATCATGTCTATTAAAAAACGAATTTAGAAAGAAGGAACTGACACTTGGCAGTATCTTGGAGACAGATGTTATTCTAGCCAGCCCTATCACTTAACAATTCATTCTCCCTATGTCTACCACTAAACCTCATTTAATTTACCATCTCCTCTCAAGGCATCTGATTATCAGTTGAAACCCCCTCATCTAAATATTCTTGTCAGAAAGCCTGTGACCCACCACACAGCTTACTTAGCCCCTTCTCCCCACCATAATCATTACATCCTGTTGTAAATGGCTTTTTCTCCTTTGGAACCCAATTTTCCCGAGGATGAGTCATGTTTCCTTTTCTTTATCCTGTTGCTGAGAGGTAGTATTGTGTAGTGTTTAAGTTTAAAAAAAAAATCATAAAACTTCAAAAGCCAAACTACTTAGATTTGAATGTCTGCTTAAGCACTGACTACCTGCATGATGCTAGGCAAGTCATTTTATTCTCTCTGCTTGTCTTCTCATCTGTAAGATGGGGATAATAACGCAATCTACTTCAGAGATGTGTTGAGATAAGTAGGAGTGATAATAAATGTAAAGTACTTAAAAGAGTATCTGATACATAATACACCATATAGAGGTCTTAGCTTTTATTATTGCCAACGCTGCACTTGGCCACAGTGTTACTTCCCCAGGGAGATTTAGAATGTCATTTTTCTTTCTTGCAAAAGGAAGGGTCTTGTCCCCTGCTAAAAAGATTATATGCATGTGATGAGGCGCATTTGTGGAGAGAAGGACTTTCCCTGAAGCCTTGAAACCACATTATTGAGAGAATTTTTTTCTATCTTCATTTTTAACTCTTAGACTTTGCCCTGACCTGAAGATTTGAAAAGAGATTAAATTCGTCACAGCCCAGTATTCTCTTCTTCCCAACCCAAAGTCTAAATTGTTTATAATAGTCTGCTCTTGTAAAAAAGAAATCACTTCATATGTTCAGATTTCATCAAGCGGTTAGATGTGGTTGTTTCCAGCTGTGATGGACAGAAGCAAGAAAATTGTAGATGAAGAGAGGGGTCTACAAAGTCATAGACTAACAGAGTCCTTGTATAAGAGATCACGTGCTTGCTGTGTTCAAACCCCAGGGCAGTAATTCAGATCACAGGTGGCTATGGGCAGGAGAACTATGACCCTGAAAACAGAACATAGAAAACTGACAAGAGTCACGACTATGTGTCATAGCCTCAGGTTCTACTCTAGATGATGCTATGCGTTAGTCAGGTATTCTTGAGCAAAGTCTGTTAATTCTTTGAATTAGAGCTATATTATACACAGGATGGATTTCTGAAGAGTTAAATCATGATGTGATATGTAGACAATTTAAGAACTACACAGGAAGAGCCAAATTTATGGCAATATAATGTTTTCTATCAAACCCACTTCTTCCTATTTAGAAAATAGGCAGACAATTTTTTTTACTTGGGTGTACCATCTTTATGGTGACTGTATCAGCATTTTCCAGAGAAAGTGAACCAATAAGAGACATATACATATATTCATACATTTATGAATAAGAAATTGGCTTATATAATTACAGAGGTTGGCAAGTCCTAAAATGTGCAGGGTGAGTTACAAGCAAAAGAACCAGGAGAGCTGATGATGGAGTTCCAGTCAAAAAGCCTGAGAAGCAAGAGAGACAGTGGTATAATTACAGTCCAGAGGCTGATATGCTTGTGACCCAGGATGAACTGATATTTCCACTCAAGTCCAAAGGCAAGAAAAAGTCAGTGCTACAGGTTAAAGTCAGTTAGTTAGGAGTAATCCTCCCTTACTTACAGGAGGATCAGCCTTTTTGTTTTGTTTTGGCATTCAGCTGATTAGACAAGCCTCACCCCCATTAAGGAGACCACTCTTGGTCTACCAATTCTAATGTTAATCTCATCTGGAAACACCCTCACAGACTCACCCAGAATAATGTTTGGCCAAATGTCTAGGCACCTCATAGCCCAGTCAAGTAGTGGACACATGATATTAACCATCAAAGAGACTAAAATAATAATAATCGCAATGTTGTTATAATAATTATAATTTTAATTGCTCTCTTTCAGAGTTTTAGGGTACATGTGCACAACATGCAGGTTTGTTACATATGTATACATGGGCCATGTTGGTGTGCTGCACCCATTAACTCGTCATTTACATTAGGTATATCTCCTAATGCTATCCCTTCCCCCTCCCCCAACCCCACAACAGGCCCTGGTGTGTGATGTTCCCTACCATTTTCATAATATTTTCTTCTGATAAAAAATACAGTTGATTTTTATATGTTAACCTCCTAGGCTACCTCCCTATAAAATTCAATTATTAGCTCTAAAAGTTATTTTTTATATTTTTTAGTTCATTCTATGTAAACAATCATATCATTGGAAAATAGAAAGTTTATTTTTTAATATTCTTTATACCTTTTATTTTCATTTCTTTCCTGACTAAAATATCCCCTGTACAAGGTTAAATAAAAGCGGTGAAACTATTAATCTTTATCTTATTCTCCACCATAAACATAAAAAGGTTAAACATTCAATGATTAAGTGTGAGATTAACTGTAGATTTTTCATTAATGCCCTTTATCAGATTAATTTTGTGTAGTTTTCTGAGATTTTGCATCATAAATATTAAATAAAAGTTGAACTTTTCAAATTCTTTTTCTGCATCCATGGAAGTGATTGTTTTTCCCCTGCATTTGTTAGTGTAATGAATACTGCATTGTTTGTTTTTGAAATACTAAACCAATCTTGAATTCCTGGGATGAAATCTACTTAGTCTTGGTGTTTTATAGTTTTTTACATGTTGCTAGATTGGATTTGATAATATTTTGTAAAATGTTTTTATGTTTGTATTCATGAAGACTAATAATCTATAACTTCAGTTTTTGTGATGTATTTTCCTGATTTGGGTATTCAGACTGTGTGGACATCGTGAAAATAGTTGGAAATTGTTCTGTTGTCGTCTACGTTTTCTAAAAGTGTTTCTTTAAATTGATTTGATTCCTTTCCTGGATACACCAGTGAAACAAATGCTTGGAATTTTCTTTGTGGAAGGAGTATTATAATAATTTTTTTTTATTAAACATCAGGATATTCACATTTTCTCTTTCATCTTTTTTGTCTGGTTACTTTAGGTTGTTGTATTTCCAAAAGAAATTTAACAGTTTTATTATGAGAGGCACTACATAGTATATAGTACTCTCTTATAATCCTCTTAAAATCTCTAGGACATTGTATGTTCACATATGTGGGAGCTAAGCTATGAGAATGCAAAGCAGAAGCATGATAGGACTTTGAGGACTTGGGGGAAGGTTGGGGTTTAGTAAGGAATAAAAGACTACACATTGGGTTCAGTGTACACTGCTCTGGTGATGGGTGCAACAAAATCTCAGAAATCACCACTAAGGAACTTATTCAGGTAACCACCACCTGTTCCCCAAAAGCCTATCAAAGTAAAAATATTAAAAATTAAATTAAAAAATAATATCTGTAGGATATGTAGTGAAAATTTTCCTGTCACTCATAATACTGATAATTTGTACTTGCTGTTTTTTCCTCGATGAGTCCTGCTAAGTACTTTTTAAAGAATAAAATTTCAGCTTTGCTAATTTTATTTATTGCTTGTTATTTTATTCATTTTTTTCTTATTTTCACTCATTTCTTCCATTCCACGTATTTTCCTTTTTTTCTAGCTTCTTTTTTATTCAGCTTTTATATATAGTGTGTATATGTGCAGGCTTGTTGCATGGATATATTGCACCCAGGTAGTAAGCACAGCACCCAGTAGTTATTCAACTCACGCTCCTCTCCCCCATCTAGTAGTCTGCACTGTTTATTGTTCTCGTGTTTATGTCCACGGGTGCTTGGTGCTCAGTGTTTAGCTCTCACTTATAAGTGAGAATATGTGGTGTTTAATTTTCATTCCTGTGTTAATTTGCATGAGATTATGGCCACCAGCTCCATCCATGTTGCTTCAAAAAACATAATATCATTATATTTTATAGACGTACAATATTCCATTGTGTGTATGGACCACATTTTATTGAACAACCAACCACTGATGAGCACCTAGGTTGATTCAATTTCTTTGCTATTGTGAATAGTGCAGTGATAAACATATGAGTGCATGTGTCTTTCAGTATAACAATCTATTTTTCTTTGTGTGTACACTCAGTAATGGGAATTCTGGGTCAAATCTGTTTTAAGTGCTTTGAGAAATCTTCAGACTGCTTTCCAAGGCTACTTGCCAATGTTTGCTTTTGTTGCAATTGTTTTTGAAGACTTAGCCAAAAATTTTTTGCACCTAGTTTGAGAAGAGTATTTTCTAGATATTTATAGTTTGAGGTTTTATAGTTACATTTTTAATCCCTCTTGAATTTTTGTACATGGTAAAAGATAAGGTCCAGTATCATTCTTCTTCTTATGGCTAGCCAGTTAGCATCATTTATTGAATAGAGAGTCCTTTTTCCCATTGCTTGTTTTTGTCAAGCTTGGCTAAGATCAGATGGTTAAGTGTGCAGCTTTATTTCTAAGTTTTCTATTCTGTTCCATTGGCCTATGTGTCTGTTTTTGTACCAGTACCAGGCTATTTTGGTTACCATAGCCTTATAGTAGAGTTTGAAGTCAGGTAGTGTGATGCCTCCAGCTTTGGTTTTTTTTTTTTTTTTTTTTTTTTTTGCTTACAATCAATTTGGCTATTCAGGCTCATTTTTGGCTCCATATGAATTTTAGAATAGTTTTTATTTTCTAATTCTGTAAAAAATTATTTTGTTGGTTTGACAGGAATAGCAATGAATCTATAAATTGCTTTGGGCAGTATGGCCATTTTAATGATACTGATTCTTCCAATCCATGAGCATAAAATGTCCTTCTATTTATTTGTGTCATCTCTGATTTCTTTCAGCAGCGTTTTAGAGTTCTTCTTGTAGAGATCTTTCCCTTACTTACTAACTGGATTCCTAGGTATTTCATTTTCTTTTTGCAGTTGTAAATCAGATTGTGTTCTTGATTTGACTCTCAGCCTGGACATTATTAGTGTATAGAAATGCCACTGACTTGGCCAGGTGTGGTGGCTCACACCTGTAATCCCTGCACTTTGGGAGGCCCAGGTGGATGGATCACCTGAGGTCAGGAGTTCAAGACCAGCCTGACCAACATGGAGAAACCTCGTCTCTACTAAAAATACAAAATTAGCTGGGCGTGGTGGTGCATGCCTGTAATCCCAGCTACTCAGGAGGCTGAGGCAGGAGAATCCTTGAACCCAGAAGGCGGAAGTTGCAGTGAGCCGAGATCACGCCATTGCTCTCCAGCCTGGGCAACAAGAGCGAAACTCCGTCTCAAAAAAAAAAAAAAAAAAAAAAAAAAAGAAATGCCGCTGACTTTTATACATTCATTTTGTATCCTTAAACTTTACTACAATCATTTATCAGTTCTAGGTGCCTTTTACTGAAGTCTTTAGGATTTTCTAGGTATAGAATCATATTGTCAGTGAAGAGAGATATTTTGACTCTTTCTTTAGCTATCTGAATGCCGTTTATTTCTCTCTCTTGCCTGCTTGTAATAGGAGGTGTCAGCTGGGCTTCCTGGGTCGAGTAGAGGCTCAGAAAGCTGTGAAACTCACTCATTTCCTGCATCAGGACTTACTTTGGTCCTGGATGAATAATATTGAAGATACATGCTTAAAATATTCCTAACGTCAGAATTTGTGCCTGTGTTTTCTTCCCCAAGAAAGCTATAAACTGCGAAAATTTTGTTGTAAGCTTCCCTGTGTCTCTCTCCCTCTCTCCCTTCCCCCTCCCCTGAAACTAAAAGGAATGTTAAAAGCCTGTTTTTCTGTGACCAGCAGACCTTATCTATGCTCCCAATTCCAATTCCTTGTAAACACAATTTGTAAAATCCTGTGAGATCCTGTCTCCTTTGCCATGCCACTGCAAGGTCATAAAGTAGATAAAACTTAACTTACAATTCCTGTTTTCCTCAATATCTGAGACATGTTAATTGTCTTTGTTTCTCGCTCTGGTAACATCTTCCTGCTGCACGTTATTTCCCGCCTTAGAGTTTAAAAGGTGATCAAAAAATCTAACACTGGCTACCTGCTCGGGACCCCTTCCACACTGTGGAAGCTTTATACTGTCACTCTGCTTAATAAAGTCTACAGCCTTTTTTCTCTTGGTCTGATCCGTGTCTCTCTCTCACTGTGGGCTACTGCCACACCAAATCTTTGGTGTGGCTAAGGCAAGAAACTTTAGCGTTACACTTGCTCTGATTAGGACTTCCAGCACTATGCTGACTAAAAGTGGTGACAGTAGGCATCCTTGTCTTTTTCCGTCTCTCAAGGGGATTGGTTTCAGCTTTTGCCCATTCAGTATGATGTTGTCTGTAGATTTGTCATATATGGCTTTTATTATTTTGAGGTATTTCCCTTTGATGCCTAGTTCATTAAGTGTTTTTCATTATGAAGCGTTATGGACTTTTATTAAAAGCTTTTTCTGCATCTTTTGATATAATCATGTTTTTTGTTTTTATTATGCTTTTGTGGTGAATCACATTTATTGATTTGTGTATGTTGAACCAGCCTTGCATTCTATCAGTAAAGCCTACTTGATCATGTTGTATTAACTTTTGATGTGCTCCTAGATCAGTTGTTAGTATTTTGTTGAGCATTTTGGCATCTATGTTCTTTAGGGGTATTTGCCTGAAGTTTTCTTTTTTCATGTGTATCTGCCAGATTTTAGTATCAGGCCGATACTGGCTTCACAGAATGAGTTAGGGAGAAGCCTCCTTCCTTAATTTTTTGGAAAAGTTTCAGTAGGATTTGTATGACTTCTGCTTTGTATGTCTGATAAAACTCAGCTATGAATCCATCTGGTCCAGGATTTTTTGGGTTGGTAGATAATTTATTATTAATTTAACTTCTGAGCTCAATATTGGTCTATTTGAGATTTCAATGTCTTCCTGATGCAATGTTGCAAGGTTGTATTTCCAGGAATTGACACATTTCCTCCAGATTTTCTAATCTGTGTGCATAGAGTTGTTCATTGTATTCTCTGAGGCTCTTTCATATTTCTGTGGGATCAGATGTAATGTCATCTTTGTAATTTGTGACTTTACTTATTTGGATCTTCTTTTTTTTTTCTTTGTTAATCTAACTAGTGGTCTATCAATCTTGTTTATTTTTCCAAATGGAGAACTCTTAGTTTCAATTACTCTTTATACTGATTTTTTCATCTCAATTTCATTTAGTTCTTCTTTAAATTTTACTTATTTTCTTCTGCTAGCTTTGGGTTGGCTTCTTTTTTTTTTCTAGTTCCTTTACATGCAAAATTAGATTGTTATTTTGAGATATTTCTAACTGATTGATGAAGGCATTTAGTGATAGAAACTTTCCTCTTCACGCTGATTTAGCTGCATCCCAGAGATTTTGGCAAGTTGTGTCTATATTTTCCTTAATTTCAAAGAATTGTTTGATTTCTGCCTTACAATATTCACCCATGAGTTATTCAGAAGTAAGTTGTTTAATTTCTACGTATGTGTATAGTTTTGAAGTATTTTCTTGATATCAATTTATATTTTTATTGTACTATGGTCTGAGAGTGTCCTTTGTATGACTTCTATTTTTTAAATTTATTTAGACTTGCTTTATAAGAAAATATGTGGTTGATCTTAGAATATGTTATATGTACAGATGAAAAGAGTGTATATTCTTTTGTTATTGGGTGGAGATTCTGTGGATGTCCATTATATCCAACTGGTTAAGTGTTAAGTTTAGGTCTAGAGTTTGCTAGTTTTCTGCCTCAATGATCTGTTTCATACTGTCAGTGGGGTTTGAAAGCCTCTATTATTGTGTTGCTGTCTAGGTCTTTTCACAAGCCAAGAAGAACTTGTTTTATGAATCTGACTGCTGGGTACATATATATTTAGAATAGTTACGTCCTCATGTTGGATTGGACCATTTAACATTATGTAATGTCCTTCTTTGTCTTTCTTAATTTTTATTGATATAAAATCTGTTTTATCTGATGTAAAAATGACGACTCCTGCTCTTTCTTGTTTTTTTGTTTGCATTGTAGATCTTTCTCCATCTTTTTACTTTGAGCACATGGGGTTTGTTATACATGAGATGGGTTTTTTGAAGACAGCAGATGGTTGAGTCTTGTCTTTTTATCCATTCCGTCACTCTATGTCTTTTAAGTGAGGCATTTAGTCCATTTACATTTAGGATTAGTATTGATATGCGTGACTTTTATCCTGTCATTGTGTTGTTAGCTGATTGTTATGTGGACTTGATTGTGTGATTGTTTTATATGGTCTGTGGGCTATGTGTTTAAGTGTGTTTTTGTGGTAGCAAGCGTCATTCTTTCAGTTTCACATTTAGCATTCCCTTAAAGACATCTTGTAAGGCTGGTCTATTTGAGATGTATTACCTCAGCATTTGTCCGAGAAGAGTTTTATTTCTCCTTCACTTGTCAAGCTTGTTTGGTAGGTTATAAAATTCTTGTTTGGAATTCCTTTTCTTTAAGGATGCTGAAAATAGGCCTCCAATTTCTTCTGGCTTGTAAGGTTGTGAGATCTGCTACTAGCCTGATGGGGTTCCCTCTGTACATGACTTGACCTTCTTTCTAGCTGCCTTTAAGACTTTATTTTTTTGCCTTGAAGTTTGTGAATCTTATGACTATAAGCCTTTGGGATGTTGGGCCTGAATAGTATACAGTCAGTCAATATTAGAAAAATTTTTGTGGACTATATCCTTAAATACATTTGTCAAGTTGTTTATTTTTTCTCCTTTGTTCTCAGCAGTGTCAATAAGTCATAGATTTGGTCTCTTTAGATAATCACATATTTCTTGGGGGTTTTGTTTATTTAAAAAAATTCTCTTTTCCATATTTTTGTCCAACTGAGTTGATCTGAAGAACCAGTCTTCGAACTCTTAGATTCTTTCTTCAGCTTGTTTTATTCTGCTCTAATACTTTTCATTATATTATGAAATTTTTGTAGTGAGCAATCTAACTTTTGAATTTTAGTTTGTTTTTTTTTTTCTTGAAATGGCTATTTTGTCTTTCAGCTCTTGGATAATTTTACCAGATTCTTTGAGTTCCTTGGATTGGGTTTCAACTTCCTCCTGAATCTTGATGAGTTTCATTGCCATCCAGATTCTGAATTTTATGTCTGTCATTTCAAACCGGTTAAGAACCATTACTGGGGAGCTAGTGGACTTCTTTGGAAGCAAAAGGACACTCCGCGTTTTTGAATTACCAGTGTTCTTGTGCTTGTTCTTTTTCATCTGTGGGGTTGTGGGGGTGGGGATTGTTGTTCCTTTAACTGTGGTGTAATTTGAGTATAATCACTTGGCTTCTTTCTGGATGTTTTAAGAGGGCCAAGCCTCTGCCCAGGGTGTTTATTTGTGGCTGAATTCTTGCCCTGGGTTTCCCATAGAGGAATTTTATGAAGATATTCTTGGTGTTGTAGTTTGGTTTTTGATCCAGTAGATGGTGCTTAAGAGTAATGGTTAGTGGATAGGATCTTGGCCACATGGCTGCTTCGTATTTCCTTATATTTGTAGCCATGCTCTGTGGTGCGTGGAGAGAGGTTACCCCCTCACCGGGTCCACTCGTAGGACTAGGGAGAACCCCCTCCAATCACTGGCAATGTACCCACGATTCTTTTGTTATGTATTTCAGGCTGCTGTGCTCCCTTGGGCAGAGGCTATGGCAGGAATATAGACCACACCTTTTCCAGGCTGACCCTGCAGAGGGAGACATGCTCCACTCCCAGAGCAGCCCAAAAAACTGCAGGACTCACCCCTCTCAGTGTTCTGAAAGTGTAGGCTCCTCTCCTGCTCAGGTGCTGGCCACAGATCTTAGCTTGGCATTCTCAAACTGCACCTTAGCTCTGGGGTGAGCTCAGGCTTTTTGTTCCTTTCTTAGCTTGGGGGTAGCAGAGGCAGGAACCTCCTCAGCAACAATAGCAGAGGTCCTCTCAGTTGCCTCTGGAAGTTCCACCCCAGAGAACACCAAGCCACTGCCAATCAGAGTGATCAGCTGGTGTGGGGTGGCTGTGCCATGTGCCCAAGCTGCTATAGTGTTGGGCCCTGCCTGGTAAAGATCAGGGAGTCAGAGTCTTACAGGAAAGACAGTCTAGCCTCTTCTCCACAGGGCTGCTGCTGAAAGTGCAGCCAGGGCAATCAGGATCTTGGAGTGTTCAGCCAGGGTTGGGGTGGCTGAACTGTGGCCCCAAGCCAGGGGAGGTAGGAAAAGCAGGGGAGGTAGAGGCTTGCAGGGAAGATAGTCTGGCCTCCTTTCCATAGGATGTCCGCTGCCTTCTATAGGCATGTGATATGGTTTGGCTGTATGGCCATCCAAATCTCATTTTGAATTGTAACTCCCACAATTCCCACATGTCGTGGGAGGAACCAGGTGGTTGGTGATTGAATTATGGGGACGAGTCTTTTCTGCATTGTTCTCATGATAGTGAGTGAGTCTCATGAGAGCTGATGGTTTTACAAATGGAAGTTTCCCTGCACAAGTTCTCCTTTTGCCTGCTGCCATCCATGTAAGACGTGACTTGCTGCTCCTTGCCTTCCACCATGATTGTGAAGCCTCCCTAGCCATGTAGAACTGTAAGTCCAATAAACCTCTTTTCTTTGTAAAGTGTCCAGTCTCAGGTATGTCTCCAGCAGCATGAAAATGGACTAATACAGCATGCAAAAGCAGTCAGGCCCTTTGTTCCTTCCCTAGCCTGGGAAGAGCAATGGTGGGTACCACTGTGGTGACAATGACAGAGAGCCTGGCAGTTGTTTCTGTTAGCTCTACCCCAGAGAAATGCAGAGCTGCCACCAACTGATCAGGCCAGGGTGGGGCAGTTGTGCTGGTGGCCCATGCTGGGAGGCCCTGCCCAGTGAGAAGTAGCAGGGGGGCAGCATTTGTAAAATAATCAGGTTACTTTTCCCTATATCAGCTGTGGTGTGTTGGAGGAGCTCTTTGCTCCCTCCCCAGCCTGAGGGCAGCAGGGATGGGCAGTGGTAATCACAACAGGCCTGTCAGTTACATCTGGGAACTCTAACCCAGAGAAATGGAGTGCCAGAGACCTGCTGGAGTGCTCAGGAGGAGATGGGGTGGCCGCACTGGTGTCCCAGGGCAGTTTGCTTTGCCTGGTGAAGTGCAGCAGAGGCAGACCCTACAGTTCGTCAGTTCCTCGGCACCATGGATGCAGCCCCTATCCTACGGGCATAGGAGAGAGCCTGGCCTCCCTTTTTGGCAAGATTATTGAAGCTGTTTTATTGGACTTACAGTTCTACATGGCTAGAGAGGCTTCACAATCATGATGGAAGGGTACTCAGAGATCAAAGGCCCACAGGGTCCCACATGGGCCTGAGCAGCAACTCTGCCCAGACTCCAGGCAGCTCTCTGTGTCAGTCCGGAGGTGTGGGGAGGTCATAGGGGATCTCCTGTGCCCAGGATTGCAAAGGTCCATGGCAGAAGTGTGGGTCCCTGGGGGCTCTAAGTCTTTTACCCTTGCCCCATGGTAGGAAGCCTTCCCTAGATCGGCACCAATCCCTGGTGGGCGGCTGTCCTGCCTTGCTCTTGTCTGCTCTCTGTGGGTCACTATTGCTTCTTTGATGAATGCTAATGTTGACTCCTGGATGATCTACTTGAATAACTACTGCTTGCTCCCCATTTTGTCTCCTGTCTTTGAAAGTGATACACAATAACTGCTTTTACTCAGCCATCTTGGCACTGCTCCTTTCTGCAGTTTCATTAGATGGCAGATAGGTTTTTTATTTCAAGCTTTTCTCTTTTTATATTATAGACATTAAAGCTACAATTTTTCCTTTTAGCATAGCTTTAACTGCATCCCACAAATTTTTATGTGTATTTTATTATTATTTAATTTGATTATTTTCTAATGGATTTAAGATTGTATTGTCTTATTTCCAAATACTTGAATATTTCTAGATATCTTCCTGCTGTTGAATAGTAATGTAATTGTTCTGTGGTCAGGAAATATACAGTTGAGCCTTGAACAACATGAGTTTGAACTGCGTGGGTCCACTTATGTGCAAATTTTTTCTCAATAAATATATGGGAAATTTTTTTGGAGGTTAATGACAATTTAATAAAAAAAAAATCACAGATAATCTGTGTAGCCTAGACATATTAAAAAAAAAGGTATGTCAGGAATGCAGAAAATGTATGTAAAAACTAGTCTATTTATTATGTACTACCAAAAAATATACACAAATCTATTATAAAATGTTAAAATTAAAAATAAAAACTCACAAATACTTATAGACTATACATGGCATCCTTTGTAGTCAAGAGAAATGTAAACAAATATAAAGTTGCATTATTAAATCATAACTGCATAAAATTTACTATAATATATACTGTACTACAGTAATAATTTTGTAGCCATGGCCTGTTGCTATTGTAGTGAGCTCAAGCAGTTCGTCTCTCCAGTAAATTGTGTGCCACAGTAAAAAGTGATCTCTTGCAGTTCTTGCATATTTTTAATTATATTTAAAGCAACACCGTACACTTGAATAACACCATAGGATCCACCCAAAATACCACTAATGATACCGGAAGTGTTCCCAAGAAGCAGAAAAATGTCATGACATAACAAAAAGAAAAGTTAAATTGTTTGTTACTTCTTGTAGATTAAGGTCTACAACTATGGTTTCCCACTATTTCAAGATAAATAAATCCAGTTTAAAGAGTTCTGTAAAAAAAAAAAAAGAAAAAGAAAAAGAAATTCTTGAATATATCCCTGCAGCTATGCTAGCATGCACAAAATCCTTGTACTTTTTGTTAAATACCTTTGGTACCTCTTATTTTAAATACAACTTTCATGTGGGTGCAGCATTACTATAAGAAAGGCATACCTAAAGACTCTAATATAATTTGAGAAAAAGTCATTATATGGCAACTTAAAGCAAAACATTGGTGAAAAATCTAAAGCTGAATAATTTAATGCCAGCAAAGGATAGTTTGATATTTTTAGAAAGATATTTGGCTTTAAAAATATCAAGGCAACAGGAGAAGCAGGCTCTGCTGACCAAGAGGCAGCAGACAAGTTCCCAGACACCATTAAGAAAATTATTGAGGAAAGAGAATGTCTGCCTAAACAAGTTTTTAATGCAAACGAAAGTTCCCTATTCTAGAAAGAAAAAAAAAAAAAAGATGCCACAAAGGACATTTACTAATAGAAAAGAGAAGTGATTACCCGGATTTAAGGCAGGAAACTATATGCTAACTACTGTTTTGTGCAAATGCAGCTGGGTTTATGATTAGGACTTGCCCCTATTTATAAAACTGCTAACCCCCATGGAAAAGATAAACACCAGTTACCAGTCTTTTGGTTGTACAGCAAGAAGGCCTGAAAAGCAAGAAATCTTTTTCTGGATTGGTTCCATTAATGCTCTGTGACTTCTGTGGAGATATCCCATAGGCAATGTACAGAGAGTAGCAGCGTATGGGAGGTTTGCATCATATTTACACTCACATTAATGACATCCTAACTAAGGGGCAAGTTATTCAGAAATAGCTAGAAAATAGGCAGTAACTTCCAGGCATTGCCATGGCATTGGCAAACTGTCATAGCACTGGTTGGAGTACCTTATGGTGATGGGCAGCAAGAGCAACAGGAGGGGCTTTAAGCACCCTTCCCAGTTTGGGCCAGTCTTCAATCTGATCAGAAGATGAATCTGCCTGCCTCCTACCTCATTTCCCACTTAGAGATTAGATATTTCTCTTTCATCTTAAAGGGATTGCAGATGGGCAGAGGTCTATCTTCTGTAATTGTTTCCTAATGGTTTTATGGGCATAGGCCCTGCCTAGCATTGCATTGGAGGAGTAAAAAAATCTCTGGATACCTGATCTAAGGGGCCCAAAGGCAGGATGTTTTTATTCTCCAGGTCAGAAGACAAGACATGTTAGAATCCTTGTACCAGTATTGTCTTTACGTGGAACTGTTGTAATCTAGAAGGCAGAAACCCTTCTAAGAGATAAATCAGCAGGAGCTAAAAATTAGTATTAACAAGTTAGCTAATTAAAGATCCTAGAACACGTAAAAACCAGGTGAGATTTGGAAGGGTATTTTTGATAGTTAACCACTATCAAAAATAGTCAACTGCTAGTTGGGGTCAGTGCCCTGGTCATATCTATGTAACCAGGTAGATTGCTCATTGATCTTTTGAATGTTAACTTCAACCTGTCTAGAGTTGTAAATATACTTGCAGAAGATTTTATTCATAATTGCAAAGATGCTACCTTGATCAGCTAGTAGATAATCCAATGCTAGTCTGTTATCAAGGACTATCTTTGCCAAAGAGACTAGGGACTCTTGAATTCCCTTTGCTTGACACATCAAGGGTTACCCAAGGCTCCTCTGTGGAGATAGTAAGGTGTCCAGTGGGAGCTGGAGAGGACCTTGGGCTCTGTTCTCTGTTCTCTTGGCCATTATGGGTCTGGGTGGTCCAGACTCCCTTTTAAGCTTGGAGCAGTTCTTTCCTTTTAGCTTTAATTTTGGCCCAGGGGCTGGTGAGTTGGAGAATCTTGTCTAGGCATCACAGAAGCCAGTTTTGCCATGTTTCCTCAGGATGGGTAACCTGGAGGCAGCAGGAGGCTTAAATACACTAACAATTGTACAGTTTGGCCAGTTCTTTTGGTTTTTGTTTCTTTCTCTATCCTGTCCCTATTGTTGTAAAGCCCAAAGGCCATTTCTAAAAATTGCCTCATAGGGCACACTGCTGCCTTTTGTAACTTCCTCTTAATGTCAGGGACAGGCTGAGTAATGAAATGCACACCCAGGAGAAGAACTCACCTTTCTAGGGAGTCTGGGTCTGCATTAGTATATTTCCTGAGTGCCTCAAACAAGTGGCTCTGAAACAGGGTGGGATTTTTATCTTTCCCCTGAGTTATTTCTCTAAACTTGTCATAACTGTCATTACACATTTTTAAATATTCTCTATGAAACAAGCTAGCATGTGATTGCATTTGAGACACTGGGAACCCCTCTGGTAATGCCACTGGGGGTCATCTAGATCTGGAACCACATCTCCTCCCACACAATAAATGGCATAGCCTTGATTATGAGTGGCTGTTCCATCTGCATATTCATGGACAGTACTTGGAATCCTTTCTTTTTCATCTATGGTATAAGAAGTGGATAATAATATTTGCATGTCATGCCAAGTTAAGTCAAAAGACTTGGCCAACTTAACAAACTCCTCTTCAAACATCCCTGAATTCTCTGAAAACTAGCAATATTTTTCCTTGCATAAAGCCAACAGAAATGGAAAAAGACACATACATTTAACTGTTCACCCATCTCCAACAGCCACCTCCTGCACTGAACGTAGTTTCAATTTTAGGCGCTGACAGGCGGCCCCACTCCTTTTGGTACTGGTTGGACTTACTTCCTTGGACAGTGGTATAGGCTAGGGCTTGTTGGTTAAGAGGGAGGAGTGCCTGATGATGTTAGGGTGGAATCCTATGCTAAAGAACTGGCAAGGCTCTCCTCAGAATTGAAGGTCTCAGGAGGCTTCAAGAGGAGCATAGGCCTTCTAGGGGGAGCAGCTAAGAGGGGGTCATCTAGGATACCCAGTGTGGCTTCCTGGTGCCAGGGACTATTATGAGCTAGATACATTTTACTGCTATCCCTTAGGGTCAGGGTCCTGGCAGAGAAGCTCTCTTTTGTAGCACAAAAGCTTGCACATAAGGAAATCCTCACCATTTTTCTTCCATTTTACAAAATAACTATAATTGTAAAATAACATTATAATGTAAAGAACCATATATAGGCCAAAAGTGTTGGTTCTCCAATCTGTATTGGACTCAAATAGCACTGCAATAGAATATGAGAATTTCTTTTTTTAAACTGTATAAATTTGCTCCAATTGCCTAAAAGACACCTGAATGGCAAGTCTTCTGGGATGCTCACTATAGTCCCCATATTTAGTAAGGATCTCTGCAGGAAATTTTAGTTGGCCTAAGTCTAACAAACGCCTAGTTACTTTTTCCTTTTAAATTTACACTTTTTTCAAAGAAGTTGTAAATATAGATAGCAAAGAGTTACAAAAGTTAATGGTTAGTAGAATGATAAGCCTGAATTGCACAGAAAGTAAAGTAGATCCTTAATTTGGGCAAAGAGGGGCCAAACAGATAGTGATCATGAAAGGGAAGAAGGGAAAGGGTGAAGAGCATTGCTCAACGGGAGACCTCAGAGGCCCTGACTTGCTGGAGAACCTACCCAGTGGTGGAGACACTGAAAAATATGTTTGGGAAGCTGCTTGTCTACCATTCTAGGTAGCCATCTGTCAGCCAAAGGGTCTGGGAACTCCCAGTTTCTTTGACTAAGACGGGCTTGAGCAAAGCAGCTTTTGGACAGAAAGGAAGACAGCACAAAAGAAGGGGCCCACAACTGGGTGTTCCAGAAAAATAATAACTTCTAATTTCAGGGCAGAAAAGGTGAGACCAAGATTCCCTTGAGGGAGTGGGGTGCGGCTGCAACCCACTATCCTAGAGGGAATGTCAATGTTGAAAACCCCAGAGCATCTGGGAAGCAGCCAACAGTGCCAATGCCAAAAATCCCAGAGTGCCCATGTATTGGCCAATGAAGGCCCCCTCACCAAATGCAAAAAGTCCAGAGTACCCAATGGGTGACCAACAGTGAACCCAATGCCAAGGATCACAGAACAACCTGACTCTGTTATCCCAGGGTCAACACAATGGGAGATTTCTCACAACCAAGTGACTTACATTAAACAATTGCCCAAATATAGTTAACAGGGAGTCAAAACAAAAACAAACCAAAAGCTGCAAATGGAACATACATTTTATAAAATAAATAAAATATTTAAAGTAGTCTTTTCTAATTCTGTGAAGAAAGTCAATGATAGCTTGATGGGGATAGCATTGAATCTATAAATTACTTTGGGCAGTATGGCCATTTTCAGGATACTGATTCTTCCTTCCATGAACATGGAATGTTTTTCCATTTGTTTGTGTCCTCTATTATTTCCTTGAGCAGTGGTTTGTAGTTCTCCTTGAAGAGGTCCTTCATATCCCTTTAACTTGTATTCCTAGATATTTTATTCTATTTGTAGCAATTGTGAATGGGAGTTCACTCATGACTTGGCTCTCTGTTTGTCTATTATTGGTGTATGGGAATGCTTGTGATTTTTGCACATTGATTTTGTGTCCTGAGACTTTGCTGAAGTTGCTTTTCAGCTTAAGGAGATTTTGGGCTGAGACGATGGGGTTTTCTAAATATACTATCATGTCAACTGCAAACAGAGACAATTTGACTTCCTCTCTTCCTATTTGAACATACCCTTTCTTTCTTTCTCTTGTCTGATTGCCCTGACCAGAACAGAAAACCAAACACTGCATGTTCCCACTCACAAGTGGGAGTTGAACAATGAGAACACATGAACACAGGGAGGGGAACATCACATACCAGGGCCTGTCATGGGATGGGGGACTAGAGGAGTGATAGCATTAGGAAAAATACCTAATGTAGATGATGGGTTGATGGGTGCAGCAAACCACCATGGCACATGTATACCTATGTAACAAACCTGCACGTTCTGCACATATATCTCAGAGCTTACACTATAATAAAATAAAATAAAATGATTGGTGGAGCAATTCAATGATGTTAGAGGAGAAAAGACCAGGGGGAGTCATGAAAAGGAAGTACTTCTATTTGGGTAACCAAATGACAAAGAACTTTTAAACTGACCACCTATTCACAGTCTTTTTTCCCTGGCTCACCCAATATCATCAAGAGGGTTGGGGTGGGGGTACAGAGGGGACACTCACCTGTCCACAAAAGCCAAAGTGCCATTGACCAGCCTTCTCCATGAGACCCAGGTGAAGGCCTCTCCAAGTTCTCCTGGCTTAGGTGGGCTTGGCTGCCGTAGGGGGCCCAGCACTAGGACTGGTGACCTGCCAGCCAGAGTGGTGGGTCTTACACAAGGCGGTAGCACTAAGAATGCTCACCTGTCCACTCATCTCCATCACCTGCCAGGAAAGAGGATGGCTCTGAAAAGAGCCTTTGGTTAGTGTTACAATTCTCTGCAGTGCTAGTAGCTCTTTGGAGTTACAGCCTCAGTATTACAGCTCATGCAGCTTTGATCACTGATTGCCTCATCATCTCTCACTAACTCACCAGTCATCACCTCTCTGCTTCTCATCTTGCTGATCACAGACTGCCATCTCTCATTGTCACCTCACTGATCACCATCTCTCCTAGTTTCTTTCCTCGCTTCTCTGCCTTCCTTGCTGGGTGGCCACTGATGCAGGGAAGTTCTTGACTTTACTCAGGAAAGAATTCAAGAGCAGCATTTACCCTAAAGACAGTGCACCGAGAGCTGCAACCTATGGGCAGTTTCTAGTCATATTTATACCCACTTTTAATGACGTACTAATTAAGGGTTGTGTTGTTCAGAAATAGCTAGAAAATGGGTGATAACTTCTGGGTGTTGCCATGGCAAGGGGTAGTAACTTCTGGGCATTGACATGGTGTTGATAAACTGGCATGGTGCTGGTAGGCAGTGAGAGCAATAGGAGGTGCTTTTGGTGCCTCTTCCTGGTTTTTGGTCTGAAGATGCATCCTGCCTGCCTCCTACCTCAAAAGTGGTCTACTTACCTTTAAACATAATTCTCTAATTCAGCCTCCGAAGGACAGGGTCATAAAGACATTTAAGGGTCTTCACACAGTATACTGTTTGGAAAGGATTATCAGCTCTATTAAAGAGGACCCAAATAGAACATCATGAATATCTGGAAAGCTTCTGTCATTAAAGATGACATTGTTGTTACAGAAAAATAAAATCTGTCAAGCCCAAAGCAATATATTCTTGCTGGAAAAACTTGTGTTCAGATGTTTTACATGACTTCACAGGATTTACAAGAGAGCTAATCAAGATGGTGAATATGACAAAAAAAAAAAAAAAAGTAAAGGAAGAAGAGTTTCAAGATAGGGATCTTGGAGAAATTCAAGAGCTAATAGACACCACCCCAGGGGAATTAACAGAAGATGACCTGATGGAGATGAATGCTTCCAAACCAGTGCCAGATGATGAGGAAAAAAAGAAAGCAGTTCCAGAAAAGAAATTGACATTAGATGATCTGGCATAAGCATTCTCATTATTCAAGACTGCTTTGACTTTTTTCATGACACAGACCCTTCTAGGATACAGGCATTGAAACTGTTGAAACTAAAGTAAATGGTGGAAGAAAGCTTGATATTGTATAAAAAAATTTAAGAAATAGCAAAAAAATAAAAACCAGTAATGACGGTGTGGTTTTGTAATCTTACATGTACTCTGCCTGTCTCTCCTACCTTCCCTTTCACCTCCTCCACATCCTCTGCATTTGCCACCTGTGAAACAGCAAGACCAGCCTATTCTCTTCCTCCTCAGTCTATTCAATGTAAAGATGATGAGGATGAAGGTCTCTATAATGATCCACTTACACTTAATAAATGGTAAATGTATTTTCTCTTCCTTGTGGCTTTCTTAGTAACATTTTTCTCTAGCTTACTTTATTGTAGAATACAGTGGATTTTATACACATATATACATATATAAAACATATATATATATTAATTGATTGTGTATGTTATTGGTAAGGCTTCCAGTCAACAGTAGGCTATAGTAGTTAAATTTTGAGGAAACCAAAAGTTAAAAGTGAATTTTCAACTGCACAGAGGGTGGGTTCACCTGACACCCAATTGTTCAAGTGTCAGCTGTACTCTCTGCGTTGGTTAATTGTATGTTTTAACATTAGGGGTGTTTTAAATTATATTAGTACTTAAATCAGCACTTTGAGTAAACAGATTACCCTCCATAATGTAGGTGGGCCTCATTCAATCAGTTGAAGGCCTGAATAACACCATAAAAAATAAAAATAAAAATAAAAAAGAGTGTTCTACTGCAAGAGGAAATTCCCCAGCATGCTGTCTTTTCACTTCATCTGCAACATTGGCTTTCCTGGGTCTCAAGCCTGCCAGCCCACCCTTTATATTTGAACGTGCCAGCCTTTGGAACGTGATACATATTTGTATCTCTTAAAAAAGAAAGAATATAAATGTGTCTGTATAGCAAGAGAGAGAGACACACATACACACATACATTGTATACATATACATATACACACATATGTTGTATTAATCCGTTTTCACACTGATGATGAAACATACCTGAGACTGGGTAATTTATAAAGAAAACGAGGTTTAATAGACTCACAGTTCCATGTGGCTGGGGAGGCCTCACAATCATGGCAGAAGGTGAAAGGCCGCAGTCAAAAGAGAATGAGAGAAAAGCAAAAGAGAAAACCCCTATAAAATCATCAGATCTCATGAGACTTATTCACTACCATGAGAACAGTATGGGGGAAACTGCCCCCATGATTAAATTATTTCCCCCTGGGTCCCTCCCACAGTGTGTGGAAATTATGGTAGCTGTAATTCAAGATGAGATATGGGTGGAGACACAGCCAAACCATATCACATGTATGTATACATACGGAATCTATTTGTTCTGTTTCTCTGGAGAACACTGATTAATACACTCTCTCTCACAGTTTCTCAACCTGAGCACTATGCTTTGCTGTAGAGGCCTCCTTGTGTATTGTAGTATGTTTAGAAGTTCCCTGGTCTCTACATAATAAATTCTAGTAATACCCTCTCCTCCAGTTCCAACAACCAAAAATGTCTTTAGACATTGTTTAAAGTCCTCAAGATGGAGAGTGGACAACATTGTTCTTTAGTGAGAACAACTGCTCTAGATGACCTTGATCCTACTAAACATATTTAGACTTATTTTATGGCTCCACATATGTTCTATCTTGGTCCATGTACCCTGTGTACTTGAAAATAATTTTTATTCTGGGATAATAATTTTCAAGTTAGGAATATAATGTTTTGTAGAAATAAATTGTGCCAAAGTAGTTGATAGTGCAATTGAGAGCTTCTTTAATTTTATAAGATCTTATCTATTTATAACCTCAATTACTGATAGGAGAGTCTTAACACCTCCAAATATGATCATGGACTTATCCATTCCTCATTTTAATTCTGTGAACTTTTGTTTTATATATTTTTGAGACTTTGCTACACATTTATAATTATACCATTTTAAAGAATTAACCCTTTTATTATTATGAAATATCCCTCTTCATCCCAAGTAAAAACTTGGCCTTAAAATATACTATATATAATATCAGTGTCATTTCTACTCTATCCTTCATAAATATATACATGTGTTCCTTGTATAGCATGTCGTTTGCCATCCATTTATTATTTTATTTTCAACTTTTATGTGTCTTTTAACTTCAAGTGTTATCTCTTGCAGAGGGTAAATAGTTGAGTGTGTGTGTGTGTGTGCGTGTGTGTGTTTTAGTCTTTGTGACAATCTCTTTTAATTAGACTAGTTAGCTTTGCCATTTATAAAAATTACTAATATGGTTGGATATAGAATTATTTTAATACTTGTTTTCTATTTGTCATTGCTAGTTTATTCTTTTTTTCTCCTTTTCTGCCTTCTTGTAGAATTATTTGGCATTCTGTCTGTTTTGAAATTTGCTGTATTAGATAGATTTTTATATTGTTTTTTACAGTTATCTTGGAAGGCTTTATATAGGTTTTGTGTTGGGCATAAGTAAGCCATTCATGGCATATGTAAAAACCATAAATTACTAGACATACCTTGATTATGGCAATAATCTTTTGTTAGCTCTAATATACATGAAGTTGTCACCAAGAAGTACATGCAGTGAGGCAGTAAAGCAAATAACAACTCCTGATCTTATAATTAGGTAAAATTGATCTCATTACTTAGATAAGAATACAGATTTTAAATATGCCTAAAATTAGCTCATTGTGACCAAAAATTATCAAGAAGTAGGGCAAGATAGTGGCTCATCTTTTATCTTATTAATAAGCCATTTGGTGCTAGTGGCTAGCCTTTTAAGTACAGTGGTGCTGTGTGTGGTTTTGTGATCTCATAACTCAAAGTTTTAAAATGTATAGTCTGTTCCAAAGAGCCAAAGAACATTCTAGAAGTACCCTTTTTTCATTTTAAGTATACCTCTTTGCATCATTTTTCATTGATTAAAGATTATAATATAGGCCTGTAATTTTTAACTGTCTACGTGGAAGTAATATTGCGCCACTTCATATAAAATGCAGAATCCTTACAACTGTATGTCAATTAATCCATCACTAACACCATCAATTTTATGCTATGTAAAATATTAATCATGCTATGTAGAATTACATTGGCATACACTGTAGACCTCTATTATAATGTTTGCTTTAGAGGATCATACACATAATAAAGTAATTTTGATGAATATTAGTCATTTATTCAGATGGTTACAAATTATAGTGCTCTTCATTCTTTTCAGAAGGTCCAAGTTACCATTTGTGTCATTTTCTTTTAAAGAGCTGCTTTTAACATTTCTTGCAATGACATCTGCTACCAAATTCTCTTTGTATTCTTTATCTGATATTTTATTTCACCTTTATTTTGTTAAAGGTAATTTCTCCAAATATAGGATTCCAAGTTGACAGGTTTTGGCATTTAAGCTTCCTCTCAGAAGCTTAAAGATGTTATTTATTGTCTTTTTGATATACATAATTTCTTATAAGAAGTCAATGGATTTAAATTGATGTGACCCTGTTTGCAATGTATTGGTTTTTTTCTGTTTATTTTCACGATTTTTTTTCTCAGTTTTGGTTCCTAGTAGCTGGATTATAATATGTCAAGGTGTGGTACTCTGTGTTTCTATCCAGCTTGAGGTTGCTGAGCTTCTCAAATCTATACATTTATGTTCATGACCAAATTTGAGAAAATTTTGGCCATCATTTCTTTAAATGTTTTTCGACTCCCTTTCTTTATTCTCCCTTTGTATGCTAAATAAAGTATTTTAGATCTTTTTGTATTGCCTCATGAGCCCTTGAAAACCATTATCCTTTTTTGAATCTTTTTCCTTTTTCTCTTCTTCATATTGAATCATTTGTATTGATCTATCTTCAAGTTCACACACTCTTCTGTAATACTCATTTTGCTGTTAAGCTCAAGTAATACATTTTAAAATTTCAGTTGTTTTATTTTTAATTATTTGTTTCTTTCAGAGTCATTTTTGAGATTTCTTACTTTTTAACAGTAAAGTCATATTTTTCTTTGTATCTTTGAGCACAGTGAAAAGAGTTGCTTTAAAATTCTTTACAGCCCAGTGCGGTGGCTCATGCCTGTAATTCCAGCACTTTGGGAGGCCGAGGAAGGTGGATCACCTGGTGTCATGATCTTGCGACCAGCCTGGCCAACATGGCAAAACCCCATCTCTACAAAAAAATACAAAAATTAGCCTGGTGTGGTGGTACACACCTGTTATCCCAGCTACTTGGGAGGCTGAGGAAGGAGAATCACTTGAACCTGGGAGGTGGAGGTTGCAGTGAGCCGAGATCATGCCACTGCACTCCAGAATGGTCAACAGAGTGAGACCCTGTCTCAAAAAAAAAAAAAAAAAAAAACACACACACACACACACACAATTTTCTGCTAGTTCCAACATCTATGCTGTCTCAGGGTTAGTCTACGTTGATTGTAATTTTAAGTAGGTTGTGTTTTCCAGTTATTTGAATATAGTCTACTTCTGAATTGTGTACTAGACATTTTGAATGATAGGCCCTGCTATAGAGAATTTGTTATAATCCTCTCAAGAGGATTAAATGGTGAATGTTCAATAATTTTATTTGTTTTGGCAAACACTTAACTTAGCTGGACTGAAATTGCAAACTCTTTTTCCTTCTGCAGGGAATAGAACAAAGGATTTTAGTTTAGGCATTTTTTTCTTTAGCTGTGCTGTTGGTGTCCATGCCACTTATGCAAGTTTTAGTCACTGGCAAGAGATTGGGAAATTATTTATGCACAGAATTTGAAGATTTTCCTCTCTAGCTTTCTCCTTTCCTGGATTTTCATCTTCAATTTCCATTCACTGCTGTTGGTGGCTTTTACTTTGATTTTTGGTCCTACATGCCAGAGAGTCTGTGAGTTTTCTGAGTTTTTCCTCTGTATAGTATTTGGTACAAATTGAGTTTGCCCTCAATCTGAAAACTGTGGAGCTGGAAAACTGTCTCATTGTGTTGACTCTGGTCCAATATTTATCTCCTTCTGGTAACTCTCCTATATTTTCAGGTAGGTTTTGTTGTGTGTGTGCATGTGTATGTGCGTGTGTGCGTGTGCATGTGTGTGTTTGCCCCAAAAGTTAGTAGTTGTTGTCTGAAGGTGCATTGGAATAAAAAGAGCCACTTATTCATGTTGGAAAAATATGTTTCCTATGTCAGTGTTCAAATCTTTCTTACTCTATCTTATTATATTCTAAAAAGTTAGTTTTCTTTTTTCCCTCCATGGGTCTTCTCTCAGTTTGATTTGAATATATCTTCTTATTAAATTTACTTATCCCATCTAATAGTCCTTGAAAGTTTGGATTTAAATTCTTTGAACTAACCTTTATTCTATTCTGGGATGCTGATGCTGCTGCCTGCTTTCTCCTCCTCTTCTTCCTTGTTCTTCCACTTTTTCTTCTTTTATATATGTTCTTTTATTCCATTTTCGTGTTAAAATGATTTTTTTCTGATAATGTTTGCATGGTTGCCGTATAATTTTTTTGATCATTTTTACATTTTATTTGGGCAGTTAATCTACTGTTTTTATTTATTCTAATATACGATGATTTACTTTGCTTTGTGAAATCTCTTTGTATTATTTTTCAAGCTTTACATTGAAAACAGGAATATTTTCTTCATTTTACACTTTTTAACCTGAGAACAGAAGGGAGAAAGAAGAGATATATACCATTAGGACACTGTGTGCCCTTTGTTGTACAGCCTGGTTTTATGTCTCTTTTAAAGGTTGGCTAAATATTTTCTCTACCCGCAGGAGAGTAGGAGAGGAGGGTTATCATTATCTTATGGGATAGATCAAACTGACCTTCAGATTATTTCATAACTTCACTGTGAAACTTGGAAATGGGGAGTCCTACAGGATTTTACTAATTCTGATGAGGTTATAAGGATTCCAAGTAGGAATTTCTATTTATGAGGATTTTCCTATCATTATTCAATTGACTGCTTAATCATACCATTTCTTCTTAGTTTCAATCTGGGTGTTATTAATGAGAATTCTCAGGGTTTTCATGATTCATTTCCATTGTTTAATACCTCTTCATGAAGATAAAGGGAGTAGGTATAAGGCGTGTAGCTGCCTAAGCTGCACCCAAATTTTCCATGTTATTTCCTAAACGGACACTTTTTAAAGTATTTAGTGGTATAATGTATGGTATATGATTTCTGCTGATGAATTGTTTCTCATTTGTATTTTTGTTATTCATTTTATAAGCTATTGAAGGTGGGGCAAGGGAGAGTTGTAGCTTTTCAATCTGCTTACCTTTTGCCATTGCTTATAAACTTGTCTTTCTATTTTGAGTTCTTGTGTTTTTAGATCATCCTGCACTGTTTTATTTAAGGGATTCTAATATCCAAATTTAGTTATATCACTTCTCCACTGAAAATTTCCAATTACCTGTATATGACACTAAAATGAGGCAATAAAAGAAAAATAGATAAGTTACACTTCATTACAATTGAAAACTTTTGCACAGCAAGGGGAACTATCAAAGGGTGAAAAGACAGCCACCAGAATGGGAGAAAATATTTGCAAATTATCTATCTCATAACGGATTAATATCTAGAATATGTAAAGGAAAACTACAGCCCAGCAGCTTAAAAAACCCAATTCAAAAATGAGAAAAGAACTTGAATAGAAACTTTTTCCAAAGAAGACATATAAATGGCCAAAAAGCACATGAAAAGATGCTTGACATCACTGGTTATCAAGGAATCGAAGACCAAAACCACAAAAAGACATGACTTTATCCCCTCTAGGATGGCTGTAATGAAAGGAAAAATAACTATTGTAGGCTACAATGTGGAGAAATGGGAACTATTGTGCATTGCTGGTGTTGCTGGTGACAACATGAAATCATACAACTGTTGTGAAAACAGTATGATAGCTCCTCAAAAAGTTAAACATAGCATTACAATATCATCCAGCAACTCCACTTTTAGGTATATACTCCAGTTTTAGGTAAGGACTCAAACAAATACTTGCATACCAATGTTTATAGCAACATTATTCATAATAGCTCAAAGGTAGAAACAATCCGGAGGTTTATCAACAGATGAATGGATAAAGAATGAAATACTATCCAGCATTAAGAAGAATCAAATTCTAATACGTGTTACAACATGGATGAATCTCGAAAACACTGAGCTACATGAAATAAACCAGATGCAAAAGCACACATTTTCTATGCTTCCACTTATATTAGGTACCTAGAATAGCCAAATTCATAGAGATAGAAAGTATAATAGAGGTTGCCAGAAGCTAGGGGGAGTGGGGAGTAGGGAGTTACTGTTTAAGTGGTACAGAGATTCTGTTTGAGATGATGAAAAAGTTCTGTAAATGAATGGTTGTAATTTTACTACAGTAAAAAATGTCACAAAGTTTCCAATTACCTATAAAAAAATCAAGGACAGTGTTCTATTCTCTTCATGATCTAGCCCTATCCTATCTTCTTGCCCTCTTTTACTGTCTCCTCCTTACCTTTTGTCCCAGATGTATCTCCAAAAACCATAGGTTCCCCAAGAACATTGTATTGCTTCAATCTTTTGTTTATTATCTTTAAAAGAATGGTTCTTATTTTACATTACCTGTAGAGTCTAACTCACCTTCGAAACCAAATTCACATACTAATTTTTATTTAACAACGTCCGAAACATCATGTAGTATACATCTACAGGTTGAATTTATTTGTCCAGAACTGGACCACTGTTGTTGGTAAAAGCTTATTTTCCTCCCAAAACATGTTGTTTGCATAGGTGCTGTTGATTCACTGCTAACAAAGAATATCACCTGATGAATGGAGATCAATTAAGTACGGTTACTAAAATTGTTAACTTAAAGCAAATTTCATTCTCTCTCTGTCTATAAACCTAGGCTAAATGCATCAAAGCAACTGAATAGTTATATTTCTGGATAGTAGAGAGAGTCAATTTAAAAAAATTTCGTGCACCAAGGAACAAAAAGGAGATATAGAAAGAAAGAGAGAAAAAAAAGAATTCTGGAAGAGTTAGGTCTTTGGGAGCATTCTGTGTGACTAGTTAATCCCCTTTTCCTCCTTTTGGTTGACGCCATGAGCTAATCAATGAGCTTTGCACATAGGCTAATTAGAGTTTAGTTTCTATCACTTGCAACCAGAATTAATATTTTTTATTACTTCGCTGATATATACCTATGCCCTTCCAATATTACCTTAACAAATTATTATTCTATGTTTAGTCTCTGTCAGGCTATGAATCCATGAAGACTATGTCCTTGCTTCTTTCATCTTACTTTCATGGAACCTGTACATTGAATTGAATTTCAAAAATAATTAGGTTCATATCTTTGAAATTGTAGTTGTTTCCTTCTAATTACAAAAGCCATCTATGTTTCTGCAGTTTAATGTAGTTCAAGAAATGCATTTTAATATGTAGCCCCCCCATGCTAAACATTAAGAATATGAAGATAAATATGACTTGATTCTTGATCAATTCTAAAGGGCAAAAGTGCAGACAGATACACACACACAAAGAATTTCAATACAATGTGAAAGTGATAAGAACGGGTGCTGTGAGAGATGAGAGGCACTTGACAAAAACAGGAGATGCTTTCATGGAAACAACTGAAAAGCTGAAAAAACTGAGACCTGAGAAACTATAATATAAAAAATAGTATTTTTAATCTTACTTCCCACCATACTGAGGCAATCAAAAATAAAACTTTGGGTCTTCCTTCTAGGTTTTACACACACACACACACACAAACAATCAGACACAAATGAACAATATAGTGTGGCATGTAGCTGTAGATATTTCTCAGGCAACATTTGAAAGCATCATTTTTGCTAAAATAATTAAACAACATTATCTTGTTATGAAATAATAGATATTTAACGTAATTTACTTAATTATCCTGCTATTGTTAACATTTCTATTGTTTCAATATTTATTTATAAATACAACTGAGCTAAATATTTCACTCACTCATAATTTTTTCATTTCTAATTATTTACTTAAGACACATATCTAGACATAGTCTTATGGAGTCAATAGCTAGATTAGATACAGGTAAATTTTAAGCCTACATTTTGGAGTAATTGAGGCCTATAGATTTTTAGTGATTTGTCTAAAAGATATTGGGAATTATTGTTCCCCCTCTCCTGCTAGTGCCGCTTCTTCTTTCCCCTTCTGTTCCTAACCCCTGCCCAGTGCTGCTCATCAACCTTTCTTGTTTTGTTGCCTGTAAGAACATGATGCTATCCTGGTTGAGTGATCAGCAATGGTGGCTTAAATAGTCATTCACAGGGCATGATTCATGGGACCTGCCACTGGGCCTGGGTTGGGGGGTTGCTTTCTTGGTTAATAATGCTTTATCTCAATTATAAACACCCTAATAATTATCATGGCAACATGCTGTATCTACATAGAAAAACTTAAAAAGTTTTTTTGAAATGGGTCTCATTATGCTGTCCAGAGAGTCCTTGAACATTTGGGTTCCAGCGATCCTCCTGTCTCAGCCTTCGAACTAGCTGGAACTACAGGTGCACATCACCATGCCCAACTACAAAAACTTTTAGCTCTCCCAGTAATCAAAATGTAAGGTACTATTTCTCTTACTTTTATATATGTTGGATTTGGTTTTGAAATCTTGCTTTATTTCAATATCATAAATTAACTCATAAAAGTGTTGTGGATAATTTTCTCCCAGAGAATTGTTTAGACCCTTCATTTTGAGAACATAATGGGTATGCAAAAAATGAAAAAAAGACAGCGTATTCATCATCTGTGAATAAAAGCCAAGTGCCCTCTGAAAAGAAAGAATAAATTATTAAACAAATAGCTCATTTTTAGCAGCAAAATTAACCTAATATTTTATGGTTTTCAAGGAAATACATACTGATAAAGAGCATTGAGGACAAAAATGTCTCCAGCATCCAACTTTCTAACGAGAGATGCATGTGTTTATCATTCTTCTCCTATGTGCACTGCCTGAGACAATGGAAGGATGCTTTTGCTCTCCTTTTGCTTTATCTCTGCCAATGTAATAACCCCATCCTAAATGGGCTCCAATGCCCACTGCAGTGAATACAAATATGCTTGCTAGATTTGGACTCTAAAACTAGTTTCCCCTACTCTCTCTGCCTCAGTGGAATATATCTTAAATGAAGCTATTCCATAAAGCATCATCTTATAATAGTAGGTAAGTAGGCTGCTCTGTTTATGGAGAAGCCATTATTTTATTTCCTTACTTTCTTAATTAACTTGCTGTCACTTAAAAAAAAAAAAAAGAAAAAAGAAAAAAAAATAGCCTGAACTTTAGCCATCTTCCAAGTACTAATGAAATGTTCCTGTCTCTAACGTTTAAATAGACTAATGAAGGGCAGCTTTGCCATAGAGTTTAGCTCAATTTTTAATGTACGAGATCTGGGGAACACCTGCTTCTAAATAGCTGAACTAAAGCAAGGACTTATTTATAATTCTGAAATCATAATTTTTTTCTTTATTTCTGTAAACTCTTGGTTATTTAATCATCAACTGTTTCAGATGTACTATAGCACCCAAGAAAAGAAAGGGAGTGAGAGAGAGGTTCCAGACAAAGGATAGATACCTTTGTCTTCATTACAGAATGTGTAACCCCCAATCCTGTAAATTTAGTCTTTCTAAGGATTTTTTGAATTTTATCCTAGCCCCACCATCCATTTATTTATTTGAAATATATATATTGAATGTTCTCAAAATATAATCCAATGCACCATTCCTTGGGAATACATCATTAAAAGGACAAATATAATCTGCCTAAAGGTATTTACATTCTGCGAAGTAACAAATGTTACAACCAGAAATCATTACCTAATTATTTTATGCTTGCTCTGTAATAAAAAGTAATATAGGTGCAATAAAAGTATATAATATAGAGTCAAGAACCAAGCATGGGAATATTTGCTTGAAGAATTAGAGTTGGAAATGAGCTGTGAAAGATGTACACCAAAATAAGGAGTGTGACACTCAAAGGAAATAGCATTGCACAGACTCTAAGATACAGAAAAACATAGACATACTCCAAGAATTGAAAGAATGTCAATGTGGTAGAAACAATAAAGCAAGGAAAAAAGAGCTAGAACGGACTCTCTAAAGTGGACAGCAGACATATTCTGCATGTGTTCTAAATATTTTTTCTTACAATGATAAAAGGCATCGAAGAACTTTAAGCAAGGCAATGGCATAATCATAATTTCTTATATTTCCTTTAAAATATCATTCTTAATTACCATGTGAGTAACAGACTAGAGAGTGATGATTAGGATCCAGTAAGAAGTGCTAAGACTTGAGAGAGAATGATCATTTATACCATGATGATAGCAAGGAAATTGATAAAAGTGAATAAATTTGAGCGATATTTAGAAACATGTTTTGTGGCTAAAGAAGAAGGAGAAATAAAAGTCAAGATGAGTGTTGGTCTCTAGGACTATAATCCCTAAAAATTTTCGGAAAAGAGTGAATCTTCAAATCCTTGTAAATTGCACCGGTAGAGGAAGACACAGGTCTAGAAGGAAATTAGTTGATTCAGGTATGGGTACAAGGGTTAGAAAATATAGCGAAGGATATGTGGGTAAATTTGTGGGGAACCTTTGGTTGATTTTGGCCACAACCTCCTTTGGGTCAATGCCAGAGAATGAGACTGTAGCAATACTTGAGTCAGAGAATACATATGTACGTACATAGATACATTTACACACACACAACATTGCTTGGATATTCCCTCCACAGTCTTGATCACAATGCAGAAGTAATTTTGGCCTGCTAAGTCTATCTATCCAACACTATTGAAAAAAAGCATATGCTACTATATGCTGTCATATCACAAGAAAATGAAATGCAATCAGATATATCCATAGAGATGGTTATATCATAATGATGGCAGAAGGAATAGTGGAAGATTTTCTAAGTAAACTATGTAGTATAGACTCTCTCTTGGCATCTTTGAAAGAAGAGAAAAACACTGTTCACAAATATAGATAGGACTTTACATGGTCTTTATTTAAATCACAGTGGAAACTTTTGAAGTGTAAATTGATGGTTAAGATTTCCTGTCTGTGCCTTAACATTTTCTCAATATCCTAACACTACCTCGTACTTCCTATTTCCTCCCAACACTCAGCCCAATTGGCACATTAAGCCACAGAAACCTTACAAAACAGCACTGTAGTTGCATTTCTCTAAAATTCATCATTTTCCCTCCCAGTGCTGCAATGCTGGACATCCAAAGCCCAGACTTCGGATAGCTCTAGCCTTTACAGTTTGACTCTCTTCCTTTTCTCTGTCTACTTGGATTTGAACACCTGTCTGTAATCAAAGAGAACTTTCATAAATCTCTAACTAATGTGTAATAAAGTCCTCAAAATAAGTTAGTCCATGATCTTCAGTAGTTGCCTTATGTCCTTATAGTACTCAGAAACTAGAGGCTGGACATGATCCTTCACATGACAGGAACGTCTCAGTACTATGCCAAATCTGCTTTTACTTCTGTGAATCTCTACCTCTTCCTTCAGAGAGTACAATTGACTAAAGTTTTCTTCGTTGAAACTCTTTAAGGGTCTGGGACCAGAGGAGCAGGGAATTCACATTACCATTTCTAAAGTAAATATCAAGGCCTGGCATGGTGGCTCACATCTGTAATCCCAGCACTTTGGGAGGCTGAGGCAGGCAGATCACTTGAGGTAAGAAGTTTGAGACCAGCCTGGCCAACATGGAGAAACCGTGTCTCTACTAAAAATATAAAAATTAGCCAAGCATGGTGGTACATGCCTGTAATCCCAGCTACTCGGGAGGCTGAGGCACAAGAATCACTTAAACCCGTGAGATAGGGGTTGCCCTGAGCAGAGATTGCACCACTGCACTCCAGCCTGGGCAACAGAGAGAGACTCTGTCTCATAAATAAATAAATAAATAAATAAATAAACAAATAACAGCTGAAGTGGAAGACATGAAGAAAGATGGAAGGGTTATTATAAGATGAAAATGGTTGCACAATCACAAAACATGAGCATTTAAAAAAAAATACTGGCACTAGAGATCGCACCACTGCACTCCAGCCTGGGCGACAGAGCAAGACTCTCTCTCTCTCTCTCTCTGTGTCTCTGTGTGTGTGTGTGTATATATATATACACACACATATGTATATATATATGTGTGTGTGTATATATACACACAGTGTATATTGTATCTATATATATATACACAGTGTATATCTATATCTATATAGATATACACCATGTATATTTTATGTGTATATATATATATACACACACACATATACTGGCACTAAAATTTTAGATGAGATGTGAATGCGGAATAAAGGCACATTTTAAAGGGTTGGAATGATAAGAGAAAACTTTGAAATTTTTATCACTTTGTTATATATTCATACTGATTCAACCTGAGAAATAAAATACCAGAAATCATTAGAATAAGGGATCTATTATAGGGATTTGACCTCATGCAATTATTAGAGCTGGTTTGCCAGCATTGGCTCAGCTGTTTCTTCTACTTCTACATCTGGACCAGAGCCTGAAGTCACAGAAAAGGCAGTTGGTAAGAAAAGATGAACATGAAATAGGAGAAAGCAGGGAAAGCTTAGACCCAGGTCTATTTCTTACCAAAACCCATGTTGGTATCTCCTCATGCCCAGGTTTCTAACTTTACTGCTATGGGAGGCTGCAGGAAAAGCTGGCACCTCTGTGGTGCAGCCACACTCATACCTGGCCTAGAATGTGAAGAAGCTGAAGGAAGAGCTCCTATGGAGTTCCAGGAGGCAGTGTCCCCTGCTGCTGCCCTAACCAGCAAGGTGAGCGACAGAGCTGCTAAAGCATGTGGGCACTAGAACAGGGCCAGACCGACAGTCCCAAAAGTAGACTCTTCTGCTCAGCTTGCACAACTTTCTTTTGTGGCCGACTCTAATCGGTGACATGTAGAGAAATGAGTTCTGGGAAACGTTGTTCAGCTAAATCAAATTGACGATATTGGTATACTCTGCCAAGAATTTTCATGTCTATAGCTTAATTTTTATTGAGAAGCAAAATCAGATCTTCCTTGCCAGAATACATAATTGTTCAAGGGATGCCTGAAGGCTCCTGGTACCCTTGCCTTGACCTCTTGCACCTGAGTAAAGCCCTGGTGAATTGTGGCTAAGTCAAGGAAACAAGGAGTTTTGAAGGGTATGACCTTTAAGATAAATTACATAATGATGATTTTCCTAGTTCTAATAAGCAGGAATCCCAATTCTTGAAAAACATTAACAATTTTTGTTTAAGATTAGAAATACTAGGCTTATACGTGTTTACCAAGCCAGACTGTTTTATGTAGTTACTTAGTTCTGTTTTCTCCTCTTTCGTTTTTTGTGATAGGTGGTTTTTGAGTATTTAAAGAGATGCCTAAAATGGCACTTACATATGCAGTTAGTACATAATTATCTCAGTAATAGTAACTAGGAAAAAATGGGAAAGCTACTTTTGTCTAGCATTTTTCCGTTGCCTTAAATTCTACTACTGGTAATTTATTTTTTCTAAGCATATTCTACTTCCTGTGACTTCTATTGAAATATGAATGGAGTGAAATAGTAAGTCAGTAAAATTTTAGTAATAATTAGCTCATCAGACAGATTTTTTCAACTAAGGGAAAATAAAGTGAATAAAAGGGCTAGTTGAATGAGAGAAGAGGCATAAGAATCAGATATTATTATATGAAAGGTAAATTACTCTAATTTCAGAGTTTGCCTATGGAAAGTGTTATGTCAACAGTGACATATTTTGTCAAAATATGTAAGGAAAGAGAGTTCCAGCACACTGCAAGCTCACCATCCAGTAATAATAGTCCCCAACATTATGGAGTGGGTGTTTGTATCTTCCCTAAATTCATATGTTGAGACCCTAACCCCCAATATTATGATATTTGGAGATGTGGCCTGTGGGATTCAATTAGTATTAGATTAGATAATGAGAGTGGAGCCCATATAATGGCATTAGTTTTCGTGGTATTATAAGAAGAGACAGAGAGAGCATCTCTCCCTGAGTGCATGTATGAAAAAGAGGCCATGTGAGGACATAGCAAGAAGGCATTGTCTGCAAGCCAAGAAAAGAGCCTCACCAGAGCCTGATCATGCTTACATCCTGATCTTGGACTTCCAGCCTCCAGCACTATGAGAAAATTTATTTGGGTTATTTAAGCCACCTGTTTTTATGGTATCTTGTTATGGCAGCTCAAGCTGGCTAATAAAATAGCCAACCCTTGGCGAGTGCATAGTGTGTGTCTGGCACTGTTCTGAGGGGAATACCTGCGGTCACTCAAGTATAACTCATACCAACCCTATGAGGGAGGCACTATGATTACTCTCATTTCACAGATGATGAAAATGAGTCACAAAGGTAGTAACTCACCCAGATTTGTATACCCAGTAAAACACAGAGCTGGAATTTGAGTTTATAAAAGTCAGAAGTTGATGAAGAATCCCCTAATGTGTTTAACTTTTGTATTCAAACAAATAATACAGTCACAATGAAAAGAGAAATCTTTTAGCCAAGTAAAGTTATTAGAAGTGAAGTGAAAAGGATTTTCATATAGTAAAACAACTACAACTAGAAAATATTGAAGAATTATATTCAAATATGAATGGAATGCAGAACAGAAGAACGATTTTCAAATGAGGTTTGAAAATCAAGGTAGGCGTGGCCCAGTGGCTCACACCTGTAATTCCAGCACTTTTGGAGGCTTAGGCAAGAGGACTGATTAAGCCCAGGAGTTTGAGACCAGCCTGGGCAATATAATGAGACCCCATTTCTACAAAAAGATTTAAAAATTACCTGAGCATGGTGGCATGCACCTGTAGTCCCAGATACTTGGGAGGTTGAGGTGGGAGGATCACTTGAGCCTGGGAAGTGGAGGTTGCAGTGAGCTGAGATTGTGCCACTGCACTCCAGCTTGGGCAACAGAGCAACACCTATTAGATATGAAGGTACATGTCTAGTTTCATATGTTTGAACTACTATTCTTCCATTTGAAATATTTTCTCCTTGTCTTGCCACTTTTCCACATTTGATTTATTCATCAGATCTAGTTTGAGAATCTAGGCCCAAGCCCTACTATCAATTTACTTGTTAATGTTAACCAAACCCAAGGACAGAAGTGTTGCTAGTTATAGTATGAAAGTTTGTGGCTAGATGTAAAGTGGCAGACGTGGTTTGTTGATTAACCACCCCCCGCCCCACCTTCTTCCAGGAAAATAGAGCCTCATTTTGTTCAGGGGTAAATAAATGTATGCAGTATCAGGTGAGACAACTTCTTCCCCATTTGCCTTTGTAGATAGGGATGGCCATCTAACACAATTATGCCAAAAGAGATGGAAGCTGACATGTAAGGATGTTCTGATATGCTTTTGTTTTTGATGTTGTTGTTGTGGAGAGAAGACACTTGTGTCTGGCATTGCCACTGCTACTCCCCTGCACTTTTTTTTTTTTTTTTGAGAGAGTGTCTCTCTCTGTCACACAGGCTGGAGTGCAGTGGTGTGATCTCAGCTCACTGCAACCTCCTCCTCCCAGGCTCAAGTGATCCTCCCACCTCAGCCTCCAGAGTAGCTGGGGCCACAGGTGTGTTCCACCGTGCCCAGCTAATTTTTGTTTGTTTGTTTTTTGTAGAGATGGAATTTTGCCATGTTACCTAGGGTGGTCTTAAACTCCTGATCGCAAGCGATCAGCCCGCCTCAGCCTCCCAAAGTGCTGGGATTACAGGTGTGAGCCACTGTGCTGAGCCTCCTTTTCCTTGTCTTAAAGAAACTATTATATCTGGAGCTGTAGCAGCTATATTTCCATGGTGAGGCAAGAAAAAGATACAAATATGTAACCAATTGCGACAATAAAAGACTTTTCATTACTGATGGAACTATTGAATATCTGAATCAATTCCAGCAATATTTCAGACTTGCTTTTAAGGGAGAAATATTACTTCCCTTTAAATGTTTTTCTGGATTTTGGCCATATTTAATGTTAGTTGTAACTGATGCATTTCCAACTTCTGTTTTCAGAAATTTTCATACTGGACTAAGGCTCTGAGGCTCCAGAGAGATGTACTAAAAATGTTGTGGCAGATGGAGGAGGTGGATGTGGGACACTGAGGATAGTCCCCCCTCCCCTAAATTCAACCACAATAATTATACTTTATAATAGTTGCTTATTAACCTTCTGCTTAAGAGTTTGTTTTTTAATTTCACTTATTAGAAAATGTTTGAAAAACATTTATCTGACTGATTTCTAACTTCCTTTCCAGACTTTAAATCCCAATTTCCTAATTCTTTCCTGAGACTACCCTCATAACTTGAAGTGATATTTATTTTTGACACAGCAGAATACGTATAACCTATATTACCTTTGACAGTCTGTTATGACAATGTAGCATTTATATTATACTTTGTCATAAAGCCTGACAAACTTTCATTTGTGTTAGTCTTATCTGTAGAGATTATCAATTGAAAGAGGGAATGTATCATATGTCATAGAGTTGGAAATAGTTATAGTCATGTAGGAAGAGTCCTGTATAAATGCATAGGAATCATCCAGTACATATGTATTCCATAGGATAATATACCATCTAACAACCTCTGATCTTTGTTGCCTACATGTTAAAGATTTCAAGGTTCTATTTTTCGTCACATTCAGAGTACAGTGGTTGAAAATTTGAAACATTTGAAACGAGATATTTCCTAGCCTGTGGATCTTCGTCACAGAGTTAGAAAAGGCTCCTCTTTGAAGGAAAAGACTTCCTTATACTCATCTTTATCTGGAATTTCCCCGGTACTCCTTATTTCTGACATAAGAGAAATTGTAGGCACGGAGTTACTAAGATTATTCCAACATTTTAAGAGTACTTTTACTCAGGTTGCAAAATTAGCAGGCTATTTTTCTTCACAGCTTCTGGCTTCAGGTCTATTAATGTTGCTGATCATTAGTTTCACAAAGAAATTTGTCCTAATGAGCCAGTGGGTTTCCACCTGTATGTTGATAGCACCAAAGCCTGAATAGACAATATCAGAATATCTGCAAAAAGCAAGTGAAAAAGAGATTGATATAATATGTAAATAGCTTTCACACAACATTTTATTTTATTGAACTTTTTTTTTTTTTAATTGCTGAGTCAGTACAAGAACAACTGTGGGACATAGAGAAGCACAGCAGAGCTACTTGAAGTTAGGATAATAATGACACCATTTTAGACATGATGCCTCACCAGTAGCAGCACAGGTCTTCTATTCTAGAGTTTCAACTTTCAGTCATTGTGTATTTGAGAATGCTTATGAAATGCCTTTTATGTAACAACTTTGCTTGACACTGGGGAAACACAGATTTACAAGACGTAGTTTCTGCCCTCTAGAAATGTGTAAAGAAAAGTAAAATAATAAAATAAAACTTTTCTAGCACATCTATGGCACAAGAAAAAAGTCTGATAAAAATTAGCTAAAATTAGCCGGGTGCGGTGGCTCACGCCTGTAATCCCAGCACTTTGGGAGGCCTAGGTGGGTGGATCACGAGGTCAGGAGATCGAGACCATCCTGGCTAACACGGTGAAACCCCATCTCCACTAAAAATATAAAAAATTAGCCGGGCATGATGGCGGGCGCCTGTAGTCCCAGATACTCGGGAGGCTGAGGCAGGAGAATGGCGTGAACCCAGGAGGTGGAGCTTGCATTGAGCCGAGATCACGCCACCGCACTCCAGCCTGGGTGACAGAGCAAGACTTTGTCTCAAAAGAAAAAAAAAATTAGCTAAAATTATTGGTGGCCAAAATAGGTGCCCCAGAGCCCACCCACTAAAGTCCACAGATGCACACAAACTTCCTTTTAAAGTTTAGGACTCATTATTTCAAAAGCAATTCTAACAAGGTTATGACTTGTTTCTCTGACCTTCAGAAGATTAGAAGTGGCTAATTAAACAGAAAAGAAAGACTGAATGGACATATACACAAATAAGAAATGTGGGGAAATGAAAAACAGGTAGCAACACGGATGTCAATAAAATTATAAAAACCCTGTATGCAATAGCAACAAACAGACAAACACAAAGAACCTGTATCAGTCAGCAGATTTTCAGCATGAGGCCAACAGTACTTCATAGCTTAGGATCCTGCAAAGTAGATGAAAGCAAGCATACATAATAGACACCAGTTTACTAGTATTGGGGCACTATGTATTTTTCACATGTGTATTTCATTTATTCTTCACAAAGACCCTGCTGAAGCAACTCATTCTAGTTAACAAATGAGGAGATGAAGGCTCCAAGTAATTAAGAAACATATTCAACATGAATCATGAATATGAAGTTCAAGATGTTAAATTAATTTAAATATCTAATTTTGATTGCATCTTTGACTTTCAGAACTGCTTAGGAACCACTCCATTGAGGGGATACATTATTATAAATCTGTAAATGGCATCCAAGAGTTTCCTAATGCTCTAATCTTATTAGAGGTAAGATACACCTAATTTAGAGAACAGTTAATATTGCCAAATTAAAAAGCATAAAGAAACCAGGAACTTTCATGAAGACCAGGATGTCAAACTGGTGCTGTGTCCTGCTCAAGGATAGAAAAGCCTATATGATTTCACTCCCAGATGCTGAAGACTTGATAGAACCCTGAGTGAAAGTTTAATATTCAATCAGCATGAGTTAGAAATGGCTGATTAATTTACATTCTATTTTGTTTGTTTGTTTAATAGTCCCCATATCCAGTCACTTCAACTAATGAAAAATAATCACAGTAGATTCTTCTCTTCTTGTTTTATTTTTAAAATTTCCTTCTTCTTTCCTTTAAATGTTCCTCAGTTGCTCCTCCTTCTCCTTTTACATGAAGGGATCATGATGAAAATCTCTTTCCATGCCCCACCCACTAGAGCAGTCATAGGCAGATAGTTTCCTGCCCCAGTGACTTTTCCGTACAAGCATACATCTGCATGAGAAAGTCACAGGGTAAGGAAATCCTCCACATATCTCATATGGATGATTGAAAAAAAACTCTTAAATAGTCTCTCTGCACCCGTTCCTTTAAAAAACTAACCAAAAATAATTTGACTTAGTGATTTACTTGACATGAAATAGCTCCTTTTATATAATTTGATTGTTAATGGTCTAATTTTATTACACGTTGAAATTCAAGCTAACTTTACTCTGTTCTGGTCTTTATTTTTATCTTGCATTTACTTTATTTCTGAATATTTTGCAAGAGTACTTGGACAAGTTTGTACTTCATGTGTGTGCCCTAAAAGCTCCTAGAAGGAGGCAGGAGTTGCCTGTCTTATTCATGCATTTGTCTTTGCAGTTAAGCCCAAGGGATATGGAGGTTAGAGTGATTGCTGTGTATAAGGTTAAGACTTTGGACAACTTAGTTGACATTTACAAGCCTCAGTCTTTTTACTTATGGAAAGAAACTTAAAGATTAACTTTCCATAAGTAAAAATGTAAATTAATGTCTTTAATTAAGTTCTTTAATGCCAAATTGTCTATGGCAGGAAAGTTTGACATTAAAGAACTTAATACTTAATAATAATACATACCTCTGAGGTTTACCATGAGGTTACATGGCATAAGTTATTTAAAACAGATAGTGCTCAATAAAATACTATTATCAATTTTATCATAATTTTATTATCTATCATAGTGCCTAAAATAATGAAAGACTCAAAAATATATTGATAATGATAAATTCCAACCAGAGACTAAAATTCCACTCCTGAACCCTATTTTATTAACTGGTAACACTCACAGTCTCAGCTCTCCCAGAAAATGCCACATTTGCTTTTTAGTTCTGTGTGATCTAGTTGGCTCTCTATTAGAAAAATAATGACATAATTAAATTCATGTCATGCTTCCTCATTTTACTGTTCTGTCTTCTGCCCCTTCTCCTACTCTCTCAACTGCCATATGTCCTCTTAGAATAAGATGACTTACCAAAGGACCTCGCAGAAGTTGTCCTCCCATATGTCTAGTGTGAATAAAAAAAAAAAGATGTTCCTTTTATAATAAAAAACATGCACTTAATTTTAAACTCTGCCATAAACTAGCACTGTAACTTTAGATAAGATGAGTAGCCTATCTGTGCCTTATTTTATGTAACCGCAAAATAGGGTGACAATCCCCGCTTTCCTCACCACAAAAGCCTGTAAAGATGGAAAGCAATACACATTTTTCTGTGTGTGAACATACAGTTACCATCTACAATGACATCTTAGTGTTAGGCGTGCTATTTTACTTCATAGTCCAGATTATACCATTGCCAATATCCTGCTTTCAAAATGACCCAGTCTATGTGCATTTTTTCCAGTCTCTGGCTTAATCATTTTAATCTACTCCATCAACTATCTTAAGGTGTTATTAGTGTTATTAGGTACTTACTTGGTATTAGATATTAATGCAACCTGTGAAATATTTGGATTTTGACAGAAGGTTTCTAGATACAAAGTGTAATTATCATGAATTGATCTAGTGAAAATAATAGTTTTCCCTGAGCTCAAATTGGAAAATCTTGGGAAATATATCTGACACAAGTTGGACTTTTGGTTTCATAATGTAGTTTTTATTTTCAGCCTCCTATAAAGGAGGATGACCTTTTGATTGGGTATAAGACCTATACCATTCTCCCTCTCATAAAACCTTACATCCCTTTCCTATCAACCAGGAATAAAAGCAGCTTTGGATTTCATGGTTGTCTATTGCATGATAGATGGAGTAAGAGGTACACTGAATCAGGAAACAGTGGAGGGATGGAACTGACTTCAAGTCGGATTTAGATGCAGAAATTAAAAAGAAAATTAAATAGGTTAGCAGTTTAGTGCATGATATATTACGAAAAATGTTGATTGAAATGTGTCTTAGGTCTAGCCTCCTCAGCCACTAGGGGTCAGAATTACACAGGACACTCACAGAACACGGACCACTGGTGGGACAGAAAGGAGGGACCAGAAATTTGGAAATGGTTTTGAGTATTGTGTGCACAAAGTACACAGAAAAAGCATTTGCCATATGCCTGCCAGGTCTAATTATATGTTAAAGGGTAAGAAGATACAATTGGCACATAGACTTGCTCCAGCCTATTTTTCCAGTCTCATTTTTCTCTATTCCCTCGTAAGATACCACTTGGAACTAGATTCGAAAGAGGCTCCCCCCAACTCTAGGGGTCAGATTTCTGACAGCCACCATGGCAAGACAATTTGACATTAAAGAATTTAAAATTTTCTGGGGAAAATAGGATTAAGAGAGGCAATATGTATGGTTAACCTACGGAAAACCTTTGTAAATAAATCAATCTTCCTAACAGCAAAATAACAAAACAGCTTAGTAATACATAAAAATATATATAAAGTAAGAAAAGGTCAACAATTTTAAATATTTTTTACAAAGAATAGTGGGTGGAGTATTATACATTTCCATCTATTATATCTTGGCGCATTAGAAGCTTTTTATGATTTCCCTACAATTTGAAAAAGGTCCATATAATTTTTTGTACTTATTGAAGATAAGCACTTACTGATGAAGATATGAGGCACGTTTGTTTGCCTTATCCTCAGCAGCTTTTTGTTTTATGACCGGAGAGTAATTCACTCTTGTCTCTCAAGTTCTCAGTGGGTCCTAACTTCAGCCCTGCGAGGCTCCCTCCTATTACTTCCTTTGATTTGGTTCAATTATTTCTCTTCTCACAAAAACTAGCCACAGAGAACTCGTCTAAGACCTACATTTATTTTTCTCATCTTCCTTCAGCTTTGGCAAAGCTTTTGTAAAAGTTTTATTTTTGACATTTGCTTTATCTTCCTTCCCTATTAACCACAACTAGTTTCCTTTTTCTCTAACTCTACTCAAATAAATCAATTTTTGTGCATACTGGAATGTAAAATTTTACAGTTACTAAAAAGTTATTCAGAAAGAAATTTACATATGCAATTTCATGGAACTTGTGGACCTGTGGTTGGAATTGAATATTTATCTATGACTATATAAATGATACATACATATAATGTTTCTTATTTCCAATTGTTTTATATGATCATTCTTACTAATCCAAACTAGTAAACATTGATTAAGTTGATTGAAAGTATTTGCATTCACCTTGGACAAAAGTTAAGAATCACCTTGGACAAAAGTTAAGAATCACAGAACCAATCAACACAAAGAACCTACATTTTTACAGATATGCAAGCTGTGTGGTCAATGAAATAAGTACAGACAGGTAGAGAGATGGGGGAGCAGGTAGATAGCTTGTGTTTAAAGACTGACTCTGCCAATTATTGCTGGGAACATGAAAGCCTTCTTCTATTCAGTTATTTAATGTATAATAAACCCTAACTTAAAGTATTAATACTACTGTGGAGATTAAATAAGTTTCTGTTTAAGTGAACTTATATGAAAAGAAACCTCTCAAGATTTAAAGGCTATTTAAGTGGGGAAGAGGAGTTTCCATAGTCTTCACTGGGAGGCAAGTTTGCAGAGGTAGTTATAGAATAATTGTATGTTTGAACCATGGATTTCGGTTTTTAAAATTTATGTTTCCCAGAGTTTTAATAGACATTTGTAGAAAACTGAATGAAAAACCTGAACTATTTTCCTGGATACATGGCCATTTATGAAGAATATTCATTGATCAGAGCCCCAAATTATGAATTACTGGAGGCTTGGAGAGTATTTCCCAAACTGCTGTATTAATAATAGTGCTTCATGCACTCTGTGGGGGAAAAAGGGTTTTATTCATTTGGATACATGAAGGAGGGAAAGAGGTCAAAATTAAATTAGGTTGTTTTCTCACATTGACATAAGAGCTATCCCAAGCAGATTATGAATGTGTATATATTTAAAACTCTAAAGTTATGAGAATAAAAAAATAGAATTTTTGTATAATCTTGCAAAACAAAGGTTTTCCTAAAACATGAAATCAGAAGCCATAAAAAGTAAAAATAGGCTGGACATGGTGGTGCACACCTGTAATCCCAGCACTTTGGGAGGCCAATGGGGGTGGATCATCTGAGGTCAGGAGTTTGCGACCAGCCTGACTAACATGGTGAAACCGTGTCTCTACTAAATACAAAAAACTTAGCCAGCCATGGTGGCACATGCCTGTAATTCCAGCTACTTGGGAGGCTGAGGCAGGAGAATTGCTTGAACTCGGGAGGTGGAGGTTACAGTGACCCGAGATTGCACGATTGCACTCCAGCCCGGGCAACAAGAGCAAAACTCCGTCTGCAGAAAAAAAAAAAAAAAGTAAAAATATTACTACACTTAAAATTTAAACATTTGTACAGTAAAATACACATAAACAAAGTTAAAGGCAAATATGTAAAATAGAAAAAAAAAAAACTGAACATCCCTAAGACCAAAGACAAAAACCTCAGAGAAAAGAAAAGCTGCACATTGCGCACATGTACCATAAAACCTAAAGTATAATAATGATAATAATAATAATAAATAAAAAAAAAAAAAAGAAAAGAAAAGCCCAGTGGGAAAAGGAGCACTGCATATAAAGGCTAATCACAGAATAAGAAATGCTAAGCCATCAACTTCATTGATAATTGAGAAATTAAAAAAATAGAATAGCTGTTAAATATATTAATAATTTTATATTATTTCACTTACAGAAAAAAATGCTCATTCAAAATTGTAAATTCTACATTTCTTCCCCAAAGACAACTACTTTTCCAAGTATGGGATTTATGCCTCTGGACTTTTATCTATGAATAAATATGCATATATAAATATGTGCATATCACTGAGATTTCTGGATTTGGGGTAATGGTAGCTTTTCTTATTTTTCTGAGGGAAAAAATTGTTTTTTTCCTTTTATGGTAGGTCATAGAGGTCTTTTTATAGTAGTCATTTTCTATTATCACATGTACATCTTTTATGTTTCTCAAACCACTACAAAGCATAAATGCATCTATAATGTAATTAGTTATTTCTTTAGTGATAGATATTTAGGTTCTCCATAATGATTTTGTTGTAAACAATAATAAAATAAATGTTAGAGGTTGCCTTTTGAAATAGATTTTTTTACCCTTGAGATTGCCGAAAAATGTAAGTAACTGATGCTATCTGGCATGGCATGACATAGGGAAACAAATATCTTGTTATACTACTAGTGGGAGAATAATTGGCAAAAATCTCTTTTGAGGGCAATTTGTCAGTATCTAGCAAAGAAGCAAAACTTGGAAAGAAACACATAAAATTTTTCACTGAGGTTATTTCTGGGAAGAGGAATTGGTTTACAGGAACTGAGTAAATTAGAAAGAATTTTACTTTTTACTCTGTATTATGCTACATTGTTTGAATTTAACAATGTGTGTATTCCTTTGTAAAATTAAATTAAATTTAAAAAATAAGAACTCTATGATCAAATACTTTGTTTCTATATATACTATATACTATAGTTCTGTCTTAAAAATTTCTAATGCTCATTTGCATATTTAAGCTCTGAAAAGCCCTAAGTTACTTAAATGCTGCCCCCTTTATTCAAATAACCCTTATTAATATGTCAATAATTGGATATTTCCATAAAACCCTTTAAAAAATCATGCCGATTTTTGGAGAATAGCTATAGAGAAAGAGTTTTTCCCAAACGCCAAATTGTTCAAAATCAATCACTTTCAAGTTTTCCTAAGTATCAGGCTCATGCCTTTAGATTCAAGAGCAAATGATTTCTAAGAGAAAATGACACTTCCCAAGGTAACTTCAGTAATTAACTCTGTCTATGATGAACTCTGTGTTTTGGGGCACTGTATACTCCCAACTACAAGTATAACTTCCCTACGGGTAACCAAGCAACGCTGGGACAAAGTATGACGCAAATCACTTGTAATATGCTCAAATGTGGCTTGAGTGTAAGGCTTTAAGCTTGAGCAAGATGCAGTAGAGTTTCTTCATTTTCTCAGACTACAGTTCCTTTCAGCTTGCCTCCCCTACCTCAGCTGCTGACATTCAAATTGACTTTTCACATTTATAATAGCAGTTTCTGTCTTGTTTTTACCATTGTCCATCGAGACCACTGCTGTGATTTTCTGCTGATGCACAAGATGGAAGAAAGTGTCCCGGAAAATGCACCGCTTATTCCAGTCATTTTGCTAAAGGACACTTGAGTGTGGTCAAAGTCGTCAGAGAAAATGACAGGAAGCTGCACACTGCTGTCAAGAATTGCTTCCTCATCAGTAGCCCGATTTTCAGAAACTAGACCCAAACCTCATGTGCTCTCCAGCTTTCAGGCAAGAAAGTGAGCTACAAGACATATAAAATAAAGGATCGAGTCTGATTATTTACAAAATAAAAAAGAAGGAGGAAATAACCTCCCGTTATTTTTACAGGAGGAAACTGTAAAAATAACAAATAGAAAAAGAGGAAAAAGAAAGAAAACTGCAGTGATGCAAAACGCTGGACAGAGACCCCAGAGGTTTGAAAAGACAACGTTGAACTTGATCCAAATGTCAATCAATTATGTTTAAATTTTTGCCAAGTGCTTTCTGTTCTGCATGTTTTAGGCAATGATCACAAGTGGAAATTGAGGGTGGACAGTGTAGGAAGAGAAAAAAGAATAGCATCCATGATTTCTAACAATGAGAAGTATGTAACCTAGGAGATAAACACAAATAAGGGAAAAAGTGAAGAAGAGAGAGAGGGGCACAGAGAGCGAAGATAGGAGGGAGAAAGAGACGTATTTCTCAAAACAGTTTCATGAAACAAGAGTTTCTAAGATGCCGATAGTTGTTATTGTCAGAGGCGTTTGAACCAGAGTGGCTCCATCTTGAACAGGGTCTGAGTAAAATAAGGCAGAGACGTACTGGGCTGCATTCCCAGAATGGAGTCTCACTCTGTCGAACAGGCTGGAGTACAGTGGCACGATCTCAGCTCACTGCAAGCTCCGTCTCCTGGGTTCAGGCCATTCTCCTGCCTCAGACTTCCGAGTAGTTGGGACTACAGGTGCCCGCCACCATGCCCAGGTAATTTTTTTTGTATTTTTAGTAGAGGTGGGGTTTCACCATATTGGCCAGGCTGGTCTGAAACTCCTGACCTTGTGATCCACCTGCCTCAGCCTCCCAAAGTGCTAGGATTACAGGCGTGAGCCACCACCGCCAGCCCGTTAAGGCATTCTTAGTCAAAGGATGAGATAGGAGGTGGGCACAAGATACAGATTATAAAGACCTTGCTGATAAAACAGCATAAGGTAAAGAAGCCAGCCAAATCCCATCAAGACCAAGATGGGAAAGAAAGTGACCTCCGGTTGTCCTCACTGCTCATTATACACTAATTATAACACATTAGCATGCTAAAAGACACTCGCACCAGTGCCATGACAGTTTACAAATGTCATGGCAATGTCAGGAAGTTACCCCATATGGTCTAAAAGTGGGAGGAGCCCTCAGTTTCTTGAATTGTTCACCTCTTTCTGGGAAAACTCATGAATAATCCACCTCTTGTTTGGCATATAATCAAGAAATAACCATAAAAATAGCCAACCAGCAGCCCTCAGGGCAGTTGCTTTTCTTTATTCCTTTACTTTCTTAATAAACTTGCTTTCACTTTACCGACTTGCTCAGAATTCTTTCTTGCATGAGGTCCAATAACCCTCTCTTGGGGTCTGAATCTCAGGACCCCTTTCCAGTAACATTATGACAAAAAAAGAAAACAGAATTAATAAAAATGACTCTTAGGACAATTAAATGTCAAGCTTCTCAGAAATTTTACTATATGAACATGTTTCCGGATTTGCCAAGTGAGAAATATAATTTGCTTCATTTGATATTGGAAATTATTTTTATGGACTACAAGTCTATTAATTTTTGAAAACTATTATTTTGACAATGATGATTAGCAGAACTCATAGGTCTCTAGTTATACTTCTGCTGACATCTAGCTACGTGACTTTAGACATGTCTCTACCCGTCAATGAACTTTAATCTTCCCATCTATAAACTAAGAGTTGTCCAAGATAGTTCTAGAGGCCTCATTTTTCTATGACTCAAACACAATAGCACAGGTCCTCACCTATGTAAAACAAACTAAAATATAATTTTATTGCTCAGGTAATGCTTTTTCAGGAGACATCTTCTGGGAAAACAAACAAACAAATCGACTTTTGCTCTGAACCTTGATTCAGAAGACCCAATGAATACAATAGAAAAAGCCAGGTTTGATATTTGGTATTCATTAAAGTCTTCTAGTTATAGTTATCAGATGAAGTCTCTGATAAACTCCACAGCACATTGTAAATCACTACTGATATTCTTGTCTGAGTCCTCCCAAATTTGTGGGATGTCTTTCTGTGATGTTACTGTGTTTCCCCACATCCTACCAGGAAATATCAACATGAAAATACCTGAGATTTTAGTTTTCAGTTTCAACATGGAAAAAGTTTGGAAGTCATCGGTTTTGCCCTTACAAGAAAAGGCTGGAGATACTGAAAGTTAAATATTTTTATGGATCCATAAGAGAATTGAGGTTGCAAGGCAAAGAGCCACCAGAAAATTTGGAGAGATACCTATTTCTCCAGATTTTGACTGGACGCATCCTGAAAGTCAAAGCTGAGATCCGCTTAACTGAACTGAAGTTGAAGCCATAAACTGGTAAAACTCTTAATGATAATTTTAACAAATTGCTGGAGGCTAAAGTTCAATTAAAAACTCCTGAGATCATAATGTTAGACAGACTGCACACTTTCATGGGCTTTACCACCAGAAACCTCACCAGGTTCTCATGGTGAAGATTTAAGAACAAACCCTTCATGTCTCTGACAGGGGTAAGGAAGAAAAAAATAGTGATTGTTACATATATCCAGAGTCTTCTACATAACAAAGATCTGCCCGCCAGAGGAAAATAGTTTACCAGAGCTTTATCCCAGTTGGGGGAAGGGCATTTCTTCCATTTCCATTTCAGCCCCACCTAGTCTTCCTGTCTCATCTAAAGGAGGAAATGGATAGTCAACAGAAGCCAGAGTTTCAAGGATACAGCTTTGGGACCTGTCAACCAGGGAAGGGAGCAGGCAGATTGGAGGTAAATTTATACTTCTGTAGAAACTCTTGTGAAAGTCAGAGGAGGTGAATAATGTAAGTAGAAAAAGATGAAAATAATAAGAATGGGATTTAATCATAAAATTACTAAATATTTTCCCTACTCCATACTTTTCCAGCACATCAAAAACGCTCCAGTAGTAACTGCTGATTATAGCTAAAAGGGCTGCATGACATAAATTCTATCTAAGGAGGAGTTCTTAGGGAAGGCCCAAGACAACAGGGGAGACAAAACAAATGTGCTAGGGGAATTTGTAGCCTGTGGCACCAACAGCCCCAGCAAACATTAAAGACAGTTTAATTTCTCACTAGATTAAGATGAAACCTCATACTTACATCTTTTTACCTCATCTCCTGTTACCTGATACAAAATGTCTAGTTTTCAACAACAACAACAACAACAAAATTACAAATTATAAGACATTTCAAAAGGCAAAAAAAACACAGCCTGAAGAGACAAAGCAAGAATCAGAACCAGCCTCAGATATGACACACATGTTGGAATCATCAGATAAGAATTTTAAAATGACTATGATTTTAGTCCAGTGACACTAAACTACCTATGCTAAGGAGCCAGCCTTTTATTTAAATTTTTAATCTGCTATAGACAAATAATTTTGTAAAACATAGTAAAAATTAATTACTACACAATAAAATAATATAAAAATCAAAATCTACACAAAATAAATTAAATGACTGTGACTAATAATGTCAAGGACTCCAGTGGAAAATGTAGACAACATGCAAAAGCAGGTGGAAAATGTAAATATTAAAAACATGAAAATTATAAGAAATAGACAAAAGAAAATGCTAGAAATCAAGCAATGTAACAAATGAAGGATGCCCTTTTATAGGCTCATTGTTACAATGGACACAACTAGGAGAAGATTCAGTGAGCTTGAAGATATATCAGTAGAAATTCCCCAGACAGAAATGCAAAAAGAAGAAAGAATAAAAATAACAGAACATAATGTATACGAATGGTTGAACACTTTAAAAAGGGGTAATAAATACATAGGAATATCACCAGAAAGAGAAAATAAAAACCCACCAACCTAGAATTCTGTATCCAATAAAATAATCTTTTAAAAGTTAAGAAAACATTAAGTTGTTCTTGGACAAAAACTCAAAAACAAAATTATTCCCAGTAGACTTGCCTCACAAAATGTTAAAGGAAGTTTTTCAGGTAGTAGCAAAAAATTGTGTAGGTTAGGAATGTGGATCTATACAAAGAAAAATAAAGACCATTGGAAAAGAAACAAGTGAAGGTAAAATGAAATATTTTATTTTTTTAATCTTAATTGATCAAAGAGATGACTGTTTAAAGCAATAATGGTAGTACTGTATTGGCATGTAGAAAAGTGAAATGAATAACAGCAATGTCACAAGGGACAGAAAGGAAGAATTCGTATCTACCCTACATGGGAAGCAGTATAGTGTTACTTCAAGGTAGATCTAGGTAGTAAAAAATGCATATTATCAACTATAGGGCATCCAGTAAAACTTTTTAAACAATGTACAATGATAATGCTAATTTTAGAGACAGAATTATATAAAATGTTCAATTAAAACTAGAGAGGGAAGAAAAAGAGGAGGGAAATAAAATGGAATAAAACCCAATGAATGGAAAATAGATGCAAAGAGGATAGCTGTTAATTCATTTATATCAATAATTACTTTAAATGTGAATGATCTAAATAACAAATAGTAATTGTAAAAATTGATTTAAAAACAAAACAAAACAAAAACACCAAACTACATGTTTTCTGCAGGAAATATAGTATAAATATAAAAACTCAGGTTAGAAGAGATGGAGAAAGATCTATCATGCTAACCCTACAAAAGATAAACCATGCTAACTAATCAAAAAGAAAGTTGGAGTAGCTCTGCTAATTTCAGGAAAAGCAGATTTTAGATCAAGGGAGATTAACAGAGAAAATGAAAAGTACCACATAATGATAAAGGGGTAGATTCTCAAAGAAATATAATACTCCTAACATATGTGACCTACCAAAAAAAATCAAACAGCACAAGGCAAAAAATAATAGAATAAAAGAGAAAAATAAACAAATCCATCATCATAGTTGGAGGCTACAACATCTCTCTGTCAGTAACAGATAGATCAAGTAGGTAGAAAATCAATATGAATACAGATGACCTGAGCAGCAATAATAATCAGATTGATCTAATTAACTTTTATAAAATAATCTATCTAGCAACAGAATACATTCCTCTCCAGCTCACATAGAACATTTACCAAGATAGATCATATTTGGGGGCATTAAACACACTTTCACGTATTTTAAAAATTTGAAACCATATAAAGTATGCTTAGACTATAATGGAATTAAAATAGAAATTAATCACAGGTAATGAGAACATCCTTAATATTTGGAAATTAAAAGCATAATTTTAAATAACACATGGGTCAAAGAATAACTCTCAAAAATAGGACTTATCAAACTTGGAGTATGCAGCAAAAACAGTGCTTAGAGCAAAAGTTATAGCATTATATGCATAGACCAGAAAGGAAGAAAATTCTCAAATTAATAATCTAAGCTTCTGTTTTAGGAAACTAGAGAAAGAAGAGTAATTTAAGCCAAAGCAAGCCAAAGAAAAGAACTAATACATTCGGAACATATACCAATGAACTTGAAAACCATAGAGAAAAATCAACAAAACCCCAAATTAGTCCTTATAAAACATTAATGAAATTAATAAAATGCTAGGGATTAATAAATGAATATATTGGGGGGGATAGTCAAACATAAAACAAATAAAATGTATATTATGCATAAACTTCCCTGTGTAATCCTTATAAAAACCCCATAAATTAAGGCCTGTAATTATTTCCCATTCATACATGAGGAAAATAGATCATATGTTGAAGATTACATAATAAACCAAGTTATTCTAAAATCCAAGCTCGAACTATTAAAATGTAATATCTCAATGCAATATAATTTGCATTGGGTTTATATAAGTTAGGAAGACTTTGGCTGCCAAGTAACATTGCACCTTGAATTAAAATGGTTTAAACAGTGTATTATTTCATGTAACAAGAGGTTCAGAGTTTGGTAAGTGTCAAGCTTGGTATGTCAGGACTTCAACTCGTTTTTTATTGTTCCTTTCTATTTATAGCTTTTTGTATATTGCTTTATCCTCAGTTTGGCATCTGTTTTGTGCTGCTATAACAGAATCCCCTAGCCTGGGTAATTTATAAAATAGGGGGATTGGATTACATTACCCGTTAGACTTTTTATTTCAGGCGCAGTGTGTATTACGGGGTCAACCACCACAATCACTGAAAAGATAGGCTCTTCAGTGTCAAAAATACTCTTTTCTCCTGGCATTGGTAGTATAGTAGTAAGGAGAGCTGCATTTCAAAATACTTTTTTTTCTGTGTGAACAGACCTGAGAAGTCAATGAAAACTACTGACAAATAATAGATACTTTTTTTTTTTTTTTTTTAACAGAGTCTTGCTCTGTCGACCAGGCTAGAGTGCAGTGGCATGACCTCAGCTCACTGCAACCTCTGCCTCCTAGGTTCAAGCTATTCTTCTGCCTCAGGCTCCCAAGTAGCTGGCATTACAGGCATGTGGCACTACACCCAACTAATTTTTTGTATTTTTAGTAGAGACGGGGTTTCACCCTACCGGCCAGGCTGGTCTGGAACTTCTGACCTCAGGTGATCTGCCCAATTTGGCTTCCCCAAATCCTGGGATTACAGGTGTGAGCCACTGCGCCTCGCCAATACAGATACTTTTGATACATGTGTGATATACACTATGACGTAACTCCATAGTTTTGCTTTATCAGTAAATATATACATCTTTAATATTTTGAATATTCATGGCAATTAATTGTTTTGAAAAATCCATCAGTAAAGCTAATGCTTCCAATAATCACTAACACAATCCTTCACCACTCTGAGTATGTCTTTTTTAATTAAGTTTTTTATAATAAAGTTGTTTAAAAAATGGTCTCCAACATTGCAAGTTTTATTATTTAGTTTAGTATTCATGACAAGTAAATAAATAGATGACACTTTGTATAGGAAATCAATGGTAATCATTCAGTGAGTGATATAACCAGTATACTAAAGTGCATATCAAAGAAAGGAAAGAATGGAGAATCCAAAAAAAATTTTAAAATGGGTGTATTTTACTGGATTGTATAGGGCACGTGCTATGGTCTGAATGTATCTGCCCTCCTAAAATGCATAAATTCATATGTTAAAATTTTAACCTCTGAGACAATAGTGTTAGGAAGTAGATCCTTTGGGATGTGTTTAGATCAAGGGGTTAAAACCATCATGAATGAAATAAATGCCCTTATAAAACAATCCTTAGAGAGATCTTGCCCCTTCCACCATGTGAAGATACATCAAAGTGCCCCATTTATGAAACGGGTTCTTGCCAGACACACGATCTGCCAGTGTCTTTATCTTGGACATCTCAGCCTCCAGAATTGTGAGAAATCTATATTTCATGTTTATAACCCACCAAATGTAAGATATTCTGTGATAGCTGCCCAAATGGATTAAAACAAGTAAGGTATGATTTCTCGCTATTCACACATAAAATAAAGAAAAAGTTATATCCCCATTCCTTTTGCCTATTAGATATGTTTTGCTTATATTTGTCTTTGTACAAAGAGCTGTTTATATCTCATTTGTGTCATGTTATGTAAATACGAATATTCAATGAAAGTTTAGTCTGCTGAAGTCATACAGTGCCTAACAGGGAGTAGGAATGTGATAAGTGTTAACAGAGAGAGACTGTGTAATTCTAGGTAATATTTGTGCTTCTTGGGGTAAGCAGTCAAAACCAGTAAAAGCTAACTTGGGAATAGACGCGACTAAGTCATATGGTAGAAGACAGCTGACAGAATATTTAGGAGATTGGACAATTACACATGACATCCACCCTGTCACAAATATAGTCATTCCACAGGGTTAGTCTGGAGATAAAGACATTGAACGCACAAACTTTACCTTAGTTCCACCTTCACCAACATGGATCCAGTCTATTTTCTTCCTTTTAATGTGCAGCGTTTAAATCTCAGGCAGGAACATCACATTAGTAGAAGTTAGGGTACATATCCATATACCAGCTGCAGAGGAACGGCAAGGAAAATCGAGAGGAAAGATGGAATCATGAGTATGGAACAAATTCAGTCTCTACAAAGGAATGTAGGCCTAGCCACTCAAGAGAAAAATGTTCCAAATGTAATAATGGAGTTGGGTGTTTGGAAGCGCAATAATATTGCAAATGCCATTGCAACAGTAATTTTATTAAGAGTTTAACCCTTTTAAAAAGAGCTAAATTATTTTTTAAAAAGAGCTTTATTATTTTGAAGCTGAAAGGGACAAGATATAGCATATACGTATACACACATATATATAATATTTGTGCAAATATGCAATACATGTTTTATGTTTGTATGTATGTGTGTGTGCATGCTACTACTCTGTCTACTGAACCCATTGCAGAAAGAGCTAATTGATGCTATATATATATTTTTTTCTACCCAGCCAAATACAATTTTTCCACATACTGTGATCCAGGTACCTAATGCTAATCAATCAGAGTTGGCACTTAAGATAAAATCTACTTGCAAACATAAAACCACATTACTGTACAAATGAGAAGTCAGAGACCGAAAGAATTTAAAGAACATTCTCAAGTTACTTATCAAGACAGATAGTTAATGGAAAACTCAGCACTAATGGCTAATAGCTAACATTTATCTAACTCCTCAATCTACCAGTCACTCTTCTGAATGTTTTATGTCTAGTAATGCATTTAATCCTCATAACATCCATGTAAGATAAGCATTACTATAATCCTCAATTTTATAGATGAGACAGTGAAGCACAGATAAGTGATTTGAAGATTCAAGATTTGAATCCAGACAGTCCAAAATCCAGAGCCCATATTCTTTACCATGATGCTAAATTTCTCATAAAACATAAAAAAGAGACAAATTCTGGCTTTAAAAATTACTCTAGCTAAATTTCAAAGATATCTAAAAATTATTATTTTTATTCACTCAGAACGTGTATCTTATAGCTCCTAGTTACTGGAACAAGTTTCTCGATATTATAGTTAAATTGATCTCAAAAGCTTTTCTATTAAATTGTCCATGATTGCTAGAAGATTCTTTCCACAACAGCCTCACATGTCTTGTTCACCATTCACAGACTGTTGAATATAATAAAAGTATCAGTCATAATTTTTATCCTTAGTCTCTAAATCAAGAAGATAGTTTGTTCCTTTTAACTTCTTTAAAAATTCAACCTCATGCTAAAGAAGAAAAGGAAAACAAAATCTTAAGACACAGAACTGTGACTTGTATTATCTCTGAGTATTATTGTTACATGTGTAAAATAAAATTAGAATGTATGACTCTAAGATGTATTTACATTGTATGAACAATCTCTTAGAAAAGGGATATTTCACAAAATTTATTTGAGAATATTGACATTTTCTAATAAAAATATAATTCTCTCGTTCACTTAAAGAGTAATATATTTCTCTTGTTCAATTATTTTCTACTTGCAAACTAGGGCTTTCTTCTAACATTAATACAGGGAATAATTATCTTGGTAATTCCCTAGAAGATTGGAACTTTTACAATTTTACCTTTTATATGAAGTGCATAACAGGGGAAACCCTCATAAAAACCTTCTCAAAATTCTATACTTTTACCACAACACATTATAATAAAGATCACAGTTTAAATGAGAAATGAAAAGAACAAGTCTGAAAGTATCGTAAATACAAAAGTGTATGTAGAAAATTGTAATCCTGATGCTATTTGTATAAGAAAATAGAGAAAAAAATCTAAATATTGCTCAATATAAGATTCATTAAAGTGAGGTATTTTTGTTCTTTAAAATGCTATGTAAGGCCTATAATCTCAGCACTTTGGGAGGCCGATGCAGGCAGATCCCTTGAGGTCAGGAGTTCGAGACCAGCCTGGCCAACATGTTGAAACCTCGTCTCTACTAAAAATACAAATATTAGCCAGGTGTGGTGGCATGCGCCTGTAATCCCAGTTACTTGGGAGGCTGAGGCAGGATAATCGCTTCAACCCGGGAGGTGGAGGTTGCAGTGAGCCGAGACGGCACCACTGTACTCCAGCCTGGGTGACAGAGCAAGACTTCAACTCAAAACACAAAAAAAATAAAAAACAAAACAAAACTATGTAAGGCATGCCACTTCTGACTTACATGAAGTAAGGTAAATCAGATATGCCCACTTGCATGAAACAACTACACTAAAAAACAAAAAAGTTTGAAACAACAGCTCTCAAGATTGGGAGTAGGTAATAAAGAAAATGAACTCTGAGGGTTGATAAATCAACAAGGTGAGTCCAATAGCTGCCCCAGCTTGCCACATTAATTAGTCTTCAGCTGAGGAGCAGGGAAGGGAAAATCAGGAATAGCCTAGTGGACTTCTCAAGTTGAAGAAAAAGAACTGAAAGAGATCAAGGAAGTTAGAGTTCACAGGACACAGCTGTGTTCATCCATTTTTTGCATTGCTATAAAGAAATAACTGAGATTGTGTAATTTATAAGGAAAAGAGTTTTATTTTGGCTCATGGTTCTGCAGACTCTATAGAAAACATGGTGCTTGCACCTGCTTCTGGTGAGGGCCTCAGGAAACTTACAGTCATGGTAAAAGGCAAAAGGGGAGCCAGTAAATCACATGGCCAGAGCAGGGACAAGCTGAGAGGGAGGGAGTGCCACACTGTTAACCAGATCTTGCATGAACTCGCCATTACCATGGAGGGGCCACCAAGCCAACCATGAGCAATCTGCCCCTATGAACTAAACATCTCTCACCAGGACCCACCTCCAAAACTGGGAATCACATTTTGATATGAGATTCGGAGGGGACAAATATCTAAACCATGTCACAGCTACATAGAAAGCTCAACAGATATCAGAAAGTATTTCTGAGTATTGAGTAGGGTGGTCATTAGCACATGCAGTAAGGATCAGCACATGCACCTGAATTTGGGGAAGTGAATAAGGGAGAACACTGTAAAACTAAAACATTCAAGAGGCAGTGGGCTGAGAACTCATAAGGGACTTGCCTCAGTAGAGTAGATTAATCAGTCGTACACTGCATGCTACCCTAGACCTGCCTGATAAAGCTTAAAAGTTAGACTTGAAAAACTCAAAGTTTCCATGTAACTTAACTGCATTGCAGAGCAAAGTTCAAGAATATTTATGGGAATACAAAAACAAACCATGATAACAAACCCAGCACCTAGCAAAGTATAATTTTTAATGTCTAACATATACTCAAAAAAATTATCAGGCATGCAAAGAAACCAGAAAATACTACCCATAATGAGGAGAAATGTCAACCAAACTGACCTAAATGAAAGACTTAGTAGACAGTTACTGAAATAGTATTATTACTATATTCCATATGTTCAATAAGCTAGAGGAGAGATTAAACCTGTAAAATGGAGACATGTAAGATATAAAAAATTCAGATCTCAAGAGTTGTAAACTACAATCTCGGAGATAAAAAAAAATACTAGAAGGGATTAATGGCAGATTAGACATTGCTAAAAAAGTGATAAATTAATTGAAAAATAACGTAAGAAACTATTAAAATTAAACCACAGGGGAGAGGGGGAAGAAAGAACAAGAGTATTAGTGAGCAGAAGCACAACTTCATGTCACCCAATATACATATTATTGGTATTCTTGAAGGAGAGGAAGATGAAGAATAACAAACATATTTGAAGAAATAATGGCAATTTTTCCCAAATTTGTTGGAAAATACAAAATTTAGATTCAAGAAGCTCAAGTCCAAGAAATACGAAGAAAATTACACCAAGACACATCATAATCAAATTAGTAAAAGAGGGAGAGGAAGAGGGAAAGAAAATATTAAATTTTTTTAAAAAACAATGCATACAAAGAAAAGGATTGAAGATTATTCATAAGAAATAATTCAAGAGAGATGAAAATGGAGCAACGGCTTTAAAGTAGTGGAAGAAAAAGTGCTCGATCGACAATTCTACACCCAAATAAAACATCGTGCAAAAATAAAAACAATTTTTTTATGGAAACATGAATACTTATAGATTCAATAATAGATCTACACTGTAAAAAGGAAAAATGATACCAGATAGATAGAAATATATCTACATAAGGAAAACACCATATGTAAGTTACATGTACAAATATGTAAAAATTTTTCTTTAAATATATTCAAATGATTATTAACTATTTAAACAAACTAAATAACAATGCGGTGTGAGGCTGTGACATATGAGGAAGTAAAATGTACAATAATAAGTACATAAAACCTGGGAGGGAAGAAATACAAATAAACTGTAAAATTCCTATGCTATGCATAAAGTAGTATAATATTAATATAAGGTAGGTTGTGATAATAAAATCAAATACCATAAGTTATAACACATAAGCCAACAAAGAAAATAAAATATAATTATTTTAAAAAACAATGAATTAACCCCAAAAAAAGGTAGATGAAGAAAAGGAAGGAAAAAAAGAAAATGGAAAAGTAATAGATGAGACAAATAGAAAACAAATAGAATGATAGATTAAAATTAACTGTATCAATAGTCACACTAAACATAAGTGATTTAAACATCTCACCTAAAAGCAAGATATTTTTAAATTAAGAAAAAAAACACATCTACATATTAAAACACATTTTAAAAATGAAAACAAGGCTGGGTATGGTGGCTAATGTCTGCAATCCAGCACTTTGAGAACTTGAGGAGGGTGGATCACTTTAGTCCAAAAATACAAAAATTAACCAGGAGGGGTACTGCGTGCCTGTAGTTCCAGATACTCAGAAGGCTGAGTTGGGAGGATCACTTGAGCCCAGGTAGTTGAGGCTGCAGTGAGCTGTGATCACATCACTGCATTTCAGTCCGGGTGACACAAAAAGACCCTGTCTACAACCAAATGGCTATCAGCAAGTAAATGAATAAAAAAGTTCCCACATAGCCACACAATGAAATACATGGATTTCAAAACAAATTTGGTGAGTGAATTAGATCAGAGGGGAAAAAAAGGACTATATTGATCATTTCATTTAAACAAAATTCTATAATGAATAATAGAGGATACAAGTGCAAACTAGTGTATAGAAATCCAATCAGCACAGATCAGTAGATGCAGGGTGAGATAGTATAAAGGGATGTAAGACAACATGACAAATCTTACAAAATCACCTGCTTTAAATATGTGCAGTTTATTAAAAGTGACTGTTATATTTAAACAAGCAATTTTAGGTTCACATTTATGTCTGTGAAGAGGTAGTAATGATATGTTAATTAAATAGAAATTAAGTATATCAATTACTATATAGAGTACATAAATTAAGAGTAATATAAACTTTATTTTTTCATTATTTTCTGGAAAGCATGGCACTTGGTCTTGTCTGGGTTCAAGCCGGGGGTAGGGGCTGAACAAATGATAATGATTATTTGGATGTTTCCAATCCCTCTTATGGAATGATCAAGAAAGTAGATGTTTGAGAATGACTTTGGATTGTCAACCAAAAGTACCTACCAACACATATAATTTAAATTTTGTGGGAAAAAAAGGAGAAAAAAGAAAGAAAAGTAGATAGATAAAATTTTACCAGTGGATATATGGATTGATATAAATATTGATATGGATAGAGATACAGACATGTATATGGATATAAGTAAACATAGAGGTATAGATATAGATACATATAGTTATAAAAATAAATTATTTATGTTGAAAAGATTGTGTTAGTGGAGGTGGGTCTATATATTTAGTTAGGCCTAGAAAAAAATCCTGAAATATGAAGCACTAAATTCATAGTAAGAATTATTCTTAGTTGAAGGATTATAGCACAGCTGTTCCTTTTATTATTTACATTTTTTTCTGAATTTCCTAATATTTTCTTTTTAAATATTCCAGTGAACATGGATTATATTGCCAATTAGCAAAAGGTGATAGACTGTTAAATATTTAACATTTATATCCTAAAAGGAAAGTTACCAAAATAATCACATAGCAGATCATCAACCCAATACACAACCCTAGAAATGAAAATTGCCCCAGCTGTGCCTACCATCCAGCATGTTCCAGTCCTATACTCCTACATCTCTTATTTCTCCACTTCTTTCACAGTTCTCTGCTTAAATGTGCACACATTGGAGAGGACCTTTTTGAATACCCTAAATGAACTTGTTGTACAAATGTAGAAACTTTGGCTTAAGTTTTAGCAGCTGATATTCAAATGTCTTCATGAAAGCTACCATAGTCTTTCAGATGAACTTTATCTAATTATTCTCTCTGTATTGTCTCAGTCCCAACCAAGGGGAAGAGAAGGGTCTGCTGCTAGATTCCATAGATATTTGCAGATAAATTAAAATACAGTTCTTTTTTTCAGGCCATGATTGAGAAAGAGTTCTGGATTACTATTCGTAAAATCATGTGTATAAATTTAAATGCATGTCAATTTATCACTATAAAAACCTTTTATATAAATAGCTTTAATGATAACGTGCACAATTGTTTGTTTCTAAAAACCTTAAAGGACAAAAGATAAAGGTGGCCTGTGTCCTGTTCAGGTGGCATTCTTCAACTTTCACAATGTCCGATGAATCAGTTATGTTTCAGACATAGGTCTGTGAAGCATTAGCTGAACATATCACTGTTTCTGACTCTGATGACTTTTTATCCTCTTGAGTAACTGCTTCCAAACTCTTACTGCTTATTTTAGTGGTTTGAGTAACTGAAGCACAATATGTAAGAACTGAATGGGGACCTAGGGATGAATCAATTTTATTAAAGAAATCTTTCAACAAAAAGTACAAGCACAGAGATGCTTCTGAATTTTCTTTAGGAGGGAGACGGGGTGCTGGCGAGGAGATAGTTAGCTTCAAGGCAATTTGCCTGAAATTCTCCTGTGGGCCCATGATAGTTCTAGTGACTCTTGGAGCACAATTTGAAAACACATATTTAGTCCAAGCTTTCTTTTATAAAATCAAAAGTTAAGTGATTCGTACATGCTCATACAGGTAATGGTAATTTTTCTAACAAGTTGTCTTGTGCAACTAACGACTCAACAACTTTCAATGGAATGAACTTATTACCATGGGAATCTCCAGAACCCAGTTCACCTCCCACTGATCCTGAGTGACTCTTGCCACCAAAGTGTCATATATATGCCTCTATTTAAAAAAATAAAAGCAACAGACTGCACAGCCTACAGAACAACTCAGGCTTTCTAGACAATGATACTCATGCACCCTGAGTCTTTGTTCAGATAGTATCCTTAGTTGTATCTTAAGCAACTCAAGCTGTGACCACTTGTCACCTCTCTGAGATTCAGTCCAGGACTTCTATTTTTATATGTATTAAGTGCTCAGATACTAAATAAGAATGACAAATACATCTTGATGGACAGGCCAAGTCCAACTTGTTGACAATAATTGCAGAGTTGTGGTTTTCTGCAGTCACTGCTGTTACTGTTATTGTTTTTTAATGAGAATTATAGGCGATATTCAGATTCACCATACAAGAGCTTCATAACTAATTTGCCAAGTCTTACATGAGCTCTAGAGAGTGATATTTTGACACTCATGCCATATATATGCCACACCTATTTTTGAATTTTGACAAACTCTACAAGACAAAACCATAATATTATACAAGTGCCTTCCTCAACTTTCTCAATGCCTGCTGGTGAGTTATTTCTGCTTCACTTGTCTCCCTCGGCCCCAGTACTAATGACCTTACCTGTGAGTTTTAATACACATAGCTAATTGATCCTTTGTGTAGTCCCCTGCCTCCAGAATTTGCTATTCAACTATTTTGTACATTATATTAGTAAATAAAGTCTTCCAGACTACATATTCCCAAAAAATCATTCATATTAGGTTTATGATAGGGACTGAGAGTTTATATTTTTTAGAAGTTTCCTAGATAAATCAATGGCACAAAAAATTAAGAATCATTACCATAAACCATATTTCATTGGAAGATTTCCTCAAATTCAATAACTTTCAAATCCTGTTACTGTCAGTGGGAATCTGGACAATTTTAAAGCCAAGGCAAGAATATATCAACCTTCTTAAACATAAATATTACATAGTCAAACATCACCTAGAAGCCAAGTGGTGGAGCTGTGTGTCATCTAAAATTTATGGGATCCAATTGTCTAAAATAATGTTAAAGACATGCATATATATATATATGTATATATATATACACACATATATATACATATATAATGTATATATATACACACATATATATACATATATAATGTATATATATACACATATATACATATATAATGTATATATACACATATGTACATATACATACATATATGTACATATATACATATACATACATATATGTACATATATATACATATATATAATGAAAGTTATTTACATATATAACCTTCAGTATACACATGCATGCATGTAAGTTATGAAAGTTATATATGCATGCATGTATATAACTTTCATTACATATGCAGAATAACTTGAAAAGACTATAAAATCTATTATAGTAGTAGAAACTCAATAAATGTCTTTTTAATAAATGTCTTTTTTAATAAAAGAAATAATTGATTGTGACCTAGTAATGGCCAGATCAGGTTTATTTTGTTAAATAAGCAAAAATATTTGCTGCTGAAAGAGTTCTAGAAAAATGGTTTAAGCAGTAGCAGACTTGTTTTTCCAAATCCCATATAAAAACAGAAATAGCAATGAAATAGCAAAACAACAACAACAAAATGAACACTTATTACAAAACCTGGTAATAGAATAGCCCTCATATTACTCATAATATTGTTGACAACATTAATTATAATAGAAGGTTTAAAAAAGGAATATTTATAACATAAAAAAGAAATAAAGGGATGAAAATATTTGAGAGAAGGTGACAAAAATTGAAGATGGGCAACTGTATTAGTGCATTTTGCATTGGTGTAAAGGAATATCTGAGATTGGCTAATTTATAAAGAAAAGAGATTTATTTGGCTCACAATTCTGCAGACTGCACAAGCATGGCCCTCGCATCTGCTTGGCTTCTGGTGAGGTCTTAGGAAGCTTTTGCTCATGGTGGAAGGGGGAGCAGGTGTGTCACACGGCAAGAGAAGGAGCAAGAGAGGAGGAGGTGCCAGGCTCCTTTAAACAACCAGCTCTCAGGTGAACTAACAGATTGAGAACTGACTTATTACTGAAGGGAGGGCACCAAGCCATTCATGAGGAATTTCCTCTCATGACTCAAATACCTCCTACTAGGCCCACCTTCAATATCGAGATCACATTTTAACATGAGATTTGGAGGGTAGACACATCCAAACCATGTCAGCAATGAAGATTTGGCATACAAGTAATACGAGTTGAAGAAGCAAACCAAACTAAAGCAAAAATAAAAATTAAAAAAAAATTAAGAAAAATTTTGCCCCCAACACAAATAAAATTGAAGCCACTTATTGAAATGGCGTACAGTGTACTTGACACTATCAACCCAGATGACCATTAAAAAAACAAGAAGAGAATGGGGAAGGTGGAAATAATAGCATTTGTATAATCCATAAAGGCATGCAGCAAGATATACTGAAACTAAATACAAAACTTGGAAGAGAAAGGGAAAAGCATGAGCGAGGATATAACAAAAGCCAAAATAAAATTTTAACTGTTACTATACTCATCATTAATTGTGATAGTGTTAGAATTGTTTTTCAGAGTTTGTTGTATGTGAAAAGTGAGACAAAGTAAATGAATAATGATGGGATATTCTATTATTCCCATTGTCCTTGAGAACACATATTCTCTGTATGGAAGAAAAGTAATGTAATCTAGAAGAAGTTAAGTGAAAACTCCGTACTCCTGAATTTGAATTGGAAATTTCAATCTGAACTTCATTATATGTGAAGAATAGAAACCTGGAGGAAATAAAAGTATTTGTCTTCCTTTTAGAAATAAAATATTGACCATCAAATTTCTAATAACTATCTGCAAGGAAGAGCAAATGAGTTTTATTTTATTTAATATTTATTTTTGGAAGGATGGTGGACTGAGGTGCCTTTTAGTGTATTTGAAGCTCATAATGTGGATAAAAGGAGAAAAAAGACTTGGCAGTAAAGGAGAGAATTCTGAGAGAAAACAGGGATACAAAGACACCAAGTTCATGGCTTTGAATGTCTAGGCCCCATCCCTGAAAGTTTCCTTATGGTTCATTTTCGGCCTGGAAGTTTCAGGACCTGGACATTGTAGCAAGGATCTCTGTGAGGAGCACTATCCCAGTGCCCAAATCATTCTTGGATCAGAGAAAATCCCACACTTCTGGTCCAAAGTCTTCTGGCCCAATTGCCTGCCATTCAGTGCATTGGGACTTAACTCTGATCCTACTTTAAGATCTCACTTACTGGAGGTGTGGTCTTTATTTGAGTGGAAACACTGCAATTCTTGAGCTAAACTGCTTAGGTATCCAAAGAGAAAGCTGACCTGCTGCATGCTGCACGCTCAGATACTTGTAAGCCTTCAGGTAGTTCTCTACATGGGGTAGTACACTACAGTGGGTAGTGTTTGGGAGGAGCGCCATGTTTTTCCTTGGGCAAGAGTGAGCCCCTTAGAAAACCCTGAGTTGACAACAGAGCACATGGTACTCTCCTATAGCAGTGGGAATGTGTGGGGCTGGGCCAGGGAGAGGTGAACTAATTCTGTGTGAGGTCATGTTTTTAAGAAAAATACCAACATTTCAGCTACTCTGAGGGAATTAGGCAATATCCAGGAGGATTTCGGAAACAAAAGATCCAGTCCAGTAGTTATCACCAAGGTAACTAGGAGCTTTGAGTATGAGAATTTATACAATTAGGTGGGTGATATCATCTCTTTTCAAACTTACAAAAAACTCTGGATATATTTTGAAAAGGACCCAAGACAGTAACTGGATTATGTAGCACCTCTGGGTTCATGAGAGTTGCACAGGGCTTTGTGCCTCAGAAGTGCTCAGCATTTGGTTTAGTGCTCAGCTGTGGCCATCTTCAATCCCTTAGTAGTATTTGAACCAGTCCCACATTTTTAATTTTCACTAAGCCCTGGAAACTAACTCCTAATTCTTGGAAAAAGTAAACTAGTAAATGCTAGTGTAATTGTCAAGGCCCCACATTATAGGCGGGAGCTTTGGACAGTAATTTCATCCCAGTAGGAAGCTAGTGTGCAACACAAGAGACAAAAGATCATTAATTTTATAAATTCAGCTTGCACAATTGAAGTTTGAGAGTAGAATATATGTAATGGACCAAAGACACAAAGGGACCCACTCAGGATTGACAAGGTAGAGAACCAAGGACCACTAAGATTAATTATAGGCATTACTTCCTAGTGGGAATGGAGCTGCTAATAAATTGTCTCTCATGGTTAGGCAGTACAGTGAGCAGATATATCTCACACTGCAGATATTGATGATAAACTTTTCCAAAATATGAACTATGTCTTATTCTTCTGTGAAGATAACTGTAAAGTTTTACAAAAATTGTGTTGCATCTTATTCTTCTATGAATTCCCAGATGAGAGTATAATGCCTAGCACAAAGAAGGTCACGAGTAAATAAAACCAATCTGAACTGTAGAAAAAAGTCTTTAGTAACTATCGAGCTGTGGTTTAGTTCCTCACAGAAACTTGCTAGACAGGCAGGACAAGTCTTATTTATCCCAGTTTTATAAGTAAGAAAGGTAGATTTTAATTAAGAGGCCCAGTCAAAGCCACTTCAATGATAAAAGCTGGTACCAAAATTTAGTTCTCCAGCTTCCAGTCCAGTTCTACCATGCTGTCTCTCAAATTAATAGTTTTAATGGACTGAAAAATGCATTCACATAGGACTCATCTTGTGTGTGTGTGTGTGTGTGTGTGTGTGTGTGTGTTTGTGAGATAAGACCCTAAACACCATCACTGGCTCTTCAAGTAGAAACTCAGTGAAAGCGAGATTCATGTGTCATAACCAGGAAAGGCTGAGGAATCTTCATTTAAGATTATTTCAGTTTTCTAAGACACAATGAGGAGGTAAATGAGCTATATGATGTTGTCTTCACTTCATTGTCTTTCATTATTGAACAATTCAAACCCATAAACTTTTCTAGGTCAGAATATTTTCAGGATATGAGAACAAGCTATAAGTATTTCTTAAAAGCCTAGGTTATATCATTTCATCATATTAATCAATTAAAACAATAGGCCCTAGCAATTTCTTTTTCATTATTGCGCACTACTAATCTTTTAAAAATATAGCTACTCTTCTATACGGTTTAAGATTCTGCCTAGTGAATTGAACAACTGAATAATTATCCAGCTAGTTGAATCAAGATAGACTATTGGTCTACTTAATATTGCCTGAAATATATCTATTACATTAAAACTGATTGAGAGCCTGAAGTCTATTTGGCTATGTGAAAAATCTGATAAAATTTATATCTGTAAAATTTATATCTCCACAGAAGACAGAGTATAATTCCTCTCTGCAGAGGTTTGTGCTCATAGAGTTAATTTGAGTCAACTTTCCTTCTAGATTAGAGCTGCGAGCCTTGGCTGCATATTGGAATCACCTGGGAGCCGATTAACAGGTGGGGATTTTCAGTCCCCACACCAGACCAATTAAATCAGAATCAGTCTACATGTGATTCTAATAGGCATGTAGTATCCTGCAGTCTTTGATGGCAGAAAATGTAACGTAGGCTTTCTTACTCTCCACTAAATGAGCATCCCCCATCTGAACATGTATACTTCTATGTCATTAGTAAAAATCTACTCGGTTTTAAGTTGGCTCATCTGTGGACAATTGCTTAGATGTGTTCAGTTTATCCCTGGCATTTGGACCCAGTCAGGCAAAACAATGACTCTCAATCTCATCTCTTCTCCCATCATTATCTCATTCTTTCCCTCTCCAGCTTTTTTCAACCTACTGTTATTAATTCTGTCCCCAAGAGGACTAAAGAAGTTTTATATCCTCCATGTAGACCAAGATTCCATCCTCTGCCCTTGCAAGATTTGTTAATTGTGCTCTCACCAGCAAGTGACTTGATTTCCCTCTTTGGACTTTACTATAGTTCACTCTTTCCATTGTGTTCCCTTTGCATATGATACGGTTAAGCTTTGTGCCCAAATCTCATCTTGAATTATCATCCCCATAATCCCCACATGTCAAAGGAGAGAACAGGTGGAGGTAATTTGTTCATGGGGGCTGTTTCCCCCATGCTGACCTCATGATAGTGAGTGAGTTCTCATGAGATCTGATAGTTTTATAAGGGGCTCTTCCCCCTTCACTCCTCATTCCTCTCTCCTGTCACCATGTGAAGGTCCTTGCTTGTCCTTTGCCTTCCACCATGATTGTAAGTTTCCTGAGGCCTCCCTAGCCCTGCAGAACTGTGAGTCAATTAAAACTCTTTTCTTTATAAATTACCCAGTCTTGGGTATGTCTTTATAGCAGTGTGAAAACAGGCTAATACAGTCTCTAAGATACTTCTTTTTTCTTATTTTACCACTAAAGAAATCTAATTACTTACCCTAACCATGTAATTGGCATTTACCTGACTTTTTATGAGAAATTGAATAACATCAACCCAGTCCAAATTCAAAGAACTCTTTAGAGATTCAGCAAAACTAGTAAGAGAAACAAGCTACTTTAATAGCTGTCTCTTACTAAGGGAAATTTCAAATCTCCTCTGACGTCTTACTGGAATGGAGAAAACAACCAAGTCATCTGCTGCCACTTGTAATACATTTAGGTTTTCAGGGTTTTATTCCATAGCTTAGGAAAGCCAAGAAAGGCAGCCAAACTGAGAAACTCCTGAAGCAATATGTCCATTGTACCATAAGTCAAATCTTCAAGGCTGTTACTTATAAGACATGCCAGAGCTTAAATATCGTAGTATCACAGGCTATCGTAAAACAGACGAAGATGCTATATAACATATAACAGAGTTAGAAGGGACTGACCTTGATATCGGGTGTCTTTTTGGCAATAGGCAGGAGAATCACTTGAACCTGGGAGGCGGAGGTTGCAGTGAGCAGAGGTCATGCCACTGTACTCCAGCCTGGGAGACGAGAGCAAAACTCTGTCTCGGAAAATTAATTAATTAATTAACTAAAAAAGTATATTTAAAAAAGTAATACTGAAGGTTTAGTGGACAGAAATAGAGCTCTACTTGGTGAATATTTTTTGAGTAGTTCCACATGGTGTAGCAGAGAATATAGGTCACTGATGTAAAGATCTTTCCCCAGGTAAAATAGAAAGATATTGCAACATGGAAGTTCCTCAGCCAAGTGGAATATGATTAATAACATGGCGCCCCAGCTCCCACTAGAACACAAATACAGAGCAGGAAAGGAGGCCACAATTCCAGATAAAATCAGGTGACTAAGTCTCATATTGTCCTCAGCACCCGAACATTATGTCAGTCTGGTCAGAGTAAAACATGCAAGATTGGTGCCTCTATGACATAGACTGCAGTCATAGCTATTCATGAGAACATTTTAGCTTGTCCTTTGTTTTTTCTCTTCATGTTTACATAAATTTTGGCTGGCCCTGTGTGGATATGAACAGATTTCCTCAGAAAGAGTATAGAAATGGAAGAGTATCAACATTTAGTTAAGTTCATTGGTGTCAGACATTTCTGGATATTTCACTGATATCATACTATTTAATCCACGGAGAGGACCTCTGCAAAGTTCTTTCCATATTACACATGAAAATACTGAACATAGAGGTTAACAATTTTTCCAAAATCAAACAGGTTTTAAGTACTAGGGTCAAATGTAATTACAGAAATTAAATGACACAGGAAAATGTCTTGAAGTGAAAAAAGAAAGTATTTATTTTTTACACAGTATTTTTTGTTTTGCCTAGAAGAAAAAAAAGAGACTGAAGAAAAAAAAAGAGACTTTATATGTACTACCAAATTGACAGAAAGTGAGATTACAGGTAATTATATTTTTATTGTGTTTTATTTAATTATTAAAGTCAACATAAATTATTCATATAATAAAAAATCATTGAAAAATCAGCACTGGCTTAATTAAAACCAAAGTATATGTTCTTTATATTATGCCACATGACTTGAGAATTGATATTCATTCACCAAAGCTTACTGTCTACATAAATACAGTTTTACTATTCTTTAGGAAACTCTTACACAGAAAATAAAAATTTACAATAATTGTTATCATCCATTCTAGAAAATTTTGGAAAGATCCATCAACTTTTTGATATAAACCATAAAACAACAGTTATACTTTTAAGACGCTATGAATTCTTTGCCTTAAAATCTTCACCTCATGTAGCTCCTGTCTCCAGCTTCTTCCTTCCATCATTCTTTGTGGCCATATTTATTTATATTGTGCCTCAGAGTAATGCTTCCTTAGAACTGAGTGATTTTCTTAGTTCACTTGATGCCTGTGCATTTTGGCCTAAAATCGTTTGGGGTTTTGTTTGTTTGTTTGTTTGTTTGTTTGCTGAGATGGAGTTTTGCTCTTTGTTGCCCTGGCTGGAGTGCAGTGGTGCGACCTCGGCTCTCTGCAACCTCCGCCTCCCGAGTTCAAGCGATTCTCCTGTCTCAGCCTCCCAAGTAGCTGCATTATAGGCACCCACCACCACACCTGACTAATTTTTGTATTTTTAATAGAGACAGGGTTTCACCACGTTGGCCAGGATGATCTCAAACTCCTGACCTCAGGTGATCTGCCCGCCTTGGCCTCCCAAAGTGCTGGGATTACAGGCATGAGACAAAGATTGTTTTAAATCTCAAACCTTCAGCTTCTTTAGTTCCAGCTGTTGCTTTGTTTGCTTGTCAATGCCAAACTCTTAAAAAAATTGTTGGCATCTCATTGTGGTTTTGATTTGCATTTCTCTGATGGCCAGTGATGGTGAGCATTTTTTCATGTGTTTTTTGGCTGCATAAATGTCTTCTTTTGAGAAGTGTCTGTTCATGTCCTTCACCCATTTTTGGTTTCTTGAAGCCCACTATTAAAGAGTGGTTAACAAATCCTATGGAAAATAAACACTTGTTACTAGGAGAAAAAAAAAAAAATTGTTGGCTTCTTACCTGCTTGATTCCATTCATTGTGGTAAGACAATAGCGATGCTTACATTTTTTTCCCCCTGACATCCTGACATAGTTATTTCTTTAAATCTCAGTTAGGTGAAAATAGATGGAAAAATCAAACATTCTCTATCATTTTATAATAATTGGAAGAAACCATGTTTGGGGCAAAGTTCTGTCAAATGCTAAATACTCTAAATTATTATTTTTTTTTAATTTTGTGACTAAAACAAAGCTGAGTTTATTACTTACCATGGTAAGGAGAAACACTAACTCAATACAGTGTTCGTAGCTTCTCCATAGCAGAAGGACATTTTTTTTCATATCAAAGTCTGATTTAAGGAAGGTCTTTAATGTGGTGTCTTGGGATCAAGATATAATTTAAACAAACAAAGCAACAGCTGGGACTAAAGACACTGAAGTTTTGAGATTTAAAACAATCTTAGGCCAAAATCCACAGGCATCAAATGAACTAAGAAAATTACTCAGTTCTAAGGAAGCATTACTCTGAGGCACAATATAAATAAATATGGCCACAAAGAATGATGGAAGGACACAATGTCTGAGAAGCTGGAGCCAGGAGCTACATGAAAAATGTACAAGGGAGCTCCTCCTAGGGAGTAGAATCTCTACCTTAGCAGAGGATTTCAGACTTGCCATGTACCAATGACAGCTGTGCATTTTAAATTTCAGGGCTTTTTGTTATTATTGAGTAACACAGGCCATTCCAATGAATACATGTTCTCATAGAGACTTGTAAGGATTGAAAGGTTATCTATATTCTTAGTACCCGGCACAAAAGAACCACTATGTGTGCATTTGCTATTGTTTCAACTTACTTAGGTTAGTTTCTAGACAAGATTGGATAGTTGACAAAGTTTGTCATTTTTCTCCAATTCCTTTTAAAATAGTTAATTTTTCATCCATGGATCTAGGTGCCATACCACTGTGCTATAAGCATTGAGAGTCACTTCAAACTGGTTTCTCTTAAGTCTGTACATAACAGTATCAAGTCTTATTAATGGTTATAAGAGCCAGGATACCTTGCTAGACAAAAGCCATACTAGCTTATAGAATCTTGATATTATTTTAGTAACACTGTAATTTTTAAGTAGACATCATTAGAACTGGACCATAAGTACTTCAAAAACAGGCTTTCTGATTGAAATGTGGGAAGAGTGAAAGAGAAAAATGGGCGTATTTTCCTCTACAACCACATATTAGTTTTGACCTCATTACGTTCACAAAATAATACCCATGGATTATCAGAGGATGGAAGGATTATGATCAAGAAAAATGGGGCAAACAAGCAGCCACTTAACCCCCATTCTTAATCTAAAGACATTGATCATGGAATCAGCTTCTTATTTTCTCCTCAATGCTTCACAAATTGTGACATTCATTTGATATCTTAATGCTTGGTTCTTTCTCCCAAGAACAGCAACAATAGCTAGGATAACTACCCCCTGTAGTTAGAAAGGTTCTATACATTACCTAAAGTAAAGGTGCATGCACCATACATGTACAAAATGTTTACATTAACACTGACAATCAATGCTTAAAAGCGATGAAAATGCAGGCTGGAGAGCCACAGAAATGACCAATATGGAGCAACTTTGACTTCCAAACCTCAGTAAATGGGGAGATTAGATACTGCCTCAGTACTAATTTCTGCCCCTCACTGCATATGTAATAAATTAAATTTAATTCTATATCAAGCACCAGCCTTCAGTAAGGTAGTATACTAGGCATAGGTAATAGGAATATTAGTAACTCTCAGTGCCATTCTTATGATATTTTAAATCTAATATGAAAGGAAAGATTTCAAAAAGGAATATGGAATAAGATATAAATTCTATTAGAGATTCTCTAATGTCTCTGTAGATCTAAAGCAGGCATCATTACCAAGTTGGAATATTAAGAAAATCAATTTCTTTGATGAGTTACTTGGCAAATAGTAGACACTTTTGATTGAATAAATGAACTTAATTTTGACAAGTGAAATGAAAGTGAAGAGAATCCCATATAAAAGGATTTATACTTATGAAAACACAAAGATAGAAAATTGTGCTGTATGATTTTTTTCACGAAGCTAAGTTGTTTGATTAGGTTGAAATTCTGAGTATATGCATAAGAATGATATTGGTTAAGGCTAGAAAAATAGGTTGCTATCTGTTGATCATGCCAGGCATGCTCCTGTCTCTAGACCTTTTCCCTTTCTGTTCTCTCTGCCTGAAACCCTTTAATTCTTTACATTCCTTTAATTCACTTTCTTTTTTTTTTTTTAACAGTGATAAACTTTTAATGTAGTTAAATATGGCAAAACAAATCAATACTTGGTTATTTATTATTTTATTTTATTTTATTTTATTTTATTTTTATTCTTTAAGTTCTAGGGTACATGTGTACAACGTGCTGGTTTGTTACATAGGTATACATGTGCCTTATTGGTTTGCTGCACCTATCAACTCATCATTTACATTAGGTATTTCTCCTGCTAACCCTCCTCCCAGACCCCACCCCTTGACAGACACCAGTGTGTGATGTTCCCTGCCCTGTGTCCTTGTGTCCTCATTGTTCAACTCCCACCTATGAGTGAGAATATGTGGTGTTTGTTTTTCTGTCCTTGTGATAGTTTGCTTAGAATGATGGTTTCCAGCTTCATCCATGTCCCTGCAAAGGACATGAACTCATCCTTTTTTTATGGTGGCCTAGTATTTCATGGTGTATATGTGCCACATTTTCTTAATCCAGTCTATCATTGATGTACATTTGGGTTGGTTCCAAGTCTTTGCTATTGTGAATAGTGCTACAATAAACATACGTGTGCATGTGTCTTTATACTAGCATGATTTATAATCCCTTTGGTATATACCCAGTAATGGGATCGCTGGGTCAAAAAGTTTCTCTGGTTCTAGATCCTTGAGGAATCACCACACTGTCTTCCACAATGGTTGAACTAATTTACACTCCCACCAACAGTGTGAAAGCAGTCCTATTTCTCCACATCCTCTCCAGCAACTGTTGTTTCCTAACTTTTTAATGATAGTCATTCAAACTGGCGTGAGATGGTATCTTATTGTGGTTTTGATTTGTATTTCTCTGATGACCAGTAATGATGAGCATTTTTTCGTATGTCTGTTGGCTGCATAAATGTCTTCTTTTGAGAAGTGTGTGTTCATATCCTTTGCCCACTTTTTAAAGGGGTTGTTTGTTTTTTCTTGTAAATTTGTTTAAGTTCTTTGTAGATTCTGGATATTAGCCCTTTGTCCGATGGGTAGAATGCAAAGATTTTCTGCCATTCTGTAGGTTGCCTGTTCACTCTGATGATTGTTTCTTTTGCTGTGCCGAAGCTCTTTAGTTTAATTAGATCCCATTTCTCAATTTTGGTTTTTGTTGCCATTGCTTTTGGTGTTTTAGTCATTAGGTCTTTGCCCATGCCTATGTCCTGAATGGTATTGCCTACATTTTTTTCTAGGGTTTTTATGGTGTTAGGACTTACATTTAAGTCTTTAATCCATCTTGAGTTAATTTTTGTAGAAGGTGTAAGAGAAGGATCAAGTTTCAGCTTTCTACATATGGCTAGCTAATTTTCCCACCACCAGTTATTACATAGGGAATCCTTTCCCCATTTCTTGTTTTTGTCAGGTGTGTCAAAGATCAGATGTTTGTAGATGGGTGGGGTTATTTCTGAGGCCTCAGTTCTGTTCCGTTTGTTTATATATGTGTTTTGCTACCAGTACCTTGCTGTTTTGGTTACTATAGTCTTGTAGTATAGTTTGAAGTCAGTGATGCCTCCAGCTTTGTTCTTTTTGCTTAGAATTGTCTTGGCTATGTGGGCTCTTCTTTGGTTCCATATGAACTTTAAAGTAGTTTTTTCCAACTCTATGAAGAAAGTCAGTGGTAGCTTGATGGGGATAGCATTGAATCTATAAATTACCTGGGGCAGTATGGCCATTTTCACCATACTGATTCTTCCTATCCATGAGCATGGAATTTTCTTCCATTTGTTTGTGTCCTCTTTTTTTTGTTGAGCAGTGGTTTGTAGTTCTCCTTGAAGAGGTCCTTCATATCCCTTGTAAGTTGGATTCCTAGGTATTTTATTTTCTTTGTAGTAATTGTGAATGGGAGTTCACTCATAATTTGGCTCTCTATTATTGGTATATAGGAATGCTTGTGATTTTTGCACATTGATTTTCTATCCTGAGACTTCGCTGAAGTTGCTTATCAGCTTAAGGAGGTTTTGGGCTGAGATTATGGGATTTTCTAAATATACAATCATGTCATCTGCAAAGAGAGACAATTTGACTTCCTTTTTTCCTAATTGAATACTCTTTATTTCTTTTTCTTGCCTGATTGCCCTAGCCAGAACTTCCAACACTATGTTGAATAGGAGTAGTGAGAGCGGGCATCCTTGTCTTGTGCTGATTTTCAAAGGGAATGCTTCCAGTTTTTGCCCATTCTGTATGATATTGGCTGTGGGTTTGTCATAAATATTTCTTATTATTTTGAGATACATTCCATCAATACCTAGTTTATTGAGAGTTTTTCGCATGAAGTGCTGTTGAATTTTGTTGAAGGCCTTTTCTGCATCTATTGAGATAATAGTGTGTTTTTTTCCATTGGTTCTGTTCATGTGATGGATTATGTTTATTGATTTGTGTATGTTGAACCAGCCTTGCATCCCAGGGATGAAGCCGACTTGATCGTGGTGGATAAGCTTTTTGATATGCTGCTGGATTCAGTTTGCCAGTATTTTATTGAGGATTTTTGCATCGATGTTATTGCATCGGGATATTGGCCTAAAATTCTCTTTTTTTGTTGTGTCTCTACCAGGCTTTAGTGTCAGGATGATGCTAGACTCATAAAATGATTTAGGGAGGATTCCCTCTATTTCTATTTATTGAAATAGTTTCAGAAGGAATGGTATCAATTCCTCTTTGTACCTCTGGTAGAAATAGGCTGTGAATCCATCTGGTCCTGAACATTTTTTGGTAGGTAGGCTATTAATTATTGCCTCAATTTCAGAAGCTGTTATTGGTCTATTCAGAGATTCAACTTCTTCCTGGTTTAGTCTTGGGAGGGTGTATGTGTCCAGGAATTTATCCATTTCTTCTAGATTTTCTAGTTCATTTCTGTAGAAGTGTTTATAGCATTCTCTGATGGTAGTTTGTATTTCTGTGGGATCAGTGGTGATATCCTCTCTATCATTTTTTATTATGTCTATTTGATTCTTCTCTCTTTTCTTGCTAGCGTTCTATTTTGTTGATCTTTTCAAAAAACCAGCCCCTGGATTCACTGATTTTTTTGAAGGTTTTTTTTGTGCCTCTATCTCCTTCAGTTCTGCTCTGATCTTAGTTATTTCTTACCTTCTGCTAGCTGTTGGATGTGTTTGGTCTTTCTTCTCTGGTTCTTTTAATTGTGATGTTAGGGTGTTGATTGTAGATCTTTCTTGCTTTTTCTTGTGGGCATTTAGTGCTATAAATTTCCCTCTACACACTGCTTTAAATGTGTCCCAGAGATTCTAGTACATTGTGTCTTTTTCTCATTGGTTTCAAAGAACATCTTTATTTCTGCCTTCATTTCGTTATGTGCCCAGTAGTCATTCAGGAGCAGGTTGTTCAGTTTCCATGTAGTTGTGCAGTTTTGAGTGAGTTTCTTAATCCTGAGTTCTAATTTGATTGCACTGTGGTCTGAGAGACAGTTTACTGTGATTTCTGTTCTTTTACATTTGCTGAGGAGTGTTTTACTATGAATTACATGGTCAATTTTAGAATAAGTGTGATGTGGTACTGAGAAGAATGTGTATTCTCTTGATTTGGGGTGTAGAGTTCTGTAGATGTCTATTAGGTCCTCTTGGTCCAGAACTGAGTTCAAGTCCCAGATATCCTTGTTAACCTTCTGTCTCGTTGATTTGTCTAATACTGACAGTGGGGTGTTAAAGTCTCCCATTTTTATTGTGTGGGAGTCTAAGTCTCTTTGTAGGTCACTAAGGACTTGCTTTATGAATCTAGGTGCTCCTGTATTGGGTGCATATATATTTAGGATAGTTAGCTCTTCTTGTTGAATCGATCCCTTTACCATTACATAGTGGCCTTCTTTGTCTCTATTCACTTAATTCACTTTCTCACCTCCTACAAATAGATATGCATCCATCAGCACCTCCTCAGAGACAGCTTGCTTGACTACCCTTCCTAAAATAAGGCTGTCACTATGTAAAACTGTTTCTATTTTATTTTTCTTTAAAACCTGAGTGTTATTTTACATAATACCGTGGTTTCTTTGTTTCTTGTCTTTGCCCCTACTGAAATGTAAACTTCCTGGAGGCAGAAAGTTTTCTGTTTGCTTTATAGACTGTATTTGTCTCCAAGGTCAATGACAGACATATAACAGTAGCTCAACAAATATTTATTTATTGTGTGAGACTATATGGATAACTTTGGGGTAGGGGAGCATTTCTTAATTAGAAGAAGCACAAACTTTGAAGTAAAAGTGATACATTTGATGACATTGAAATTTAAAAATTTTGTACTACAAAATCATCTTTTTTCTCCCTCATGTCTTACAATCTGTTCTCATACAAAAGCATCTTGAATAAAGTAAAAGACAAGCCATGTAATTAAATATATAAGATAGCTCTCATAAAATAAAAGTGAAATGATAAAAGAGGTAACAAGGGAAAAATCAAACTTATAAGCAGGCCATTCACAAGAGAAAATAAGAACATATATAAAATGATTAACTTCACTAATAATCACAGAATTATTATAAAAATTAAAACTGTTTCACCACCATTAGATGAGAAAAGTAGGATAAATAGATAGATAGATGAAAATATAAGAATACAAAGAAATTCATAATTGCAGAAAGCAGTATAATTGGTACCACTACCTATCTATATATGTTTGAGAAACCTCAGAATAATGGCACAAGATTAGGAGCATAAGAGTATGTATCATAGTATCTTTCACTATTTTAAAACATTGGAAACAATTTAAGTATCCAAATCCAAGAAAATATGTGCATAAATTATGTCACTTATGTTCATACAGTAAAATAAAAATAAATGTTAATTTAAAAAACAAGTAGGTAAATGATGCCTGATTGATAGAAGGTCATTTCTGAGTATTTAAAAATCTAAAAATATGCTACTACATATTTCTATGTAGTAAGCATGTAGTAAAACTATAAAAATATTCAAGTAAAAGATAAGTAAAAAATCTTGTAGTGGTTATTTAGGAGAAGAGAGAGGTAAATGAGATGATGAAGACATACATATTGGGCCTGACTCATCAGTCAAAAGATTAAAAAAAAAAAAAAACAAGTTTGAGATACATAGTTATTTCATTTTAATACTCACTATAACTTTCAGTCTATTTGAAATATTTTATTATATATATGTGTGTAAATATGTATATGTTATTATGAGTTTTATTTATACTAATCTAAGATATTACTAAAACACAATTGAAATAGTAGGCCACTTCCAATCTTTTAAACCCACTTAAATTCTTGCCACTATCTGATAACTTAAAATAATGTATGGCTGATTCCTTTAAACTTTCCCTATATCCATATCTATATTTAGGTCTCTAACCATATGCCTTTGCATTGAGGGCGCTATTGTCTTCAACAACTGGTGGTAATCTAGTACTCCCCTATTTGGGTAGACTTTACAAAAAACTAAGAAGTCAGTTACCTAATAGTGTGGTTTGCAAAGTTATGGTAATACATTCTTGCCCCCAAACAGTCTTCTTCTTGATACTTGAAATATGTCAAGTACTGCTTTATTCCTTTAAGGTGAGTATCATCCTCTTCATTCTTCCACACTGAAATGCAAATTTTCCTGGTATGATTTGCATTTTAATTAATCCCCTAATACTTTAGAGTTAATGAGTTTATCTAAGACTGTCTTCTGACAGAAAGGCACAGTACTAACTGAAAGGCCTTTTGATCATTTTGGGGATGTGTAAAACATACATGTGTTACTAAAATTAGGGGTGAAAGCTACAGATTAGAGACAAAACTCTACAAGATATTCTTTAGAGACCAGACAAGCTCACAGAAAGTTGGATGGGATCTATCACTTTCCTTCTTTTCATTATATTTTACTTATAGAAGTTCTCGCTTTTTTCAAAAGTACCTAACCAACTCACTGACCCAATACACTCATCAAAAAGAGCCCAAACCCAGAACATATATATATATATGCATATTTCCTTGTGCTTATGACATTACTGATACTCTCACTGGTGTTATGTAGAAAGAACAGAAAGAACTTTGGGATGGAATTCCAAAATCCTGGGCTAAAACTCCAGCTATACTTATTCTAGTAAAATATTCCTATTAACTCAAGCCTCCAACTTTTCCAAATTCTACAGAATAAACAATAATATCTATACATTTAGCTCACAGATCACTATGGGGATCAAGATGAATGAAGATTATGAAAGTAGTTTGTAAATTATAATATAATCTTATATACATTAATTAGGATGTTTTTCATTGCAGGTAATAATAAACTCATGTCTAACTTAAACAATAGAGGCAGCTGTTTGCTCATGTTGATAGAAAGTCCAGGATTTATAGCTTCAGGCTCAATTCTATCTGGGTTTTGGCTCCATTTCTCTAAAATTCTGGTACTCCCTATGCCATTATCTGAATACTAGCTTCATCTTCAACCTTGTACCCTCATGGTCACAAAGTGGTTGCCAGAAGCAAATTGACCCATCTGCTTTTTCAATGATGTCCAGAAGGTGTGGAGGGAGGAGGTCAAATACCATAATTATCAAATATGTTTCTGAGTGTCATACTGATTGTCTCCTATTGAAGCTCACTGACCATCTCTGTGGCCAGAGGAATATCACACACTAATTGGCATAGGTCTTCACCATCACTGGCACAGGAGAGATGAGACTGCATAGACTGCCTTAGGTCAACCAGAACTGGCCTCTAGAGGTGTGGTTACAATGAGGGTGGATGAAATGCTTCTCCCACTTATAATCACGTACCAACTGGCACAAACAGACTGTTTTATTTATTTCATTAATACTAACTATACAAATATTATTATTGCTACTTGTACTACACTACTGTTATTATTTCTACCATGGTTATGATATCCTTCTAGAAATTAAAGAGTAATTGCAGATGAAGGGAATTGTTACTGTTTTGTCAAGCACAATTAACGTGCAGTTGATCTGATTTTATTGCCAAATAAGGTCTCATGATCAGTATGTGTTAGAGTACTGTTTTTTAAAACTCAAAACAGTTTTGTTTTTTCTCCATTTTTCTTGATCACTGGGGCATATTACGGTGTCTTTCCATGAGAGTTAAAGTAATTATTTGCAAAGTAACCTTTCCTTTTCTCCTTATTGACTGATGGCCAATCAATTTGTCTTGAAAACTCATTGAAATTGATTTGATAAACAGAGTCAAAATGAATGCAGTAGAGAAATACCTACTGTAATCTGTGGAACCTACAGGAATCAAATTTGTTTTTATTAAACAAATATCTTAATAAAATGAAAGTGTCAATAACATGCAATTTTTGGAGGATGATTCCAACAAACTTATGGTTTTAGGGTACTCAAAACTCTATGATGAGCCCTTCCTACAATGACATTCTATGAATCTATAAACTTATGTACAAGGATTATGAAATGACCATTACCATGATGTTCCCACTTCTATTTTACTTTTAGAGAGGGCATATGAAATGATTTTGAAATTTAATATTGCCTTGTGGTTTTTAATCTAATCAACTGCATTAAATTTAATTACACTAATTAATTACATCATTGTATTGATTAAGCATACACAGATTAGGAAACACAGCCTCTTCTCTGTTGAATCCTGAAATACAGTTAGTAATAATAGGATATCGGCTTTAAAAGTCACTAATAATATAAAATTATTAGAGGTTTATTCATGAGCATGAAATAAGACCACTAATATCAAAACTTCTGGAAGAAAGAAGATATTACTGAGGGCTAGGACTATCAAAATAGCTTTTGTGAAAGTTACACAACTTCTGAACAATGAGAGCACATGGACACAGGGATGGGAACATCACACACTGGGGCCTGTCGGGGGAGGGGCAAGGGGAGAGAGAGCATTAGGGCAAATACCTAATGCATACAGGGCTTAAAACCTAGACGATGGGTTGTTGGAAGAACAAACCATCATGATTACATGTATACCTATGTAACAAACCTGCATGTTCTGCACATGTATCCCAGAATTTAAAGTAAAATTAAAAAAAAAAAAGTAGTCCTCATCAAATAGAAAATACTGTAATAAGGAAAGAGAAACATAGAGAATAGTTCAGGTAGGGAGTTTATTATAAGTAAAAACACAGAGTTAGCAATGTCCAAGTTGTGTTTAGAAGACTTTGCATAGGTTAGTTTTGTCAAGAAGAGAGTTTGCATACGTAACAACAGGTAAAAAGACTGGTGAGAAATGTGGTGTGTTAGGTTAAAACCTTGAACATTAATATTAATAGATATCATTTAAAAAGCACAAATAAGGTGCCCAGAACCATAAACAGTACATTTGGAAATACTTAATCTTTACAACAACCCTGTGAAGTAGGGAAAATGAACACAGAGGTTCATGGTAGAGCAAGTAGCTACATCTTCAAACCGGGGCTTATTTCATTTACCATTACAGTCTATGGAAGATAGTGACATAGTATTGAATTGGGGAAAAAGATGATATATGCAATTTGTTTTTTTAAAAACACTAATCTAAAACTAATTAGTACATAGAATGCTTTGAAATGAAGTGTCTGAATATAGAAGACTTGCTGTATGACTTGATATACTATATAAATAACTTATAAGACTTGTACTACCTAAGTAGTTTATAACAAGTGGCAAAGGTTCAAGCAGAATTATATAATGTGTAAAATAAATTTTAAATATATTATTAAAGATATTATGATGAAAATAATAATTGACTAGGAAGACTGATTAGATGCGAAAGAGTAGAAGGAAAGAGTCAATACTGACTTGAAGGCAATGGGGGAGTGTGATACTGTCACACATAGAACAAAAGAAATTGAATGGCAATGCCAAATTTTTTTCTTTTTCTTTTTCTTTTCTTTTTTTTTTTTTTTGAGATGGAGTGAGATGGAGTCTCACTCTGTTGCTGGAGTGCAGTGGTGCAATCTCGGCTCACTGCAACCTCCACCTCCCGGGTTCAAGCAATTCTCCTGCCTCAGCCTCCCAAGTAGCTGGGATTACAAGTGTCCACCACCACACCCAGCTAATTTTTGTATTTTTAGTAGAGATGGGGTTTCTCCATCTTGGCTAGGCAAGCTGGTCTCGAACTTCTGACCTCAGGTGATCCATCCTCCTCGGCCTCCCAAAGTGCTGGGATTACAGGCGTAAGCCACCACACCCGGCCGGCAATGCTAGTTTTAATAGACTACTGAAGATATGCACTTTAACTGAACTGATCTTAAAATGACAAAAGACTTTAAGGTAAATCATTCTAGCAAGTGATAATCCAAAATGAGATGTAAAGATGACACATATTTGAGATTCACTAATTTAAAAGGTTGTACTGGCCACCAAATTATTTTCTGAGTATTTCTCTCTTGTACCATTACCACTTTTATCAGCACTGATTCTACCATCCGTATACATAGGTTCACAGAAATCACCACATTTGTAAAATACGACACAGAATGTACTTATTTAGTTCATGAGTAAGCAACTGACAAAAGCTGAGCCAGTAAATACTTTTCCCCATACATTTGGAATTGAGACCAAACAGCTTCAGTACAGCAAGGCTTATCTCACTCAAAGAGGAGAATAGAAGAGGAGAATAAAATAGTGATGTCTGTTTTCCAGGATGTCCATTGGTAAACAAAGAAAGATTGCTTGGAGCAAAAGCAAATAATAAACCAGATATATAAAAAGAAGTAGAGATTGGAGGCAGAAAAAGAATGTTCTCTTCCATGAATCACTCTTTTAGTCTATGTCTGAGGATAAGCTGTAACTCTGCCTTGGAGGCCCTGGAGACACCTTATAATATCCTAATAAGAAATGGTTCTATTTATGCAAAAGGTTTGCCAGATTTGGCAAATAAAACTAGAGAACTCTCAGTTAAATTTGAATGTCAGGTAAATGAAGACTTTTTTAGTATAAGTATGTCCTGTGCAATGTTTGGATATGTTTATGTTTAAAACTATTAGTTGTTTTTCTAAACTTCACATTATACTCAATGGCCTGTATTTATCTAGCAACTCTATTTAGAGTTGAGTCATCTAGAGTTGGTTACTGTTTTCTTGTGTGTGTGTGTGTGTGTGTGTGTATGTGTGTAACCAAAATACTACTAAAATTGAATTGTTGCAGTTATGAGAAATGGTGGCATTTCTGAGAGAAGAAATAAGACAAGTCTGATAACTGAATCTTGAAAAAAAACCCTAATCAATTCTGTGATTTCCTAATTTACTGACCAATCAAAGCACTGGAATGTCTGCCATGGCCAATTTTTAAAAATCTGCTGTTGTTCATATAACTGTTCTTGGGTCATTCATCAAAATCAAAGACCTTGAGAATGAAGATCATGTCATTTGTGTGCGTGTGTGTGTGTGCATGTATGTGTGTCCCACAACACGTAATTCAAGCTTGATCACACAATGAACACTAAATAAATACTAGTAAGATTGAAATTTTCATCATATAGTTTACAGGCATCATTAGCTCTCTTTTTTCCTACTCTGGTTTTTGCTCCCTATGCTTTAAACTATATTTGAGATTCTTTGAAAGTTGAGAAGCCCTAAAGGCCCTCACAATGTTGAAATTGCATTAAAATGAAGAAGAAGAAAGAGGTCTGGGGTGGGGTGGAAAACAAAAGCCCAAAGAAAAATCTGAAAGAAAATCCAGCCTTTTCACTAAACACTTCAAGCTTGCCCGCTTCAGCCTCTGCAGGCAGCAATTACATTTCGAAGGAAAATGTTTTACAATTGTAATTACACATAATAGGAGGAATGTATTTTTCCTTCATCCTACTCCCATGGTGAGTCAATTTAATTTTTAAATACAAGAGACATAATTGATTTTAGCCCTAGATTAGTGCTGAAAATGATCTATATGTGTTCTCGCTAATGGAACAAGAGAATTGGTCCTCCTTGGAGAATTTTACCCAAACCTGTTCATGCAACAATTACTAGAGTCTGACAGGTTAGTGTTCAAGGAGAGGGATGTGGGAGGGAAACACCCCACTGATTAACAATTGAGCAAAATAATTAATATTATGCTCTTCTCAGTTAATTATAGATTAGGCACAAATATATTATCATCATAGAGGCCACAAAGTGATGAGATTGCTCAGAGGAGCCTTTGCCTGTTCACCAGAAAATGGGCATTCTGTGAGGGTTTCAGGGCAAACCTATTTCTTGATGGGGTTCTCATGGGAGGGGATGGATTAGAGATGAACTCATTTTTTTTTTCAATTTTCAGTAATGACAGCCTTATCTCTTATCTGGCAATGAATTTTCCATCTGCTTCTCTACCCAACTGCCAGGCAGCTGATGGGTGACTGAAGTAGAACAGCTTAAGGCAAAGCTATGAAATAGGCAGTTTATGCTCTGCCATTTTGCCATCAAAACCAGCCCTTAAGCACAAATTCTGAGTTCAATTCTTACTCTTACTGAGTTGTCAACTAATCCCCCCCAAAGCAGGATTAGTAACTGGGATATTAGCTTCTAAGACTATAATTCCCAGGTGTATTTGCATTTTAATCAAAGACTCCAAGAAGGCCGATTGGGCATGGGCCCATCACTGGCAAGGTAGTGCGGAGACCTAGGATCCAGTTCACACCAGTCCATTTACCAGCCAGGTAACTTCTAAGCTATAAAACAGGATTATGCTCACCTCATGAAATTGCTGTGATAATTAAGTAAATTATGTAGTATATTGTGACTATCACAAGCAGGGTGCTCAACACCTTTGAATATGTCTTAAGGTGGGAGAATAACTCTTCAGGTCTGAAAGAAAAGAAGCTACAGTGATGATGCTGCGTGACCCTGGAGAGTCACTTCACCTGTTAGGGCTTCAGTTGCATCACTTTTAAAAGAAGAATGCTTATCTATATGCTATCTAAGTTCCTTTTCCCTTATAAAGTTCCAAAACTTTATATCTGCAAATTACTAGTGCTCTCCTTGGTAGCACACACATGGGTGAGGACATGTAATCACGGGATACCCAGCCCTTACAGTAGTGAATAAAGACAGGTTTTCAAAACATTTGTTTAAATATGACTAGCTCTTAAATATGGGCTGTGTTCACATTTGGGCATTTGCAGTTGGCAGTTAGAAATAGTGGGGGAGATATGTCCATGCAAATTTACTGAGGAAATGGAACAAGGAAGGGGCTAAAGTAACAGTAAATTCTCTCAACTTCAACTGGCTAGAAAGCTAATTTACAAGTCCTGCCTCTATTAAACTTTTTGACAGCCCTAATTCACTGATAGATTTGGAGCATATGGTAAAATCTCACAACCAACTGACCTGAGATGCAAGATCTCTGAGGTCTTGCATCAACCTGCCATATGATTTTACATCAATCAAAGCATGGCAGTTTACAGACATTTTGAGAAATGAAAAGATAGCATGTATTTCTCTTTGTGTGTCTATGTCCATGGATGTCTCTGTGTGTGTACATTTGTAAATCTGTGTCTGTCTATTGTGCCTGTTTTCTTTCCCAAATAGATTATCTTTGGTAGATTTAGGAATCATATAGCTTGTCCTTAATGTGGCTATTCAATATATGGAAAATTATCTGTATTGCTAGGAAAGCCTACAATTCACTGAATAGCCAAATTACTTATGAGTGGTTTAATGTACCTTTAATGTTCAAACTCATACACCCAAGCATACTCACAAGAGTTTGAAATGGTGGTAAGCTGGGCCCATGAACTCCACTACAACCCCTAGAGAAAGCCATAGGCCATGTAAAAATGATTGTTCCCATTCTAGTTTGCATGACCAGATTCCTTCAACACCAACTGACTAGCCCAAAGGCTCTTTACTTTGGCCTCCTTATTACAAATGCATTCCTATAAAGTTCAAAAGATACTGAGGGCTTAAAAAATTCTAAACGAGCAATTATGAATATTATAGTAAAATAGCTCATGCATAGGTTGAAATAGTGGTCACTTATTTGGCACAATATTAGAAGTGATTATCCTCTTGAAGAATTTCAATTTCTCACGTTTCTCAACTCGATGAATAGGTGAGCAATATTCACTTTAAGGACATTAATGTATCCTTAATGAATTATTATTGAAATTGTATGCAAATGGGAATTGTTTGTGAAGAAATCAACATTTGCTCATTTTGCTCAGGGAAAATTTCAGATGCTAGGTAAATCAATCAAATGCTCCCTTGAAGGAGCGCAGCATGGAGGCTTATAACTGTGAAATCTTCATTTAAAAAAAGTTACTTATGTGTGTCAGACCAATATAATGATAATGGAGTAGGTATTTTAAATCATTTGAAGGGATAAGAGAACCTTTAATTTCAGTAGAATTAAACATCAGGTCCCCCTTCTTATATCATTTACATAACAAATTAATTAAAATATATTTGCTTTTTGAAATCATTATTTGAATAGTCACATTAAAGTTTGCATGAAAATGGCCAAGGGAAGTGGCTCATGCCTGTAATCCCAGCACTTTGAGAAGACGAGGCAGGTGGATGATTTGAGATCAGAAGTTTGAGACCAACCTGGCCAACATGGTGAAACCTCGTCTCTACTAAAAATACAAAAATTAGCCGGGCCTGGTGGAGGGCACCTGTAACGCCAGCTACTTGGGAGGCTGAGGCAGGAGAATCATTTGAACCCAGGAGGTGGAGGCTGCAGTGAGCCGAGATTGCACCACTGCACTCCAGCCGGGGTGACAGAGAGAGACTCCATCTCAAAAAAAAAAAATAAAAATAAAAAAGATAAGCTTGTGTAAAAAGAATACTGAACACTAGAATAAAGATAAGAATCTGTGAATGGATGGACTGTCTGTTATGTGCAAGCCATTACACCTGCTTTCCTCAAGTGGATGCTCTGGAAGTAAGTTTCACAATCACCTTTGGTTGTGTTTACAAAATAATCACTTTCAGACTCAAAGGAATCATTTCTTTTTCTAAATATTTTGCATTCTAGCTTGTTGGCTCATCTACTCCTTTGACTTCTCCTGTATTGTTATCTTCCTCTGACATTTAGCTTCCTGGGTAAGAATATTTGAAACTCTGAGACAGTGGCTACAGACTCACAGAATTCCATTTGAAGATAATTTCCCTTGTGTGTGTCTCTCTCTCTACCTAATAGAATACAAGTTTCTTGAGAATTAGACTTATGTCTTATTTTAATTCTCCACAGCTCTTAACATTATGTCATTTAGATAATAGGCAATCAATAAATATTAGTTGAATCAATGAATTCATTATCTGTTCAGGGTTAAGAGCGCAAAAAGGCATGCAGTGGCCAAGCGATTGAGCGGAGCCCATTTCTGCAATGATAGAAACTGTATTATTGGCTTCATTAACACCTGAATGACTGAACTGATTACTATCTATAATGATTAGAAATTTTTTTCTGCCCAGGGCACTGTGCTTAGCACTTGTCATCATTATATATTTACAAGGAACCTGAATAGTAGCTTATACTTACTTTACAGATAAAGAGTAAACTCAGGCACAGACTGATTTAGTAACTGGGCCAAGGTCACACAGTGAGCAAGGGTCAGAGTCAGGTTTCTACCATCTGCCATTCTATTTTAATGGGAATGCAATTGCCTCTATTCTGTCACCTCTAGAACATGTCTGGTCAACAATCCCTTAACTGAGTTTCCCCATTGTATCTGTACTACAGTAAGAATAAAGGCATATTCCAATTGGATTAATTTGAGGAGACTTTAGTAAGTGGACAGTTTGTAAAAACCCTTAAGAAATAGGTATAAAAAAATTCTACAGGGGTAATGTAGTACCTTGAGGTTAGTTACTCCTGTCACAAAAATGAGCGTTCAAAGGTTAGAAGTAGTCACTGGAACCTGGAGACAAAGACGCTCTATGGAGAGCTCCTCACCCACCACCAACCCCCTTTCTTCCTACCCTTTCCTCACACCCACTGTCTGGAGGGGTGATGTGCAGTTGAGTGGTAAGGCCAGACTGAGGTGACCCAACAGGGAAGAAAATAAGGGAACAAACTCTGATCTGCCAGTGCTTTTCATTGGTCATATCCAAGAGTGATGGATTCTATTTGTGGGATTCATGTAAATCAGCTTCCCAGAAGACAGAGCAGGTAGAAAATGATGGAGAGTGGACCTGGAGGAGCAAACAGAAGGTTTCAAGAAAACCTATCACATGAAATAAGTAAAAAATAGAATTGTGCTCTGTGATTTGAGGTCTTTGGGGGCAGGGGAATCTATGAAACAGGGTAAATCTTGGCTAACTTAAAAAAAAAAGAAATTGATAAAGTTATGAAAAATAATTGTTCACTGCTAAGTTCAATTTAAGCCTGTTTTTTTATTAAAGGAATGGCAGCAAGAGCAAACTTATAATGCACCCAAGATATTAATTGGAAAGCAGTTGTAACTAAGAATGAGGGCAGAGAAATAATGGCAGCACATTTAGCACAGTGGGTAGCTCTGCTTCATCAGATCAAAATGGCCCCCAGACTGGGAGGGATGCGTTTCCATTCCACTTTAACAGTCATGGCACCCTGGAGGAGGAGTGGAAAAATGCCAGCTAGCATTTTTAATGTTGCCCTCTAGAGTCAGTATTTCTTTTCTTTCAATGCAACCCTTTGCTCTACTCAACCTACAGACTCAAAATGTTCTTACCGGCTCAAATCCTAATTACTATTACTTTCTCAGCTGTGACACCAGATCAGTTTCTGCTGACCTCAGAATGTTGCTTCTTTGCATCCTAGGAGCTCCTTTAATCTTCACTATCTACCACCCACACTCTGGGTGCCCAGCATGAGTCAGCATGACTGTCATGGTTTGGTTAGTGAATTGATAGAAACACTCAATATATGCATAAATACCTAAATGAATTGATAATTTGGAAATAACATGTTTTCCTACGGGTGAAAATAGCCAGAGAGCAGGAATGGAAGGTAGACGGGAGCCAGTTCTTTGGTTTTAAAATTTATCTATTGTACAATTTAAAACCTATAGTTTTTGAGTGGCTGTTTTAAAAGCATCTTACTTACATATTCCTAGTATTAATGAAATATCTGAGTTCAGATAGAAAGAAGTGAGGAGAGAAAGTGAGGGACATAGGCGTCTGTAGGAACTAGGTGGGGAGAGAGAGAGAAGGGTTAATGACGAATACTGAAGCCTTCCCTGAATGTTATTTCTTAAAGAGTAGAAAAGGGTAATGTTTGGATGGAGCTAAAGAAAAACTATTGAAACACGGGGTCAGTAGAGGGCAACTTAATAAGACTTTTTAGCTAATTTGCCCCAAAATTTGCTGAGACTTTTTTTTTTTTTTTTTTTAAGATGAGAACTTTCAACCTATAAAGAAACCAAAGGTTTAGCTCTAAAGGGAAAAGTAATTCCACCACAAGGTTTACACTGTGAACTAAGCCATCTTAGGCAACTACAGATATGTATCTCAACCACTGCCTCTGCATGGGTAATTATCTTAGCAAGCGGGTCCAAATTGCCCCATTGTTTCTTGGAATTCTTTATAGCTTCTTACATTTTTAATAAAATACGATTTTTAAAACTCCTTATAGGCTTTTTTTTTTTTTTTTTTTTTTTTTTGCTTTTTACCTGTGCATGCTTTGGAGAAGAAAAGAGCTCTGTTTTATTGTTTGTTTTACTTTCCTTGCTTGTGTTTTCTATTTGGGACAAGGTTGCTTTAGATACAGTACACGCAAAACTGCTAGCTACTGGTCTTATCATACACCTAGAATATATAGAATTTGGAGTGGACACGAAACATTGCAAGTCAGAATTAGCGTGATTCTGGATCACTTAGTATGTTTACTATTGAGCTTTCAGACTATTCCACCTGGGAGTTATGGTATCTTGCTTCTGCTGGATTTATGCATACTGCAAAACACAGACCCATTCATCCTTTGTCCTCAGCTTCCACCTACACTGTTGGCTATCAGTTAACAACATCAGATGCTAGTTATAAATTTCTCTTCCATGTCAGGACTCAGAACAGCTTAGGGTAACAACTTTTTTTAGAAAAATTGAAATTTTTCCCTAGATATAAAAGTAGATGTATAAGATTCTATATAAAAGAGAAAATATATAAAGCATGCTTTTCTAAATCAAGGATGGATGGATTATGTTTTCAGTAGAGATAATTCAGTTAGAGTTGCCTTCAGTTACAAGAATTCTGAAAGCTGTTTTAGGAATCTAACCCCTTTCCGTAGTAAAGGCCAGACATGAACTATGTCTAATAAGAATCTACTTCTTTTGACAAAGACTTAGCTATTTCTCTGGGACCTAATTTTAACACTTAACCACCATCCTTGCCATTATCTATTAGTCTTTTAGGCTAATACTTTCTCACACTTGGTTTACTTTGGTTTCCCCTATTTGTTTTCTAACAGTGAGAATAAAAAGACCTTTAAAAATTGGTAAGAAAGTAAAATTTTTATGGCATATACTTCTGCCAATTTGGATTGCATGCCAACCTCTGTCATGTGCAGGGCTTAAGAGTAGAATTAGAGGCTCACACACTTTATGTCTAAATATTTAAATGTTGTAAGTCAAACTGATAAAATAATAAGTAACCACGTTCTATCTTACTACCCTGAAAAATGTATTTTCATAATGACCAAGAAGACCAAGTTTGATTTGAGAGTTTTTCAATTTCTTGAAGCTTCACAGGAGAATAATAAATGGAGACAGAGCCCCCTGGTCCCTGACGCACAGCTGTTCCTTCTTTCATCTTCTCATTTACCTGGACCACTACTCCTGGCCCAGTCTTGAAGTGTCAGAGAACCTGTGTCCATATTTGTGGATACTCAGCCTGTATGACTAACCCCGTCTGTCCTCTTATAAGAGGTGGCCTCTTGGTTGTCTTGAGCCTAAGAGTACACTCACTAGTACCAAGGCATAGTGTCAGAAGAAAGGAGCCAAGGAAGAGTGGGACACAGGGTCTGAAGCAAGTCTAGGACCCTATGGACAGGACATTCCAGGGTCCCAGGATCTGAAGAGTTGTCTAATAAGTGATGCCTATGAGCTCCTGATATAATATATTCCTCACGAACCTGAGGACTACTTACTTTATGACACAGCTGGCGAAAGGCCAAGGCAGGTTTTCTAAAGCATGGAGTCCAGGAAAAATCCCAGATTTCTTATGTCTAAGAGTGGATGTCTACACTGACATTTCACTTAAAAATTTCAGCTAGATAAAGTGATTTTTTTTCTTATGTGAAAAGGCCTAGACCCCCACATATTATAAAGTTGGGCAGGCTCTTCCTACAGCTCTAGTTATGGTATAGATTTTCTTACCTTCAACATATAAGAAAACAACAATATCTTCTTCTGTTGAACTTCATCAAAACAATCTACCAAATAGATGACAGTTTAGGGAAAGATACTTTCTAATAATCTGTAACTATCTGAGTTACCTAAATATATGGCTCAACAGTCTGCATTGCTTTTGCTGGACTGGAACCAGAAGAATCTTCTCTATCCTTGACCTTGCTCACATTCTCAGGGTTTTCCCAATTCTAGCCCTAATCATGTTTGCTTAAATATAAAACACATCTATTTTAAGCATCTACAAACTCTTTTCCACTCCTACTCTCACCCTTCTTTCCATAAAGACTTTCAGAACACAAAGCTTAAAGTGGAAGATGCCTTTATTTCCAAACTCATTTATTCAAGAAGCATTTGTTTAAAATGTACATGTAGAGGCTTCTATGTTCTGGACCCACTATTTGGATTGCAGTAGGTCATATGTCTGATTTCCTTTAGGCTTCAGGTTGGATAATCTAAATTCACTGATTATTTGTAAAAGTTCAAAGTCAAATGTATAATACTTCCAAATATTTTTAAAAGGATCCATGTCTTCTTAGAGGAGAAACGGAGAGCAAGAGAACAATGAGAAAATCCAAACTCCTAGGCTGAAGTTTCCCTCCTGACAGGTCCACAGATAACATAAAAGGGCTTCTCACCGGCCGGGCGCGGTGGCTCAAGCCTCTAATCCCAGCACTTTGGGAGGCCGAGGTGGGCGGATCACGAGGTCAGGAGATCGAGACCATCCTGGCTAACACAGTGAAACCCCGTCTTTACTAAAAATACAAAAAAATTAGCCGGGCGTGGTGGCGGGCGCCTGTAGTCCCAGCTACTCGGGAGGCTGAGGCAGGTGAATGGCGTGAACCCGGGAGGTGGAGCTTGCAGTGAGCCGAGATCGCCCCACTGCACTCCAGCCTGAGCGACAGAGCGAGACTCTGTCTAAAAAAAAAAAAAAAAAAAAAAAAAGGGCTTCTCATCCTCTATTCTTAGAATGAAATCCTAAACCCAGAAACATAGCAGCACTATTTCCTAAGATCTATCCAAAGTTCTATTTCTATTGCAGATTTCTAGTGGCCTTTACAATGCAATGGTAGTTTTATTATAGGTAGAAATGTCTTGGAAAATTGGCGAAGGTGAGAAATAGAAATATTTTGTTTTCTTTTCTCATTTCTTGTTCCTCTTATTCTTTGTGGTTCTTCCTCTCATTCTTCACGAATTATAAGTCTTCTGTTTTTTGTGGCAAAACATTTTGAAAAAGTTCTTTTATATTATCTATACCTCAGTATTAATTAAATTAATTATTCATCTGTTATTGACTATTTTAATACATGAGCAATATTATAAGATTTAGGGGATTTGAAAATTCATGTTCTAGTATTGTAGGCATTTGAGGATTACTGAGAATTTGGAAAATTTGAGAACCAAAACTGTGTGCCACAGTTGATTGTCTGCATAAACATGATTCGGCCATAACTTCGTTTTCATTAGCATGACTTTACTATTCCAGAAGACACTTGCCAAAATAATGAAAGTTCCAAGCAACTTTATTGCTTATTTCTGAATCTTCCAAAAGACATATCAACTCTTCAATAGAAAGCATTAACTGACAGTTTACAACTCAGTATTTTTTTAACTCCTTGCTTCAAATGGTCACCAATCCTAAACTATTACAGTCATAATCACTTAATGATGGGGATATGTTCTGGGAAATGCATCTTCAGGCAATTTTGTTGTTGTATGAACATTACAGACTGTATTTATACAATCCTAGGTGGTATAGCCTACCACATATCTAAGCTATATGGTACAGCCTGTTGCTCCTAGGCTACAAGTTTGTATGGCATGTTACTGTCGGCAATTGTAACACAATGATATCTGTGGACCTAAACATAGAAACAGGGAAAGACAAGGTACAGTGAAAATATACATACGAATAGTACACTTGCATAGGGCATTTACCATGAATGGAGCTTGCACAACTAGAAGTTGCTTTGGGTGAGTGAGCAAGTGAGTGATGAGTGAATGTGAAGGCTATGACATGCTATACACTACTGTAGGCTTTATACACACTGTACACTTAGGCTACATTAAAAATAAATTAACCTTAGCTTGTTGTCATTTTTTCACTTTAAACTTTAAAGCTTTTTTTACTTTTTTGACTCTGCTATATTAATATTTAGCTTAAATCACAAACACTTTGTACAGCTGTGCAAAAATATTTTCTTTCTTTATATCTTTATTGTATAAGAGGTTTTTTCTTTTTAACTTCTTTGTTTTTACTTTTTTAAATTTTTTAAACTTTTTTGTTTAAAACTAAGATGTAAACATGGACATTAGTCTAGGCCTACACAGAGTCAGAATCATCAATATCACTGTCTTCCACCTCCACATATTGCCCCAGTGGGAGGTCTTCAGGGGCAATAACAAGCATGGAGCTATTTTCTCCTATGGCAAGAATACCTACTTCTGAAGTATCTCCTGAAGCAACTGCCTGAGTCTATTTTACAGTTAACTTTGTTTTTTTAGTAAACAGGAGTCCACTCTAAAATTGTAATTAAAGGTGTAGTATACTAAACCAGTAACACCATTTATTACCATTATCAAGTATCATTTACTAAACATAATTGTATGTGCTACTTTTTAATAAAATTGGTAATGCAGTAGGTCTGTTTACATCAGCATCACTACACACATGTGAGTAACGCCTTGCATGATGATATCACAATGACTACAACATCACTGGTCCATAGGAATTTTTCAGCTCCATTATACTCCTAGGGGATCACTGTTGAATATTTCATCTGTCATTGATCAAATCATTTGGCATCATATGACTATATATATAATAATCTTCACCTAATCTTAATACATTCTCTGCACTTTTAAACCAGACTTCAAAGTCTCAATAAAAATAGTGATGCTGCCCTTTTTCCTGTTTGAGTTGGTAGTGACCCTTATATTAATAAGCCATAAGTTTAGCTTTCTCATAGCAACAAGTTCTGGTAATATTTGGGATGCTGGTATTCAACAGATTACTTAAGTTCCTATTTTGGGGATCCGTGCTATTGAAGAACTTAAGAACCCATTACTATCCATTGCTTAAAGTAACCTAGATTCCTGGAAACTTACCCATTCATTTCCATTAAATGTGCTAGGATTTTCTGCTCAATCCATTTTGGTAAATGAGTGTCTGACTCTCTTGCTTATGTGTCATGTCAAATGATTGTGTAACCATGTGTTGGATTCTCATCCCCTCAAGCTATTGAGATTGATCACAGATGGACAAAAATACCAGCTTCTCACAAGCCATAATGATTTTGTTTGTGAAAGGAGAAACAAATGAATCCTGAGCCAGTCTTTCATTCAAATGTGTAAGAAAAAGATTACAGACTACAGGAAGCTTTCTACCTCCCTATTTAAATATCCACCAGCTTCCACTCCCAGGCTACGGAAGTATACTACTGTGACTTCCATAATCAGATTCGAATTCCTTAGTATTAAGAATTCTTGTCCTACAAAAGGTATGTACCATTGTCAGTGGCTGCCATTCACAAGTTGAAGTGAATCAGTTAGAGATTTGCTATGTGGCAGAAACAGGAGACTAGACATTAGAGAGGGATGCCAGAGTAAACAAGCTGGGCATAGGAGGAGAAATAATATGAAGGCTTAGAGAACAGTCGCTTAAAGCCATAAATGAATGTGATTTGGAGACAGCTTTTGTGTACACTGGCACCGTCACGATTTTCTCAAGGTTGCTGTATAAACCTTTTTTATATCCTTGCTGAAGTTTTCTGTCTACTAAAGGTAAATTTGTTTTTGAAAATAATAAAAAATAATAATCCAGAATAAAATGAAGGGCTATATTAGGTAATGTAATTCTGCATCCAAAACATAAGATGGAGAAAATAAATCAGATTATCTCATATTATTGTTGTTATTGTTTATTGCCTTTGAACTGGTTCTGAAGACATATATCATAAGTATAAATGTAAATCTCCAAAAATCACTATTATGAAAGGTACACTTTATTGAAGATATGAAATTACATTAACTTGTTTAAAGTCAGCTTGAGTTCTGTAGTTCAATGCCATACTATACAAAAATAAAATTCACCCAGCTGGAACTTTTTTAAAATCAACTTTGTTCTTGTTTATCAGGAGAGTCTCATGACAGATGGGATTGATATTTTTTATTTGGAAAATCATATTCTCTCAATTAGGTTATTTACTAAAGTTTATGCCAGGTTTCTGGTTGTTCTGATTATTTATTCACTTTTTATATATAGTTTAGTACGTTCTCTGTGATATAGTTCTTTTCCTGCTGGAATACTTCCTCACAAGTGTTTTCACGAGAACTCAATTTCTCTGAGGTCTGCAAAACCTGTGGTTTTACGCACATGAGGTCTTGTATAAGGCTTTGTAGAGCTTAAAGTATCTTTATTTTATCTTTATATTTAAGAAATAGTTTAACCACATATAAGATGCTGCATTGAAATTTCTGTTTTTCTCTCAATATTTTGAACACATCACTAGATCTTATGCTTGATTGTTACCTTACTTACTAGATACAAGTTTTTAATCGATACTTGTTCCTTGTAGATTATCACCTCATTTATTCCAGAAACCTTCTTTCAATCAAGCATTTTCAAGATTAATGGTTTTCTTTTTATTTTTCCTGTTTGATAAGGTTAAACACTGTTGATCTGAGACTTAAAAAAAATCTTTGTTTATTTAAACGTATTGGTCTTTTTTTCTTCTATTTATTTCTCTTTATCAAGTAAATTTCCCCCTTTCCTTCTGTAAAACATACTGACATGTATTGACATTTTTATTTCTATCTTCTATATCTCTTCATTTTTTCTTTCATATAGTTTTGTTTTTATGCATTCTTCATATTTTGACATGTTCCTGGCTCTGATATTTAAATTTATTAATGTATTCTTAAGCTTTGTACATACTGCTCTTCAACTCTTTGTCTTTATTTTTCCTCAAAATTTTCATGTCAAATATTGCCTTTACTCATTAAGGATGTATGTCAGGCTAATGTAAAATGGTTGTTAATCATGGAACAATAAAAGAAATAACAAACACTGGGGCCTACTGGAGGATGGAGGGAGGGAGGAGGGAGAGGATCAGAAGAAAACAACCATTGGGTACTCGGCTTAGTACCTGGGTGATGAAACAATCTGTGTAACAAATGCTGTGATATGATTTTACCTATATAACAAACCCACACATTTAACTCTGAACATAACATAGAAGTTAAAAAAAAAAACCTTTTGGCTCCCCCAGAACTGAACTACTAATAGCCTGCTATTGACTGGAAGTTTTAACAATAACATAAATATTCGATTAACATATATTTTGTATGTTATATGTATTACATATGGTATTTTTACCACAAAATAATCTGCAAAAATAAAATAAAATGGTCCTTAATTCTTTATTTCGAATTAGGTGTTCCATTTGTTGACTTTTTTTTCTTTTTATAATAGCGGTGCTCCTTGTGTATTTGTTTGGTTTGTTGGCGGATTTTCTGTTAGCTCATATTCCTCTGGAGTATCTTGGACTTTGCTATGATGCATAGGAGAAAGTATAAAGCGCCAGGGTCGACCTTGGATCCCTTAAGTTGATTTAGAAAAGGTAAGTGTGAAGGGAAATGTAAGATTCTCTGGTGTTACAATCTGAGCTCAACTAAATTTCATTTGTATATGTTCCCCAAGAGGTAATTCTGCCCTTCAGAGAACCCATGTAACTTGTGTTACCCTCCTCCCCAAGCACTAAGATTTTCCAAGAGTTGCTTCCCCTTTAAAATTATCCATTGCTTGGGGTATATGAGTCGAGGTAAGCATGTTCAGAGGTGGGTCTTCTTGCACATGTTGTCTGCTTTCAGTCTCAAACTGAGGCTATACCTCCACCACCATGACACCCACCATCCTGGCTGGCACTAAGAGGTGCTGGTACTCTCTGCTTCTGCTTCATAGTAACTCAAGAGCAGGCACTCAAACTTTAAATATAAATATTTAAAATATAAAACTAAGGGCTTTTCTCTAGATTTTCCCCATTGTGACATCCAGCCCTCATTCATTAAGCTACTGTGCCTCTGAAACCAGGATGCAGCAACCTACTCCTTTTAGAGGATTCCACAATTTTGTTTTCTTAAGGTAATCTATGTCTATGAGAGGCAAATAGACTATTGATGCAATAACTTAATAAGTTGCAAGGGATGGTGGGGAAGGAAAAATATTTTTAATATTTTCCTTATCTGCCTTTAATATTTTCCTTATCTGCCTTTAAGAGCTTTTAATGGGCTTTGATACCCAAGCAATAGCATTAACTATGGTTAAACTACAATATTGAGCTCAGTGGAATGACAACAGTCTTACAGAATATTGGAGGAGGGAGTAATTATTGTAAATTGGGGTGATAAAGAGGCATAATGGTGTAAGAACAATATATACACATATAATATACATAAACAATTTATGTATAATTCTTATGAAAGCCCTTAATGTAGGTACTATTATTGCTTGTTTATAGATGATGAATCTGAATCCTAGAAAGCATAACACAATTATTTGAGATCGTCTAGGTAGCAAATGCCAGAGCTGGGATTCAAGTAGACAAGCCTTTGATGCCAAAGCCATGGCTCTTTTTAATAACTCTGCAAATGCAACTAGCCTAGTTTGATTGAGAAGGCTTGCTGTAGTCTTTATTATGAAATAAATTAATCTTAACCGTTTGTATACACAGGTAGGCAGAGTTGGCATTTACAAACATAAACACAGTCATTCATGTTTATGTCAAATCAAACTGATGCATATATTGAAAGGAGAGGATCCCTACCACTACAATAAAGATGACTATTTCTTGTATGTACTGACTTATTATCCCTCCTCCTTGGAGTATAGACGATCAAGACTGGCCTGTGTAGTAAGATACAGCAGGGCAATAGTGGTCCCTCTCAAAGAATGAAAGTTATTTTAACTCCAAATGAATGGTGTATTTAGAAAGTAAATTTAAGAAGATTGAAAGTGTGTTTCACAAAGTAATAAGATTCAGGTAGGGAAACACATCTCTGAAATTTATTTTCAGTATCGTCAGGGAGTTGTAGTATTAGAAAGTTTCATGACTAATGTTAACAGGAATGTCAGAAGTCTAGTCTGCTAGTCTGATTGCAGTAAGCATCCTGCTGTGGATGTGGAATGAGAATGCTAAATTTCCAGCAGAAGAGCTCATAATGGATATAGTTATGGCTTCACATGAAAAGTAATGTATGGTGCAAAAGATAACGGAGAAGAGTACAATACGATCTGCACGCATTCCTGGGTTTATAGCCAATCAAATGGAGCATTAAAATGTGAGCACATTTAATTAAATGTCTCATTTTGAGTAGTATGATGAATAAGGGTCATGAAATGATTAGTGCTGAGAACTCAAAGTCAAATGCACTAATTCCATTTCAAACACTATCTTCGATTCACATTGGAGATTGAGAAGGCATGAATTCAAGCTTCTGCTCAGTGACATCTTGCATTGAGTCCTGAAACATAAACTCTTACTACTGTGTCTTATCAAACTCTACCTACACCTGGGCAAACATAACTTAGCTTCCTAGTTGTGAAGAGAAAAAAGAAAAGCTGAATCACTTAATTCATCAGGAAATATAAAATGCCTTGTGTCTAGCTTTCAAAATTTTACCTACTCGTGAATGAGTGTTTTCTAAATGTGTGTCTTCAAAAGGCAAATTATACATTTGCAAAGCTTGTTTGTTAAGGGATTGGGAAGTCACTCTTGGTAGCTATTGTTTCTGTCTGTGAAAAATTATTGGAGAAATGTACAAATTCATCCTTCAGAGGACCATTAGTATTGTTCTTTTTAATAACTCTGCAAATGCAACTAGCCTATTTTGAATAAAGTATTTGAATTCAAATATAAAGACTTCCAGAAAGCTGAGAAAACTGAAAATCTTCCATTAGTTTCATGTAAGTGTTAGAAAACTCACTTATTAAACCTGCAGGATTCATTTATTAAGAATTTGATATTTGATAGAAATTGTGATGGAATCTGAGGATTTTTTAAAAAATTATATATAGCCCGGTTCCTGTTTTCAAGAGTTTCCTACCAAATTCAAGTTAACTTATTCACATGAAGAGATTCTTAACACCATTCAATAATTTAGGGAAAGTGTTTCATAAGTAGGGCATTCAGAAATTCAGTAATGAAACTTGGGATCAGAACTATGTAATCAAAAACTACTTAGTTCTCACTTTGTGCAGGACAATGAAATAGCTGCTGTAGATCCCAGAAAGACATTTAGAAGTGGAAATCTAGGTTTCCCCTGTTTCTTACTGCCACAAGTGCACTTTCTTAGCTATTATGTAAATAGCCAAATTGTTCTAAGTGCTTTTCAAAATAAAATCTTTACTCCTCTAAAGGCAAAGAATAATCCCTTTCTCTTGTAAAGCACTTGGCAATTTTCAAAGCACTTTTATATTCATGATCTCACTTCATATTCATAGCAGACCTATAAGATAAGTACGGCAGGTGTTACTATCTACGTATATTTTCCACCTTAGAAACTGAGGTGTAAAGAGATTACAACTTTCCCAAAGACACAGCTAATGTGTGATGGAAAAGAGACTAGAACAAAAGTATTCTAACTCCTAACACAGTGCTTTTCTTATAATAGTATACAAAGAAGCCATGGTTATTTGACAGAAGATAGGAGAAGAAAGAAGCATGAGAAGAGAGAACAGAAGGTTTAGGGGCAGTTATCAGACCAAAGTTAATGACCAGCTTTGTCTTCAAATAGTCTCCAAGCCATCCCACCCACCTTTGATTGCTACATATCTTATTCCAGATCTAGTAAAGTTCCATTACATTTGTAAAAGTGTCTCAGATCATTTCCAACTCTACTTCAGGGCCCTCTAAACTTGATTAGCACTTTCTATGAAATGAAAAATAGTATGATCTCCTCTGCTGGTCATTTGTCTTTATATTCTTTAAGTTGTTATTTTATACTTTCATATCTTTATGATTAGATTGTGTGCTTCTTGCAGGCAGGTAGCAGAAAACAAACCCATTCTACTCCCTTAAAATATTTAAAGATATACAAACAGGGTTGTACAGGAGGGAAAGTAAAAATATTCCACAAAAGCAAAATATAGTTAATTTGATTTTATCCTGATCTGCTGCCTAAGTCTCCTAGTTAACACTTATTTTGCTAATAGAACAATCTGGAGCTCTGCTGTCACATACAGTAGCCATTAGCCATTTGTGGCTACCCTTAAAATTTTAAGATGTTTATTGAGGTATAATTGATACAGCCTGTACATAATTAAAATGTACAATCTGATAACTTTGACATATGTTCACACTTGTGAAGTTACCACAAACATCAAGAAAATAAACATACCTGGTTCTCAAAAAAGTATCCTCATGTCCTTTGTAAGGCATCCTTTCTACTCCTCCTTGCTCCAGATAATCACCTGCTTTCTGTCCTTACAGATTCGTTTGCTTTTTCTACAGTTCAACATGAATGGAATCATATAGTATGCATTTTTGGTGGGTTGAGGGGCCGTCTGGCTTCTTTCAATAAGCATAATTATTTGAGGTTCATCCACACTTTTACTTGTCAATAGCTCATTCCTTACCATTGCTAAGTTGTACATCATTGTATGGATGTAGTACAATCCATTTATCTAGTTGCCTTTCGGTGGACTATCGGATCGTTTCCAATTTTTGGCTATTAGGAACAAAGCTCACATAGGACATTGTACAAGTTTTTGTAAAAGCATTCACTTATATTTCACTTGACTAAATGTATAGGCATAGAATGGCTGCATTATATGATGGTTATATGTTTAACATTTTAAAAAATTCCAGGTGTGTCTATTAGCATGATGCAGGCTTTGAGGATGAGATGAATATATTAAATAGTATATATCTCTTGCTATGTCAAAGATTTTTATGAGAAATATTTGGTGTTAAATGCTTTTTCAACATCTGTGGTGATGTTCATATAGTTTTTCTCCTTAGATTAGTAGTGAAATAAATTACGTAAATAGGCTTCTCAATACTGATCCATCCTTACATTCTTAGAATAAACCCTCCTTTATTGTGATTTTTTTGTTTTTTTTCTAAATCCTGTTTTTCAATGTTGTACTTAAGATTTTTGCATAAATACATAAGTAAGGTTGGTGTGTGTGGAAATTTTGCAGTTGTAGGGGTTTACTATTAATTTCAAATTTGTTTCATACCAAGAAATCGATAGATATACCTTTTTCCCCTATGTTCTGGAACATTTTATGTAACATTAGTTTATCAATTCTTTAAATATTAAAACAATAGAAGATACTGGTTTTCTTCCCCAATTTTCTTGTTCATATTTGGAAAGTGATCTTATAAGAATTTCCCTCTTCCAGCGTCATTTTGGTTGAGAACTAAAGCCACCCAATTTCACATAATTTAATTAACAGGACTGAGAACAAAGACCATAAGTCATTTGTGGTCTCATCCCACTTGTGTCAACATGATTTTACTAGTGTTTCAAGGAAATTCTTGTCCAGGAAGATATGGCTCTAAATCAATAAGTAACTTTATTATTCCCTTCAGGAAATTACTGAAAACCAACTTATCCCATTTGCTCACATTGGCAAACAGATCTTCTGATACACAATGGGCTATTTACATGGGCAAGCAGCTGCTTAATAAATAGCAGTTTATTTATTGAGCCTCCTTTCAATACCCTCATCCGATTGTGCCCAAGAATCTTCATTTATTATGTCACAAACTTTGTCTGATCCCATCCAGTTACCTACCTGGATAGTCTCATTGTAATCCATTGATCCCAGGCTCCAAAACCCTTAGGCATATCTGCCTTGACCTCCCAATTCTGAGGCACTCTTAAACTCAGTAAAGTTTATGTTCTCCCTTACTGCAGTTGTTTAATGAACTTAAGTTTGCTTAAGTCACAGGTTATCCTAGCGTTCTTTGGGAAGGTGGCACTTCATATGGTAAATTATATTTTCCTAGAATTAATTTATTTCATCCACATTTTCTGATTTACTTGCTTACAGTTGAGCATAGTTTTTTAATGGTAGTTATAAATAATCTCACTTTCTAATTGTATTTTCCTCTTCTTATTTCTGCACTTGAAAATTTTTCCCTTTGTTTCTAGAACTGGTTACCTAATGGTCTTATATTTTTATGTTGTTTTTTGTATTTCTATTATTTTCTATTTTTTAACTAGTATTTTTTTTCTGATCGCCTTCAAAGTTACATTCCATAGGCAGTAGTATTTAAATCTTTTAGTACAATGATTTTCTAAGAATTTCAAAAAGCCAGTTTCTACCTCCACTTTGACACAAGATTGGATATTAAAATTATTTTTATATAATTTATTGATTTCTAGTTGAGGGTCATACTTGCTTTTTGATTCTGTCAATTTCAATTTTTTATTTTGTTTGTCTAAAAAACAATTTTAAATATTTCTAATTTTGAAAATTTAGTGAAATTTTTTTTGTGGCCTAATATATAAATATTCAATTTTTATGATGATCATGAAATTTGAAAGCAAAAACAAAGCTGTTCACCCTCTATGTTCAGAATACAGGATTTGTTATATACAATAATATACATAAATATCTGTATTAATATTATCTATAATAAACATATACATTACATCTTTATAATACAATTTATACCAAATTATTTATGTAATAATAAAGTTTTCCTTAATTATATTTTTTACCTTTATTTCTTTTTTATACATGCTCAATTATGAAGTAAGAATTGTGAAATACAATTTCAGTGCAATTCTCTTTATTTATCCCTGTATTTCATTTAGTTTTTGCATTGTGTGTATTGCTGCTGTTATTTGGTGCAGTGATACTCTTAATTATTAGTGCCCTTTTTGCTTATTTAATGCCTTTTGTGTGTGAGTTTTAACTATTGTCTATTTTAAAATCCTATTTATTTATAATAGTATTGCTTTGTATAAATTTTCCTACTATTTTATTTTTATATTTTTATAATCACTCTGTGTTACATATGTCTTACGAATATATCATGGAGTTGGGTTTGTTTTGTGGTTTAATTTGAAAATATATTTTCATTTAATGACTGAAGTCCATTAATATTTATTGATGTAATGGGCATGTAAAATCTTCGTTCTGTCAGATCATTTATTGTTCTCTGTTTTCATAGTTTTCTGTTTTGTTTTGTAAGCCATTTGTGATCCCTTCCCAATTTCAGGCACCAGATACGTGTCAGTAAGTTATGCAACTATTTCCTTTCCTTGGCCTTCTTTTCTTCTATACTAATTTTATAGTAAATATTTTTTAATGGCTACTAGATGCCACAAATTTATTTAAAAACTATTAATGTTTAATTTTTTTCAATGTATCTTACCAAATTTCTTAATACTTTTTAATAACACTTAAAAGAGGAATTTGTAATTTATCTCCTCCCCATTTGGGGGTTGATAACTTAGTTTTCTCATCTTTCTTCATTTTCTAAATCCCTTCAAAGAAATATCAATCACAATAATAACAGCAGGCATCTCTGTCTTCTTTCTAATTTTAATAGAAACTGTTTTAGCATTTTACCACCCTCAGTGTTATACAACACTGTTCTTTAAAAATTAGTTTTCACTATCACTTCTGTACACCAGTATCTCAAATATTATTAGATGACTCTTGGTAACAACTCTTAAGATGATTATAGTCCTTTCATTAATTAATTATATTGATAGGCTTCTAGACACAGACTCATTGCTGTATTCCTGGAGTAAATTCAATCTTTTTGAAGTATATTATTCTTTGACACCTGTGTGAATTCTACTTGCCCTTTCAATGAGAATTTTACATGCATATTCCTAAGCAACATTATCTATGTGTTTCCTTTTTACATATTACTTTTATGAAGGTCTGGTATCCCACTCATTGTGGGGGATAATTTACATTACATTGGAATTATCTGTTTTTCAATGGTTATATAGTTAAAACAACTGTGAGACATTGGTCCTAGAATAACTTTTAGGTAGAATTAACCTTTTCATTTTGTTTTTTGGTTTTATGTTTCATTAACTTTCATCTTTTATTATTTTTATTATTTTTCTTCTCTCTTGATTTATAATACTATATTCTTTAAAACATTTTAGGATGAATGTGTTAAAGGCCTTTACAATTATACATTCTTTAAGTAGTTTTACATGTTCTCCATTTGTTGCCATGAAAAAATTTAGCAGAAATTGTTGGGTTTCTATGAAACACACATTTCTCCTTTATATCCATTTAACACAATCAAGCAATCCCAATTAATGTAAGTAAATTATGGATCAAATTTACTTTGCCTGAGATTGGTTTGCACTTAGACATGTAACCAAATTCTGGGCAATGAGATGTGAATAGACATCTACTGGGGAATGTTGGGGAAAGATTTGTACGTTATTATAAGAAGACATACTAAAAAATATGTTATCTTTATCCAATGGATGCTGGCATATTTGAATATAATATCTGGAAATGAAGCACCCTTCTTGCAAATGTAGATAAAAGAGGACTAAGAACAAATCTAACAAACCAAGGATGGCATGGCATACAAGTGGAAGAAAAACAGGGCCCTGATGATGTATTGGAGCAGTGGAAATAACCCTGGAAGCATTCATCTCAGGATTCCGTGTTATGGGAGATTATTACTAAAGCAATTTGAATCTGGCTTCTATGACAATTTTATCCAAATATTCTGAAACAACACAGAAGGGTTTATTTGCCTTTTTTTATTGTCTATGTTGCTTATAATTTCAATTTTGGCTTTACTTTAGCCCTCAGAGATTATTTAGATAAATAATCCTTAATTTCTAAGATGTTAATAGTTGAAAGATAATTTTATATTGAAATTTACATTGGATTATGATGAGCAATTGTGGACTATAAAGCTGTTTCTCTTCAAAATGTTTTAAGTTTATTTAAAGACAAAATTTAATGATTATGGTATTTCCTGAATATGAATAAAAATATATTTTCTTTCAGATGTAATGATATACATATTATATATCTGTGTATACCTACACATAAAATCTAGTTTATTGACCACATTATTCTATGCCTCTGTGCCCTCACCTATTTCTTGTCTATTATTTCAGTGCAATTCTTGAATGTAGTACAATAAAATCTTTTTCCATGGTTGCATTTTTATCAAGGTCAATGTGCATTTCTAATATTTTGCTTTATATATTTAGCTGCTATCTTCCCCGTGCATGCAACTTTATGACTTTTATATCTTCATAAATTGTTCCTTTATCATTGTGTAATGCCCTTCAGTATCCTCTTGAGTACTTTTAACCTTAAATCCCACTTTCCCTGATATTAAGTCTAATATTCCAGCTTTGTTTTGTTTGCATTTGCTTAGCATCTTTTTTCATCTCTCTTTCTTCAAACTTTTTTTCACTTTAAGTGTTCTTGCAACAAGATATAGCCAAATGTTTATATTTTGTTTAGTCTGAGACTTCTGCCTACTTACAGATAGTATAGAGTCTTATACCACAGTGTTTAATGTTTACCGTTTAATGTACTTTGCTATGTCCACATTTCGATGTTACTCATTTTAGCTTATTTGATTTACTATTTGTTCTACTCTTTCCTTGTTAAATCAGGCTTTTGACTGATTTATTGACTTTCCATTCTTGTAATTGTTTTCCCTGCACATGTATATATGCAAGTTTTTCTATAGAATTTGTAAAAAAATATTTTTCTTTTTTTCTATCAGAGTCTTCATCCCCTATATGAAAGTTTACCATACTTTTATTTTCCTCTTCTCCATGATATTTTATAACTCCTGGGTTTTCTTGAAATATCTATGTTTCAGTTTTTTTTAGTGTATCTTTTTCATTTCACAAATTCATATTTAGTAACTATATTATATATAATAATTCTCTCATAATCAATTTATATTTAATTATATTTATTGCAAAATTCTTTATCTACAAATTCCCACTCATCTAATTCTTCCCTGCATTGAGATTTCTGTTTCAACTCATTTGGAGTTTAACGTTCTTCCTCAGGTCATTTCTTCTTCTGAGTGCTTGATTAATATATATTCTCCGATTCTCTGCATACTCAGAACTTTTTTTGACCCTATTGTTGAATGATATCTTGGCTGGCAGTAGGGTTTCAAGTTCAGAGTACTTTTAACTCAACAGACCAAAGATAAAGATGATTATTCTATTATCTCTTAGCTATCAGCAAACGTTTTATGTAAAGACCCAGATAATAAAGAGTTTGGGCACTGCAGACTAGTCTTTACCTGTAGTAATCAACCCCGCAATTGTAGCACAAAATTAGTCATAACAATATGCAAACAAATACATTTATTACCAAAAGGGGCAGCAGGTTGGATTTAGCCCATGGGCCAATGTTTGCCAACCCCTGTGTTAGTACTTTTGTGAGTAATTTAATCTTTAAAAACTTTTTGCAAAAATGTTTCTCTTCATTATTTGATTTAGAATACTAAGGTATGCCAAAGTATGTGTCTTTTTCTTTACTGCTGCACTGAAATTAAATGATTTTACAAACTCACTCTCAAATTCTTATTGTCTAGGAAAATGATTTTCTATTATTTAGGTAAGTATTACCTCCTGTTCTTTTTTTTTTATTTTCCTTTTTTTCCAGTAATAGAAACTTCTATTTATTGGCATTTTAGGGCTTCTGAATGTCTTCCCTTCGTATATGCCTTGTTTTTTAATGCTTCCAATCTTTTTGTATTTCTTCTTGCATTTTTGCCTCTTGATCTTCTAGGCCACCAATTCCTGTCTTATATCAATTATAGGCAATTTGATGCTGCATTATAAACAAAATCAATCATAAAATGTCAGTGCCATAAAATACATAAACACACAAACACACATTTATTTAGCTCATAGTCTGCAGTTCAGTGATTTAGGCTGGATTCAGTTAAGTAGTTTCTCTGGCCTCACTTGTGTATATCTGGTGGGCAACTCTGAGTTGGCTAATCTAGAATGATCTTGGGTGGAATTACTGGGAGTAACTCAGCTCTGTTCTACATGCTGCAATTTCCAGCAGGGCATGTTGTCATATTGAAGGCAGAGGAGCAAGAGAACATGTGGAAACCTCTATGCTTCTTAAGACCTTGGTTCATACCTGGCCCTCTATCACTTCTGCCTCATCCTACTTGCCAGTGCAAGTCAGAAGCCCAGTGCAAATTCTAGGAGTGAGCAAACAACTGTCCCTTCTTTATGAAGAGGAACAAACTCATGTGGCAAATGACATGAATACTGGAAAGGAAGAAGAATAAGGGTCATTGACACAATCAATCAGCCACAGGTCTCAACACCAATCACTCTTTGCTTAAATCTACTCACTGATTTATAGTGTTTTAACTATAAATCACAAACTCTATTCTCCTCAGAGACTTTGTTTGATTTACTAATTAATTCTCCATTAATGCCTTATTTTTATTGTTTAATACTCAAAAAGTGACCATCTCTTATGGTAGTTTTATTTTCTTTTAAGCTTTCTATTCCAAATGCCGTAATTGCTTTTCTCTCCTCTTGGTAATAGTTGTCTTGTCTGTTTGTTTTCCTCAGTCAGCATTTTGTTCAGCTTCTAGACCCAAATTCAGTGAGTAGAGAGAAAATCCCATGAGTAAGGGGAGAAGGTACTAGAATCTTGGGCGCTATTAGAAGTTATTTGCCAGATTACAGTTTCCTTTTTCCCTATCAAGAAACAAAACACATGCATCTTCTCAGGGGCCATAGTTCTCCGTGGCATAAATCCTTTCCAGGAATCAGAAAGTTCAATCCTCTGATCAGGAGTCTTACTCCAGATTCCCACGTACCATGTTGTGACCATTCAGATCCTGGCAGAGCCTGAGGCTGTCTTCCACTTCTGGAGGAAGCTTGCCTCTGGGTACATGAAGTGGCTATTACTCTTATTATGGTTAGGAAAGAAGAGAGGCAAAGATAAATGTTCTGGCCAGTTCTCTAGGCTCCCCTGAGTCATAGCATTTAACAACCAAATAATAGTGCCCCTTCTTTGTAATACCGATCTATGAATTTGGCTCAGAAGAAAAGAGCTCAACCAGGCATCTCAGGAAGTGTCCTGTCACCTGAAATTGTTGTCCTTGGAAGGACCCACCCATGAGTCATCCCCTGCTCTTAACTGGGCACTAGATCTGGGTCTTGGTCTGTGTGTGTTGCTATAAAGGAATACCTGAGGATGGGTAATTTATAAAGAAAAGAGGTTTATTTGGCTCATGGTTCTGCAGGCTGTACAAGAAGCATGACACATGCACCTGCTTCGGGAAGGACTTCAGGAAACTTCCACTCAAGGCAGAAGGTGAAGGGGGGTCATGTATCACATGATGAGAAAGAAAGAAAGCAAGAGAGAGGGGAGGAGAGGATAATTTATTTTTAACAACCAGTTCTCTTAGGAACTAAGAACTCATTCACTCCCACAAGGACAAGGATGGCACCAAGTTGTTCATGAAGAATCCAGCCCCTTGATCCAAACAGCCCCAACCAGGCCCCACCTCTAACATTGGGGATCAACTTTTAACATGATATTTGGAGAGCATAAACATCCAAATTATATCAAACAGCCATTAGGATCTCCTTCTACTTAGTAAGAGCAATGATGATCAATGAGTGGGTCCATTCAGTAACCATCCAGACTGAATACACCAATTTTACATTGCTTTATAACATAATAATTTATTTGGTTCACCATGTTTTACCTGCAAAAATTTTAATCTTAACCTAAGCGTGTTTATCACAAATATTTTGTCATGCCAACTATATTTCCACATATTAATACTTCTTAGCCACAATCTCTAGCTGTTTCTCCAATAGACGAATGCCTTTTGGGGCTGATTTCCTGGTTACATTTGCAATAGGTCTTTGTGTAGAAGAAATCACAGAAAATTAACTGTAAGTTCTTTTGGTTGTTCACTATAACAGCTACTCTCATAACAACTACTAACCAATATTTTATTGTATCATTTTTGCAAATCTGTCTGTTTTATAATTATGTCTTCACTATTTGGAAAATGACCATCTTACATGCATCTGCCAGCCCTGCATTTTTTACTAGCAATGGAGGAGGATAATTCTGATGCCTTACGTAAGCATTTGGTATGTTCATCATATGAAGTAAGTTTCAGTGTTTGACTTGGTACTTGTAGACTAGAGATTGTAACACCTGTTGCTCTTTTATGCAGAACCAAAATTTTCTTTTACTGAAACCACCCAAAGCTCAGATTCCATCTTAGTTTTTGGTTATGGGTAAAGAAGAATGGAGAAAAATAAGAAAATTGAGTCTTATCAATTAGTGGTGGTAAACCAACCAGAATTAGGTACCTTTTTGTCTTTAAATTTGTTTCAAAATCCCAGATGTGCTATTTGATTTTCTTTGCCTCATTCTATATCATCCCCTGATGCCTTTGGTGTTGGCCTACCTCTTAAACTTATTTTTATATTGATAGTTAATAAAAGGTGAATTGTCTTCCATTGAATTGGTTCCTGGGATAGCTTATTTCTGTTTCCACTTTCATTCTTTATAAATCAGGATGTGCTGACCCAGCTTTGCCTTCTATGCCATCTGATCTCAACCCATGCTCTTTGTCTTCACACTTCTGAATAGTCATTGGCAATCAAAAAAATACTATTCTACTATGTGGCACATATAGACCAGCAGTCACCATAACTCTTAGATATTTGTATTTTCAACAGTATCTACAAAAGCTGTGTGAACAGTAAAAATTACTTATTGAATGCATTCTGCTCTTCTTTGTTTATTTAGAGAGAGTATATTGTGTGTGTATGATTAAAATGTATAGTTTTGTAACTCACCCTGGCCAGTGGAACTGCGATCTCTTCTCCAGTGCTCCCTCTCCCCTAATCTCTCTGCTCTGCTCCAGGAGACCCAAGTGACTCTCCTGTAGTCTCCGTCTTCCTGTGACCTGCATGTACTGGGGGATCTGTAGGAAAAACACTGTGACACCCTTTAAACTATGAAATGACCTTTGGATATAAAACACGGAATGTGGATGGAGAAACGTTGCAGACACACAAGCTGAAGAGGGAGGAACCTGGGAACCCTGTGTGGGGTGCCCAATTGCTGGGGCTGGATTCTGACTCCAAACAGCTCCTGGGAAGGGGTAAGTGAAGGGACTGCGGAACCACCCACTCTCACTGAGAACTTCTGGGATCCAAGCTGCAGGCAACCACAAACCCCCACAGATGTTTAAACTGGCAGGGAGATGTCCCCAGAGATTAGACTGAGATACAGTTTCAGCAGGCATGGAGCTAGGGAGCCCTGTGTGCAGGACAGCTCCAGCAGAACCCAGTCATAAGTGCCCATCATCCAGTGCTCCTCATCTCCCTCTGAGAAGTTCTGGCCCCAGCTAACTGCTGGACTGGGAGAAGCAGAGCTGACTTCGCTGTGTGACTGGGGCATGTCTGTCCTGCAGGCTCACCTGCCAGCTGGCCTCTTCTAGGGCTCACTCATGCCTGGCAGCCCCACAGGAGCATGTACACAGTTCAGCCTTCGCTGCCTAGCCTGGGTGGTTTGCTTGACCCGAGTGAGTTCTATCAGCCCGGGAGCCCTTTGGATACCCCAGCACACCCAGAACCCAACCTTGAGTGGCTAGAGGAGAGAGCTACAGGAAGGTCTTAGGGTTCCAGCCCATGGCTTAGGCATGTCAGACTGAGATCTCTGCCTAGCACTTGAGCAGGAGAGGAGCCTACACTCTCAGAAAACTGAGAGGGGTGAGTCGCACAGGTTCACAGGTTCACAGGTTCACAGGCTGGTGTGGAACCTAAGCATGCCTCCCTCCACAGGGTTTATCTGGTACAGCTGGGGCTTATCTCCTTTCTGGAACTCTGCCTAAGGGAGTGCTCTGGCTAGAAATACCTGAAAGTAATAATAAAAATTGCAGACACAGTGCCAGTGATCAGAATTGGCTTCCCCAACGCCAAGGAGTGGACCTGGCTAGGGGTTCATCTCTCTCCCCCTTTCACTGCACAGCACAGCTGCAAACAGAGGAGGATACACAAAGGAGCGAACTGGCTGAGTAAGAGCCTATCTCCTTTCCGTTGCTTTCAAGTGTCATCTACTTGATCACACCCTGAACTATAACACCAAACAAAGCACTTAGCTAATTCTCCCTCCTGCAAAACCAAGGGCAAGAATTTTACAACAGTATAGGACCCTGTACAGAGCATTAGCCTTCTGAAAACTACCAGAAATAAAGTCAACTGAATATACTCAAGTTTTACCACAGTTAAAGGAACACCGACTCTCCCAAATGAGAAAGAACTCTGGGAATTCAAAAAGCCAGAGTGTCCTCATACCTCCAAATGAGCCCATTAGCTTCCCAGCAATGGTTCTTAACAAATATGAACCGATTGAAATGACAAACACGGAATTCAGAATCCAGATGGCAAGGAAGCTTGTTGAGATCCAAGAAAAGTGGAAACCCAATCCAAGGAAGCTGAGCAATCCAGAAAAATGATTCAAGAGGTAAAAAATGAAATCACCATTTTGAGAAAGACCTAAAGTGAACTTATTGAGCTGAAAAATTCACTACAAGAATTTCATAATACAATCACAAGTATTAACAGCAGAATAGACAAAGCTGAGGAAAGAATCTCAGAGCTTGAAGAAGAGTATTTTTAATCAACTCAGGCAAAGTTTTTTAAAAAACAGAATTAAAAGAATAAATAAAACCTCAGAGAAATAATATTGGGTTATGTAAAAAGACCAAATTTATGACTCATTGGCATTCCTGTGAAAGAAGGAGAGAGAATACACAACTTGGAAAATATATTTGAAGACATAGTCCATGAAAATTTCCATAATCTCACTAGAGAGACTGACCTACAAATTCAAGAAATATAGAGAATACAGAGAACCCCAGCTAGATACTATACAAGACAACCATCCTAAGACACATAGACATCAGATTCACTAAGATCAAAGCAAAAGAAAAAATTCTTAAAGACAGCTAGAGAGAAGGGTCAAGTCACATACAGAGGGGAGCCCAATCAGGCTAGCAGCAGACCTCTCACTGGAAACCTTATAAGCAGAAGAGATTGGGGGCCTTATTTTCAGCATCCTTAAAAAAAGAAATTCCAACCAAGAATTTCATATCCTAACAAACGAAGATTCATAAGTGAAGATGAAATAATCTTTCTCAGATTAGCAAATGCTTAGAGAATTCATTTCTACTGGACAAGCCTAACAAGACGTCCTTAAGGGGATGCTAAACATGGAATCAAAAGAATAACACTGACAACCACAAATACTATTTATGCACATAGCCCACAATCACTATTAAGCAACTACACAACAAATTGCACATAACAACCAGCTAACAATGATGACAGGATCAAAATCACACATATCAATTCTAACCCTGAATGTAAATGAGTTGAATGTTCCACTTAAATAACATAGAGTGGTAAGACAAATAAAAAGACAAGAACCAATTGTCTGCTGTCTTCAAGAGACCCACCTCACATATAATGATACTCATAGGCTCAAACTAAAGGGTTGGAGAATCATCTATCATTGAAATAGAAGAAAAAAGAGAACAGGAATGGCTATTTGTATACCAGACAGAATAGACCTTAACCTTTTACAGTTAAGGACAAAGAAAGACATTATATAATGACAAAGTGTGCACTCCAATAAGAAGACTAGCATACACAACATTGGAGCACCTAGATTCATAAAATAAATTCTTCTTGACCTACAAAAAAGAGTTAGACAACCACACAATAATAATAGAAGATTTAATGCTCCACTAACATTTCTAGACAGATTATTGATGCAGAAAACTAAAAACAAACAAAAAAAACCCTGAACTTAAACTTGACAGTTGACAAATTGGACCATCTAGGTATCTACAAAACACGTCACCCAACAAACACAGATTATACATTCTTCTACACACAGAACATATTTCTAGATTGACCACATTCTACGTCATAAAGCAAGTCTTAATAAATTTAAAAATAATCAAAATCAGCCAGGTGTGGTGGTTCACACCTATAATCCCAGCATATTGAGAGGTCAAGGTGGGTGGATCACCTGAGGTCAGGAGTTCGAGACCAGCCTGGCCAACATGGTGAAAACCTGTCTCTACTAAAAATACAAAAGAAATGAGCCAGGAATGGTGGCAGTTGCCTACAATCCCAGCTACTGGGGAGTCTGAGGCAGGAGAATCGCTTGAACCCGGGAGGCAGAGGTTGCAGTGAGCCAAGATCATGCCATTGCACTCCAGCCTGGGCAACAGAGTGAGACTCAATCTCCGAAAAAAAATAATAATAATCAAAATCATACCAAATACACTCTCACATCACAGTACAATAAAAATATAAATCAATATAAAGAGGATCTCTCAAAACTACACAAATGCATGCAAATTAAACTTATTACTCCTGCATAATGCATGGGTAAACATGAAACCTAAGGCAGAAATAAAAAATTTCTTTGAAATGAATGAACATTAATTAAACACGTGACTCATAAACATCAAAATTAAGGCTGAATCAAAAAATTCTTTGAAATTAATAAACCTAGGGACCCAGCTTACAAAAATATCTGAAGTACAACTAATGCAGTGTGTTAAGAGGAAAGATTATAGCACTAAATGCCTTCATTAAGAAGTTAGAAAGACCTCAAATTAACAATGTAATTTTTCATCCTAAGGGAACTAGAGAAAAGAAGAACAACTCAAACCTAAAGCTAGCAGAAGAAAAGAAATAAGTAAAATTGGAGAAGAACTTAACAAAATTGAGATGCAAAAATCCACACAAAATATCAGTGAAACCAAGAGTTTGTTTTTCAAGAGAATAAATACAACTGATAGATGCAAACCAGCCAGATTAATAAAGGAAATAACCCAAATAAGCACAATCAGAAATGACAACGGTGATATTACAACTGATCCCACAGAAATGCAAAAGATTCTCAGAATATTATGAATGACTCTATACACACCAATTAGAAAATCTAGAGGAAATGAATAAATTTCAGGAAGTACACAATCTCCCAGGATTGCAACAGGAAGAGATTGAAACTCTAAATATACTAATATAAATTTCTGAAATTGAGTCAGTAATATAGAACCTACCAACTAAAAAAAGCTCTGGACTAGATGGATTCATGCCTCAATTTTACCTGGTGCACAAAGAAAAACTGATGCCAGTCCTACTGAAATTATTCGAAAAAACTGAGTAGAAGGGATTCCTCTCTAACTCATTTTGTGAAGCTGGAATAAGCCTGATAACAAAATCTGGCAGAAACAAAACAACAACAACAAAAAAACTTCAGGCCAATATCACTGATGAACATAGATGCAAAAATTTTCAACAAAACACCAGAAAAATGAATCCAGCAGCACATCAAAAAGTTAACACACCACGACCATCCCTTTATTCCAGGGATGTAAACGTGGTTCAACATGTGAAAATCAACAAATTTGATTCACCACATAAATAGAATTAAAAGCAAAAACCATATGATCATCTCAATAGACACAGAAAAATGATTTTGATAAAATTCAACATTCCTTCATAATAAAAGCCCTCAACAGACTAGGGATTGAAGGAACATGACTGAAAACACTAAGAACCATCTATGACAAACCCACAGCCAACATTGTACTGAATGGGAAAAAGCTTGAATCATTCTCTTTAGAACTGGAACAAGATAAGAATGTCTACTCTCACCACTCCTCTTCTACATAGTACTGGACATCTTAGCCAGACCAAATACCTAATGCTAAATGACGAGTTAATGGGTGCAGCACACCAGCATGGCGCATGTATATATATGTAACTAACCTGCACATTGTGCACATGTACCCTAAAACTTAAAGTACAATAATAATAATAAAAAAAGAAAAGAAAAATAAATAAAAGTAATGTGAATAGGAAAAGAAGAGGCAAACTATTTCTCTTCTCTGATGATATGATTCTATACCTAGAAAATCCCAAATACCCTGCCCAAAAAGCTTTTTGAACTGGTAAACAATTTTAGTAAAGTTTCATGGGAAAATAATCAATGTAAAAAATCAGTAGCATATCTATACAGAAACAACATCCAGGCTGAGAGTGAAATTATGAGCACAATTCCACTTACAATAGCCACAAAGAAAATGAAATACCTAGAAATGCAGCTAAGCAAGGAGATGAAAGATCTCTACATAAAGAACTACTAAACACTGCTGAAAGAAATCAGAGAAGACACAAATAAATGAAAAAAATATTCCATGCTCACGGATTGAAAGAGTCAATATTGTAAAAATGACCATACTATGCAAAGCAATCTACAGATTCAATGCTATTTCTATCAAATTACCAATGTCATTCTACTAACAGAATTAGAAAAATTATTCATTCTCTAATTCCTATAGAATCATAAAAGAGCCCAAATAGCCAAAGCAATCTGAAGCAGAAAGAACAAAGCTGGAGGCGTTACTCTACCTGACTTCAAACTATACTGAAAAGCTACAGTAACCAAAACATCATGGTACTTGTACAAAAACAGACACGTAGACCAATGGAACAGAATACAAAACTCAGAAGCATGTAGGTGTGTAACATCATACCTACAACCATCTTATCTTTGACAAAGCCAACAAAAGCAAGCAATAGGGAAAGAAGTCCCTATTTAATAAATAGTGCTGAGATAACTGGCTAGCCATTTGCAGAAGATTGAAGCTGGATACCCTACCTTTTATCATATACAAAAATTAACTCAAAATGAAGCAAATATTTAAATATAAGACCTTAAACTATAAAAATCCTAGAAGACAACCTAGGAAATACTCTTCTTGATGTCGGCCTTGGCAAATAGTTTTTGGCTAAGTCCCCAAAAGCAATTGTAACAAAGATAAAAATATAAAAGTGGCACCTAATTAAAGAGCTTCTGCATAGCAGAAAAAACCACAGCAGAAAAAACTATCAACAGAGTGAACAGACATCCTATAGAATGGGAGAAGATATTCACAATCTGTGTATCTGACACAGGCCTAATATCCAGAATCTATACGGAACTCAAACAAATCAACAAGCAAAAAGCAAACAACCTCATTTAAAAAGTGGGCAAAAGACATGAGCACATACTTCCCAAAAGAAGACATAGAAACAGCTAACAAACATGAAACAATGCTCATCTTCACTAATCAGAGAAATGCAAATCAAAAACACAGTGAGATACCATCTCATACCAGTGAGAATGGCTATTATCAAAAAGCCAAAAGCAGATGTTGGTGAGGCTACAGAGAAAAGAGAATACTTTGCATTGTTGGTACGAATGTAAATTAGTCCAGCCACTGTGGAAAGCAGTCTGGAGATTTCTCAAATAACTTCAAACAGGGCTACCATTTGACTCAGCAATCCCATTAGTGAGTATATATCCTAAGGAAAATTAATCAATCTACCAAAAAGAGACATGCACTTGTATGTTCATCACTGCACTATTCATAATAGCAAAGACTTAGGATCAACCCAGGTGCCCATCAATGTAGACTGGATAAAGAAAATGTGGTACATATATACCATGGAATACTGCACAGCCATAAAAAAGAATGAAATCACATCATATGCAGAAACATAGAAGCAGTTGGAGGTCATAGCACTAAGCAAACTAATGCAGGAACAGAGAACAAATACTACATATTCTCACTTATAAGTAGGAGCTAAACGTTGGGCACACATGGACATAAACATGGGAAAAATAGACACAGACAACTAGAAGGGGCAGGAAGAGAGGGAGACACAAGTGGAAAAACTACCTGTTAGATACTATGCTTACAACATAGGTTGTGACAACATGTACCCCAAACCTCAGCATCACACAATATTCCCATGTAACAAACCTGCACATGTACCTTTGTATCTACAATATAAGTTGAAATTTTTTTTTTTTTTTTTTTTTTTTTTGAGAAGGAGTCTTGCTCTGTCACCAGGCTGGAGTGCAGTGGCACAATCTTGGGTCACTGCAACCTTTGCCTCCCAGGTTCAAGAGATTTTCCTGCCTCAGCCTCCAGAGTAGCTGGGATTACAAGGGCGTGCCACCATACCCAGTTAATTTTTGTATTTTTAATAGAGAGGGGCTTTCATCATATTGGCCAGGCTGGTCTTGAACTCCTGACCTCGTGATCTGCCCACTTTGGCCTCCCAATCTGCTGAGATTACAGGTGTGAGCCACCACACCCGGCCAAAATTTGAAATGTTTTAAAAACAAAAAATAACAAAATTTACCATCAAATGCTTACAATCACATATATATATATATATGCACAAAATACACATTAACATTTGATTTACTGATTATAAAATTATTTACTATAAACACTAAAATTTAAAATATTCCCAAATTAGTTTTTGTTACAGTTCATTTTCATCTTTGATTTAAGGGTAAAATTGAAAATAATATTTGTAAAAATATTTTGTTGAGTGCTGTGTTCATGTGGTTCAGCTATGAGCTATGCAATGTTTATAACTTGGAGATTTATTGAGCTTTATGCTATAGCAAATGAATAATTTTAAACAACTTCTATGAGTATTTAAAAAGAATGTGTATTCTTTATTAGTAAGTATAGTTTAAGCCACAATCATTGAGTGAAGTCATTTGAATAATCTGTTTTATTTTTATTTTACCATAGAAATCTGTCAAAAAGTGAAAATGACATTAAAATTACTCAATTTATTTTAATATTTCTATCAGTTTTAGAATTTTATAGATATATAAAAATAAAATACAGTTTAGTTAAAAGACAGTTTTGAGAAAAAGGTAAAATCATGACTATCACAAAGATATAAAAATACACACATGTTAAATGATCTGTTTCATTCATCTGATATGAAGCAAAAAACAAAAGTTGTTCAGAGATTTTAGCACCTAAGCTAGGAACTGGAATATAGATGCCTGCGAAACAGTAGATGGCTTAGTTATTTCAATATGAAAATAAAATATTAATAAAGTAAACAGAGGGTAGTATAATAATAAACACTGCTTTTTTATTAAGTGAAAAAACTTTGTTTTCTGAAATAATCAGAGATATAGTAAACAACATAAACCATAGAAAGTTATTCTGGTAAGACTTCAAATCTTTGTTGTCTAGGCAGTTTACACAAAAAGAAAAAAAAGTAGAAGCAATATTGCAGGAGAAAGCATCAACAGTAAATAGTGAAACAAGCCCATCAAAACTGAGCATCCTTTTTTAAGATTTTAACACATGCCATAGCTTTTCAAACTGAGGTACTACAAACAATGGCAATTTAAAATTCTCTTTTAACTTTTGTGCTTCATTATGCTGTTTCATATTCGGAAACAGGTGGACATTCTACCTTAGGACCAACTTCATGGTGTTAGTAAGGTAAAAATTTTATAATATTCCTAAGTTGTTGCTAGCATGCAGTGCCTTTATACATGTAATCTTCAAATGAAACAATAAATAAAGGTTCCAAAATTATCTGTTCAATTTACAATACAGCAAATATTAGTAACTACACACCACAATAATGATATTGTAGCCCTCAATAAGATTAAAGAGCATGAAGCGGTTTAGTGATTAAAAAACAGCCCTCTTTCAGGACAAAATACTATTTTCCTCATATATACACAATTATATTTCTCTGAAACTATTTCTCCTAAGTAGGAAATTTTAGCTAAAGTAACTTCTATCTCACATAGAAACCTATGGACAACCATGAATATTATACACCAGCATCCTGCCAGTCCAGGAGAGCTCATGAATACACACAACACAAATTCCTAGCATTGTGCTTTACACAACCTCTCAAAGTAGCAAAAATGAACATGTTCATTAAGATACCCAAAGATGTTACTTTGATATAGCGTATGAAAATACAAAGCAAAAACAAAATTATTGCTTAGTAATCAATGTTTTACTATTATATCTTAGTTAGAAATGATCAAGGTAACTAATAAATTTCCGTTAATGAAGTCACCTACAGATTTTTGGAAGTTATCTTCAATCTAGCATACTACAAAACATAACTTCTGTGGAATTAAAATTTTATCAGAACACTGAATTAATTTAAACATAAATTTACATGTTTTAAAATCTTAAACATTAAGTAGAAGTAATATTTATTGATTGGTAAACCTGTATAAGTTTGAGAAGAACATATCCAAATAGAATAAAAATATGATTATATTACACTTAACACTGATAAATCAGAGTAAACAGCTGTTTTTATTAAAACAAAATTATTTAACTAGTCTCGTTTGCCAAAGATTTACCTAAATTAAATGAATTCGAATGTCTGAAACATTCTGAGTTTCTTTAAAAATTATTTTTAAATCTAATATGAAAAACATTGGAAGTTCAATTTCCTTATTTTGGGGGAATTTTAGGATCATTTAATTTATAAAAATATTAATTTTTTAATGCCAGTCAGCATAGAACTAAAGAAATTATATATTCCTATTTATTAATACAATCCAGAAAATTTAAAAATATTATGCACATTCCTTTCTGAATTACAAATAAGCAGACATATAGACACAAATAGAGGAAACTAATTAATTCTAAAATTTCAGCTGTGGGTCAAGAATAAACACAAATTTTAGAACTCACCAGTCTGTATCAAAGAGCTTGTCTCTTCCCAGTGGGTAAGAATTCTTCAGTTATTTGATTTAAATAGACAAATAAACAGAAAAGACTAGCCAACTCTGTACCCTCTCTCACCCAACAGAGACAAAATCTCTATAAATTCATTTACAGAGATCATTGAATAGTCTGACCATAAAACCAAACA